>NC_092809.1:72984041-73308082 GCF_040954645.1 Diabrotica undecimpunctata | reverse complement strand
GCCTAAAACTTGGGCACGGTACTCAAAGAAGAAGAAGAAAACATCAAAAGCCACTACTTATTCCTTCTTATTTTTTACCATGTAGTTCCAATATAGTACGGAGTAATTAATATCTTTCACTTCTTAATACATGACTTAAATAAGGTACATCGGGGTAAGTAGAACCTTGAATTTTAATACTTCCTCTTTGAAGTGTATTGACTAAAAAATATGTAACGTCTGTAAATAATTATTTTTCTAATTATTGTACTATGACAGGAGAGATTAAATTTCGATTCAGAGCCTCTGCATATGACGCTCTGATGATACCTAATGAGGTTAAAATACGTATAAGCGGATGACAGATACCCTGCATTGAAATTAAATCTAAGACCGTCTTTCTGTTTTAGTTCTTTACTCGGTTTGGAGTACTAGAATATTATAGATTCCCTTGTCGACTAATTTATTACTCTGTCTGCCTTGCAAGTTGTAGAAATTTGTGTTGTGCTAATGTTAAAAAATATGTCTCTAAATCTGACTTATTTTTGACATGACTTCTGGAGAGACACTAATTGCTACACAAACATTTGAGCAAATCACTCCTTCCAATTTTATATTGTAACTTTATTTTTGCAGTCTATGTGTTACACTTATCTCACTAGTTTTCGGTAAGTATTACCTGAGTGACATTTTTACTATCAAAATGTAAGCAAATTTGCCAAGGTAAGAGTAAATAATTATCCTTGATATATGTTACAAAAAAATATTATTTTCAATAGGAAATACATTACGTAAGCCACATTATATGTATCAAATGTAACGTTAAATACTATTTTCGCCTTTACCGACTCTAGGAGATAGTTAGTCTATATGGTAAGTTCTATTATCTTAAGCTATTTTTTTAATCTTTTTTACTTTACTACATTTTGATTTTTTTCCAATTTAGCAACAGCGTCATCTGACGTAATCACTTTCGCATCAGCGCAGATTCTTTTCTTTTGGTGATAGTTTTAGTATTTTTTTTTAATCTGCTCCAGAGACAAGTCTTCAAACGTTTTCTGCCGATGGTTTAAAGTAATTGAGGTGTAGCTTTAAGACACACTGATTTCGTTTGCTATTGTGATTGCTCTGGGTACTACGACTGTTTGTAATTGATCTGTTGCATTAAAAGTAGATGTAGCTACACCTGCCCATATCTTTTGAAAAGTGTACCAACGTTTATATGTTTGTAGTTCATAATTTTCAAATGGTATTACGGCGTCGCAAAATGGAAAAATTCCGACCTTTTTCAGTCTACGTTTAATAATAACTAAATCTATATTCTTTTTTATTTTTTATTCTCTCTCCTGTTGCCGACAAGAATGTAGCGTAGAATAATTTTTAAATAATTTTAAACTGTTTGTCCTTGTTTAAGTGTAGTGTTATGTACAATTTATGTTTAAATTCATGTTTATTTCATTCTGCGATGGATAGCCCAAATTTGACGAAATGCCCCTGATGATGCTGTAGAAAGCGAAAGTACGTGGGCAAGATTTTATTATTAAAATTGTGCTCGATATTTTCCTTTAATTTTTTCAGAGTTCATTTATTCGAGCATTCAACCTTATATCAATCAAATCTATATTTTCCAAAATTTACATTATAACATCAAAAACGAATTTGGGATTAGGTACCTTTAGTTTATTTGAGTTAAGGTTATACTTGTAAGGATAAAAATATTTAAATATTTGCTCTATTGAACAAAACTACTCAGTATAATAAAGAGACGCAGGCTGGAATTGTTTGGTCCCATTATGAGACACCCCGAAAAATATGAACTATAAGCAAATTTATGGATTTTGAATTGTACTACAATGGTTTATATAGCTTACTTTAACTCAATCTTACTTAGGCTCTTTTTCCGTGGTTCAGTATCTATGCTGTTGTATTTGCAAGTAAGAGAACCATAAGAAATAATAAAATACATAGATATCCAAAATAAATTTCATCAATTAAAGAAAAAAAAACAATAGAAAATGTCATATGTAAAATTCCGCAATATAACATCAGCAACAAAAATTTATATATCTGGTATAAAATGGAACATGTTTCAAAATTATGATATATTAATTATGAGAAAACCAAAACACACAAATCACATATCTCTAGCATGTTTGACTAGACTAGATTGTAGAAACAAAAGCAAGTTGTTTCTCTAATCACATCGATAACTTTTAGTAAAAAACAAACTTATCTTTCTATAATTATCCTTTTTGACAAATGTACGATAAAAGTTGAAATTGCAAATTAGACCTGCCGTATTTCTCATTATTTCCTAAAGTTCCCCCTTCGCAATCAAAAAGCTCCATTCCAAGATGTATCTCTCCCACTCTTTCTTTCGGCAGAACCTCCATACACTCAACATATTAGCCAGACTAGCTTAGCAACAAAATTACTACGTCATCCCGACTAATTTGGAATTACCCTTTGTCAACCATCGAAAAGAACTTTCTATATTCTTTCTTTAAATAATTTATGTATATATATATATATATATATATATATATATATATATACACCGGTATTTAGGCGCCAAGCCCTTCTGGTAGGGATCTATGGAGAAGTATCACCGAGCTGCAAGCCCTTATCTCTTACCGTACTGCTCCACCATAGGCCGATCAGACACCAGAATATTCTAGTCTAAGCCGCAGATTCATCTAGAATTTTAAACTGTCGCGTTAGCCTTTTTTAGTTTTCTGTACACCGTGCTGGAGCTCGAACCCGCATCCACTGAACCATTCGACAGTGAAGCAAATGAGAATCGGCCGCCTAGCCCGCTTGGCTATCTGACCGACACAATTTATGTAAATTACTTATAATTTTTCCTAACTACTTTATATTTACAAAGGCCTACAAATCAAATTTAATTTTCGGAAAATCCCAACGGCTATTTACACTCAGTGTTCAACTATTCTGTGAAATCTTTCTTGGAGTCATTTATTTTATCAACCCTCACTTTCACCATTACAAATAATTTCTTATTTTAAATTTAATCCTAACCAAATACCTGCAATTTATTTTCTTACTTAGTTTTCCAAATAGAAATGAAACATTCTAATTATTCAATATTTTATCAAATTTAATATTATTCAAATCCTAGAATTCAAAATAGGACTTATGAACAATTCATTTTTATTCGCAATCCTGCTTCAATTTCAGCTTTAGGTCAATACCATCTTCACACAATTCACAAGTCACAAAATTGATTTTGAAAACATTAAAAATCATAGCCCCCATCCGTTTACCTTCGACATAACCTCTCTTAAATATATATATATATATATATATATATATATATATATATATATATATATATATATATATAAATATATATATATATATATATATATATATATATATATATATATATATATATATATATATATATATGTATATATATATGTATATATATGAAAATTACTTAGTTCTCGGGAAGAACCGATTTAAGAATTTATTACTTGACGTTTCGGCACCCATTTTGGAGCCATTATCAAAAGTGATACGGTTCCGTTCGAGTTCTAGGTCTCAATCTGCCTACTCCCCTTACTCGAGACGTACCAGTATCGTGTTCTGTATAAATACAAGAACTGTCTCTCGACACTGAGGTCTCAATCTGCCTACTCCTCAGTGTCGAGTGACAACCGGTCTTACCCTGTGTGGCTGCTTTTATACGCGCTGTATACGCAAGAACGGTATGCGCTGACGTGTTCTGAACTGACATGGCCTGAGCTGTGTGGGCGGGAGGTCGCTGAAGCAGGGGTCGCCATGTTGCCGGCAATCGTTTCGCGTCATCGTGCGTAATTAAGCTGTTAGGCCGTTTTTCGTTTTCCATAGCTTCACGAATGATTCTTGATTTTAAGGAGCAGATAGAGGCGATGGTGTTTGCTTTTTCGAAACCTATTTTGTGGCATGTTTGAATATGATGTTGGGATAGGGCTGAAGGAGTATCGGAATGTTTGACAGATATAGAATGTTCTTAAATACGGTAATGGATTGGTCGGTTTGTCTGTCCGATGTATGTACGTGGGCAACTAGAACAAGGTATCTCGTAGACACCATGGTCTTCATTAGGAATTTGCTCTTTTACGGATCTGACGAGATTGGACAACTTGGAGTGAGTAGTGAAGATGGTTTTGATATTTAGAGGAAAAATAGTTCTACTGATCTTGTCAGTGACACCTTTAATAAGAAGTAGAAAGATTTTGGGTTGATCCGGCAGCAAGGTTTCTTTTTTGGATGGAATGTGGTTTAGATGTTTTTGAATGCTCTTATTTATTTGGGTTTTGCGGTAGCCGTTTTGTAAGAGTGTTTGCCTTATTGAATTAATTTCGGATGACCTATGATTGTTGTCGCTAAGTCTTATGGAGCGAGAAATGAGAGTGTGGACAACTGAATTGAGTTGGGCGGGGTTGTATGAGTGAGTTTCCGGTACACGGAATAGGAAAAACTGCGAGGTAAGTTTTTCTGAATAAGAATATCAAGGAATGGCAAAGAGGCTTTAGACTCAACTTTCATCGTGAATTGAATACTAGGATGTATTCCATTCAGGTGGGAGAGGAAGAGATCTAACGTGTCTTTACCATGAGGCCAAATGACAAAAGTGTCATCAACATACCGTAACCAGCAAGTGGGTTTGGTGGACCCCAAACTCGAACGGAACTGTAACACTCTTGAAAATGGCTCCAAAATGGGTGCCAAAACGTTGAGTAATAAATATTCTCAACGCGGTTCTTTCCGAGAACTAAGTCATTTTCATTCATCTGACCGCGGAAATTTATCCGAATATATATATATATATATATATATATATATATATATATATATATATATATATACATATATATATATATATATATATATATATATATATATATATATATATATATATATATATAAGAAATACTGGATATTAGTGACTGTCAATATAAACAAACAACACAGTTTATTAGGGTTGCAGTCAGAAAATTGGCCGGGATGTTAATGAAACACTCTTATGACTTTTCGTCTAGCTTTCGGAATCGTTTTGTTCCTTTTTCAAGACACTATAATAAGAAAAAAGTGTAGATATTTATAAAATATCACAAATCTTCAGTGCAACTTACTAGTCGTTGAGATTATTTACAAAAGCATAGACACTCAACATTAATAACAACACACATAAAATATAAAATAGTGGACAAAATACATTTAAAATTCTTTAAAATTTAGGTACAAGTAGTAAAAATTTTGTTGTCATCTTTTACTAGTGTGTTTTAACTCTGGCACATAGAGAACAAAAAGAAAAAATCCTATGATTAAAAAGTAATTAGGTGTATTTAATATCATGTTTCTTTTTAAGAAATACTAGAGGCCCATCTTAGGTGATTTTAATTTTTAAACCTGTCTTAATGGTATGCAACATGTTATGCATATAACTATAATTTGTGTGGGTACGGGTACAGGTAGATATTAATTTTATTTTGGATGTTTTTCCAGTAAGTAACAATAAATGTTGCTCAGTTTATCTATGTCTGACTTTTTATTGATGCAAGATGTACTTGATTTTATGGAACACATTTCCAAGAAAACACGTTTTGAATGGTTCTTTTCCTTTGCCAAAATACAGGAATCCTCGAAATTAAATTCATGTTTCAACGTTAATGCATGTTTCGTCAATGCACATGCATTTATTTTTTTGGTTTTTATATCGCTACGATGTGAGATCACCCTACTGTGAAAATTACGAGATGATTCTCCTATATATATTTTGTTGCAATTATTGCACGGTATAGAATAAACAATATTCGATGACTCCTGTATTGTGAAAGGATCTTTTGTTTTTGTGTACAACTTCGATATCGTTTTCACATTTTTGGTTGTAATTTTTAAATCACTAACATTTTTGAAGATGTTCATTAGCTTCGGTGTCAAAACTGGAATGTAAGGTAGGCAACCATAAGTTATTTTGGATGGTATCACTGATGTGTTCTGTGTCAATGTCAATTGTCGGACCTCATTGTTATGAAAATTTTGGTTGTCAGAAAAATGCGAAGGAAACGGAGAACCGAAAATGAGTTTATTTAACAGCCCTATAGGATAGGAGTTCTCTTGTAATATAGATATCAGCTTTTTTAATCCCTTGTCTCTGAACTCGATGTGTGACAAGTTGATAACCCTAGTTTTCAGGGCCAAAACCAAATTTGTTTTTATCTTGGATGGATGTTGAGAATGAAAGTTTATAAAACGGTTACTAAAACAAGGTTTACGATACCACTCCGTCCGTAGCATGCCATCATTGCCACTGTATATATATGCCAATTGCCATTGTATATATATATATATACATATATATATATATATATATATATATATATATATATATATATATATATATATATATATAATAAAGTTTTATTTTGAGGTTGCAGTCATTAATAGGGCAGGAAAGTAAAACTCTTTGTTCTTTAATCAAGCTTTCGCAAAATTTATTTGCTTCTTCAGGATATGCTAAAATATGGTATCAGTAAATACAACGAAATTAGAACTAAATAGCATTGTATAAAACTAGTAAAAAAAACTTACAGCATGAGGTTAATCCATTAAATTTTCAAATTTGCAAAACATTAAAACTTAACTTATTTTAAAAATTATATAGTTATGTAAGTACAATATTCCAATTTAATTTAATTTTGTAAAAATTCATTTTGACATTGATTATGTTGATGTTTGATTTATGTCAGAAAGACACTCGTTTCTGTTTATTATATTTTTTGTTGTTGATAACTAGCTCTTGATTGTTATTATGGTTACGTACAAAGTGGCGCCAAATATGAATATTTAAATTTTTTGAAATTCTAATATTTATAGTCAGAAAATCTAATATTGGAAAATTATAGTATTAATTTTCGTAAGACAGAATGTAATTATAGATATTGCTTAGTTTATCAATATCAGTTTTTTTATTAACGCATTGATATTTATTTATGCATACCATTTCTAAGAATTCTCTTTTATTTAATTGGTTTTCGCGTCTTAATATATTAGTTTCATTGAAATTAAATGAATGATTTTTATTAATTGCATGATCTATTAATGCACACGTATTTTTATTATTTCTAAGGTCACTTTTATGTGATGTTAGTCTGCCTATTAGATTTCTAGATGTGTGTCCGATGTATGACTTATCACAATTTTCGCATGGTATTATATAAACTACATTTGAGCTTTCCATAATGCTAATAGGTGATTTAGTTTTTGTATACAATGATGCTAATGTTTTAACATTTTTAGTTGCAATTTTAATATCAGAATAGTTAGCAAAGACTTTAGTTAGTTTGGGTGTTAATGTTGGTATGTAAGGTAGTGATGTGAAAGTAAATTGAGATTGCACGATTTGTTGATTTGGTTCTCTTGTTTGATTCATGTCAATCATTCTATTATTAGGATTATTAAATAAAAATTTGTTAATTATTTTAATTGGGTACGAATTCTCTAATAAAATGTCTTTAAGTTCTAATAACCCTTTGTTGATGTTATTGATGTGTGATAATTTGACTATTCTGTTTTTTAAAGCCAATATCAAATTTATTTTCATATGAGGTGGATGTTGTGAATGATAATTAATAAATCTGTTACTAAATATAGGTTTTCTGTACCATTCAGTGCTTAATACATTTTGTGCATTACGTTTGATTTTTATGTCAAGATATGGGATGCTATTTTCTATCTCTTTTTCACATGTAAATTGTAAATGTTCACTATAATTATTAAAAGTTTGTAAAGTTTCATTTATTTTGTCTGCAGGTAAAGCAAGTATTAAGTCATCTACAAATCGTTTGATAAATGGGATATGAAAAGGCAACTTTTTTAAAGAATCTCTTATTAAATCGTCTAGTACATAATTACATAATATACATGATATACTTGAGCCCATAGGTGTGCCAAAAATTTGTTTATAGAATGCATTATCAAAAATCAATACATTAGAATCAAAAATGTTCTTAAGCACTTTAGAATTCATTTTTGATTCTAATGTATTGATTTTTGATAATGCATTCTATAAACAAATTTTTGGCACACCTATGGGCTCAAGTATATCATGTATATTATGTAATTATGTACTAGACGATTTAATAAGAGATTCTTTAAAAAAGTTGCCTTTTCATATCCCATTTATCAAACGATTTGTAGATGACTTAATACTTGCTTTACCTGCAGACAAAATAAATGAAACTTTACAAACTTTTAATAATTATAGTGAACATTTACAATTTACATGTGAAAAAGAGATAGAAAATAGCATCCCATATCTTGACATAAAAATCAAACGTAATGCACAAAATGTATTAAGCACTGAATGGTACAGAAAACCTATATTTAGTAACAGATTTATTAATTATCATTCACAACATCCACCTCATATGAAAATAAATTTGATATTGGCTTTAAAAAACAGAATAGTCAAATTATCACACATCAATAACATCAACAAAGGGTTATTAGAACTTAAAGACATTTTATTAGAGAATTCGTACCCAATTAAAATAATTAACAAATTTTTATTTAATAATCCTAATAATAGAATGATTGACATGAATCAAACAAGAGAACCAAATCAACAAATCGTGCAATCTCAATTTACTTTCACATCACTACCTTACATACCAACATTAACACCCAAACTAACTAAAGTCTTTGCTAACTATTCTGATATTAAAATTGCAACTAAAAATGTTAAAACATTAGCATCATTGTATACAAAAACTAAATCACCTATTAGCATTATGGAAAGCTCAAATGTAGTTTATATAATACCATGCGAAAATTGTGATAAGTCATACATCGGACACACATCTAGAAATCTAATAGGCAGACTAACATCACATAAAAGTGACCTTAGAAATAATAAAAATACGTGTGCATTAATAGATCATGCAATTAATAAAAATCATTCATTTAATTTCAATGAAACTAATATATTAAGACGCGAAAACCAATTAAATAAAAGAGAATTCTTAGAAATGGTATGCATAAATAAATATCAATGCGTTAATAAAAAAACTGATATTGATAAACTAAGCAATATCTATAATTACATTCTGTCTTACGAAAATTAATACTATAATTTTCCAATATTAGATTTTCTGACTATAAATATTAGAATTTCAAAAAATTTAAATATTCATATTTGGCGCCACTTTGTACGTAACCATAATAACAATCAAGAGCTAGTTATCAACAACAAAAAATATAATAAACAGAAACGAGTGTCTTTCTGACATAAATCAAACATCAACATAATCAATGTCAAAATGAATTTTTACAAAATTAAATTAAATTGGAATATTGTACTTACATAACTATATAATTTTTAAAATAAGTTAAGTTTTAATGTTTTGCAAATTTGAAAATTTAATGGATTAACCTCATGTTGTAAGTTTTTTTTACTAGTTTTATACAATGCTATTTAGTTCTAATTTCGTTGTATTTACTGATACCATATTTTAGCATATCCTGAAGAAGCAAATAAATTTTGCGAAAGCTTGATTAAAGAACAAAGAGTTTTACTTTCCTGCCCTATTAATGACTGCAACCTCAAAATAAAACTTTATTTTACATAACGTGTCAGTCAATAATACCTAACTACTTTATATATATATATATATATATATATATATATATATATATATATATACATACCGGTATAGTCACGCCTTTCCGGTGGAGATCTAGTCGGAAGGCCGATCAGACACCAGTGTATTTTAGTCTAAGCAGTAGATTTATTTTATAATTTTTTTTTAGAACTACTGCCTTTTCATTTTTCTATCATCGGTCCAGGATTCGAACACACTTCCACTAGAGCATTTCAGCTGTGAAACGAAATGAGATCGACCGCCTGCTCCGCTTGGTTATCTGACCGAATAATAGTCAGGAGGAATTTAAGTACATGAATCTTTATTTGTCTGTGATTTGGTATGCCCTTAATACCTTTAAAATTTCACCATGCACTTCATCAGGTCACTACATAGTTACTTCTTCGTTTATTATTTCTGAGCGTAAGGATTATCTATTTTGGACTGTCTTCGTGCTGTATCATTGATTAATTCTCACATGTATTTGTTTCACTTTCATATTTGCGTTGTACTATTTTAATAGCCGTATATTTCATTATCATCATGCTTTTTTGCTCTTTTATTTTCCATGGTATATTCTTATGCATCTTGTTGTAGTCAGTGGCATTAATTTTCTTCGCTTCTCCATCATCTGCAATATTATATATCGTATCCATTCTTGCTTCTATTTATAATTAAGGTTTTCATGTGAAAGTATATTATTAGATGTCTTCATTTCGGTCCACTATTCTTCTATGCCGCTACTAGCGTTTTCAACTATTTTCGCAAAACTCTTATTTATCTCTGTTAATAAATTTCTCTGGATGTTGTGTTCTTTCATTAGTAGAAACATGTACATGAATAATGAAATATTTCAAATAGTCATAAAAAATTCTATATAAGGAAACTAAGAATAATTAAAGTATTTGTATAATACTTTAGGACAGGCCTGCAGGACAAAAAATATATTTTTTATAAATTTGTCTAAATTTGGAGACATATTGTATATTTTTAACTATTTTTAAATTATAATTATAGTTTTTACTGTCGTTTGTTGTGCTCTAGTTGACTATACGAAAGTTTATATTTGTGGTCAGCCATAACTACAACCTAAAAAGATCAGCTCTTACACTTTTTACAAAAATAGATTTTATTGCCACCAGATTCCTTCAGTACTGATTAATTTTCCAAACTGTTGGATTAGTTTTCGCTCTCTATAGGCACATATCAACTTTCCGCTATTTTTACTTCTCTATTGGCTAATCTAATTTCCTTTCGTTTTCAGGCATCTTTTGTTGTGCTTTCGAAATCACTTATGCTGCTATCAAAAACACAAAGGAGTGTGGATCCGTTTAGGTCTACTGGTTTTATGGATTATATACCGCATCGTAAGATAGAGTAATAGCTTATTTTAAAGTACGCGAAAGGGCGTTTAGAAGTGAAAAGAAAAATTAAATGAGGTTTTGAAGTTGTCAATAACATATCCACTATATTTACTAATTTAGATAAGACCAGCTCTTTTAATAACATAATCAAAGGGATATCCAACGTGATTTTCTATGATTTTCTTGCATCTACAGTTTTTGTTTAACTTTTTATCAACTTTTAGAGGTCTTAAAACTATTATACATATTATTATATATAGAACTCTAGAAAAAACAGACAATTATCTACGAAAATTAAAATTTTTATAAATTCGACAGTAGAATTAGGACCTCAAAATGTTTTGTTATATATAATATATATATATATATATATATATATATATATATATATATATATATATATATATATATATAAAGAAGTAAACGTTAAATAAATACTTTTGGTTTATTATATATATATATATATATATATATATATATATATATATATATATATATATATAAGAAATACTGGATATTAGTGACTGTCAATATAAACAAAAAACACAGTTTATTAGGGTTGCAGTCAGAAAATTGACCGGGATGTTAATAAAACACTCTTATGAATGTAATCAGTGTGGAGTGAGGAGTAGGCAGATTGAGACCTCAGTGCCGAGAGATAGTTCTTGTAACACAGAACACGATACAGGTACGTCTCGAGTGAGGGGAGTAGGCAGATTGAGACCCTGAACTTGAACCGAACCGTATCACTCTTGATAATGGCTCCAAAATGGGTGCCGAAACGTCGAGTAATAAATTCTCAACGTGGTTCTTCCCGAGAACTAAGTAATTTTCATTCATCTGACCGCGGAAAATTATCCGAACATATATATATATCTTCGAATAAAATCTCCGACAAATGCCTAACTAATAGTTACGAATGGCTCACAGCTGATCTAAAAAGTCAGCCAGCTCTGCCAATGAATCTTACCTCCTACGTCCACAAAGATATCAGTCGGGTAATCACCTCCTACGTCCACAAAGATATCAGTCGCGTAATTCACGTCAATATATGACGTAATATGGGAGAACGTTATAATATAGTAGAAGAAGGAGAGTGAAAGGCGGGTTTCGGCGAATTATAATCAAAACACAACAGCAAACCTTACAAAAAAGGCAATGAGGCAGCGCAGCAAGGTACGTCTCACAACCCTTAAAATGAATGAGTCATTCAAATCATGGCCTTCATTCTCTATAGGCCCAAAAGGGCTCTGAATTCGTTAGCTTTCGGGATCAAGCCAGGGCCAGAGAGTCCTAAGAATCTGCGGAGTCTAAACCGCTACCCAAATAAAACAACAACGCTTTATATAACGACTTATAACTGCCCGCTCGCTATCAAATGGGAAGTTGTAGAAATAAGTGAAGTAAGACGGAAAGATGAAGAACTATTGGAATTAGCGTCATATTCTAATAACATATTCTACTATAGAAGAACACCAACGGGCAGAAAGTGCGGTATTAAATTCTTAATTAACAAAAAACGAAAACGAAGTGTAGTTAAAATAACTTGTATCTTGGATAAAGTAGCTAGCTTAACCTTCAAACTATCCAAGAGATACAATATACAAATTATACAAATATACGCCCTAACGATTACTCACACTAACGAAAAAATAGAGGAACTCTACAGTAGCGTATCTGAAGTATTAAATAACCATAAAACTCATTTCAAGTATTTAATTGATGGCTAATGCCAAAGTCGTAAAGAAACACAAGAAATAAGAAAGGAAAATAGAGACAGACTGGTTCAGTTTGCACTCTACCAAAACATTTCTGTTGCTATTACATTCTTTAAAAATAAATCAAATAGAAAATGCACTTGAATAGCAACAAATAGAACCATTACAAATGAAATTGACTTGTCATCACACCACCATCCTGCCCAAAAGAATTCTGTGATCAACTCTCTCATCCATCGGGCCATTTCGATTTCTGAACCTGACAACCTTAGAGAAGAACTTGGCCATCTGCAAAAAACCCTTGTCGCCAACGGTTACTCCAAGTCCACAATTCAAAATATTACACACCGACATCTACATCCCCCTTTACACCCTAGGACGACAAATTCAGAATCTTCGGGTAATACTCCTGTGGCTTTTCTTCCGTATATTCGAAGTGTCACTGATAGGATTGGCAAAATTCTTCGCAAAGAAGGTATCAGGACTACATTTCGACCACCCAAGAAAATCTCACAATATCTACCCTCTCCTAAGGACCCATTACCGCCCCTATCTTCCTGTGGTGTCTATTCTATTCCTTGTTCATGTGGACAAGTGTATATTGGCGAAACTGGTCGTTCCATCAAAACTCGGATTCAAGAGCATCAAAGATGCATTCGATCAGGTCTTTTCTCCCATTCTGCAGTTGCAGAACACTGCCAAGAAACCGGTCATTCCATATTGTTCGAAAAAACCCATATTATTTCTAAGAGCCCCTTCTTTTATTCCAGGAAAATCCGCGAATCTCTAGAGATCCGAAAAAATCCACATAATATCAATCGAGAGGAAGGATACTACTTGTCTCCCATCTGGAATCTCAGTCTAGAGCCGCCGTCCGGTCCCGCTACCACGATGCAGCCACATGATTGGCCAGCGCGCGCTTCTTGACGTTCGCGCCACGGAGTGTGCCGATACGTCCCGACACGACAGGTCACCGCGACTATAAATAGAGCGGTAGCGGAGTAATCGTCGGATTCACTCCCCGCCTTTCGACGCGTTAGTGTTCTGAGCTGTTGGACGTGAATCCCTGTCCTGGCATTTGGTTTTCACCTCTGGCTGCGTTAAGTAGTTGAGTTACTGTGACCAAATGCCCATCTTGGTAGTTAGTATTCGCCTCTGGTTGCGTTGAGTAACTGAGTTACCGTTGCTAACTACCCATCTTCCTGTCTTTTGTTTTCTTTTCCTTTTTGTTCTCCTGAAGAAGCTACCACTTTTGGGTCACTCACAAATGACACGGTCCAAACCCGGAAGACGAATAAACTATAAATCTGACTCTGGCCGTGGAAGCCTACGATTTCAAGCATTCAATACTCTGTATAGGCCACTTATTATAGCTATACTCAAGGAGTATACTATATCTGGAAATATATCTTCATTTATTAATCAATTTCTAATAAATAGAACCTTTAACGTAAGAGAACATGGCAAAATCTCTAGAACTTTCAAACAAACTGATGGCGTTCCCCAAGGGTCGGTATTGAGTCCTACACTCTTTATTCTTGTTTTAAACGATATATGTAATAAAATTCAGCTTCTGGTCATGTTTGTACTCTACGCAGATGATTTAATAATTTTCTGCCGAGGCAAAGACACTGTTGCCACTTGCAAACTACTTCAGAATGCTACTGAACAATTGCTTGAATGGACTTCAGTAAGTGGATTTAACTTTTTTGTTGAAAAGACAAAAATCATTAAGTTTTTTCGCAGGACAGTCAGTACTATAGATTCTAAAATTACCATAAATGGTGCTTGTCTACCTGCAGTAAACAGTATGCGGATTTTAGGACTCACATTCGACAGTAAACTTACTTGGAAACGCCATTTAAAAGATCTCAAAACTAAGTGCATGACAAATCTTAACTTATTAAAAACTCTGTCTACTCATTATTGGGATGCAGACGAAGACACCTTGCTTCAGATTTATAGATGTCTTATTCGTATATTATTTGAGAAGAATGAATAAAAAAAAGGAAGTCATATTTACGATCAAAAAACGAAAACTGCAATACTTGGGACACATTACAAGAGGCGAAAGATATGAACTGCTTCGAATAATTATGCAAGGAAAAATAGCAGGAAAAAGGTCCATAGGAAGAAGACGAAACTCCTGGCTAAAGAATCTACGGGAATGGTATAGCTGTAGCAGCAACGAATTGTTTCGGTCAGCAGTTTCAAAAATACGTATAGCCCTGATGATCGCCAACCTTCGGAACGAAGATGGCACTTGAAGAAGAAGAATTCGTTCTAAAATATTCAGGTCGAGCCCCGCAGAGAGTTTGTATAGAGAAACTAATGAACTTCCCCTCTGGCTACGTCGCCGGCAACTCTTTTTAAAATATTCGTCTCGAATCTCAACTAATACCGAAAACCCAGCTTATAAATTTTTAAGTAATGAACTTTTAAACTCTCCTTCTACTATTAAACTTCAATCTATGCCACAGTATGCCTCACAATATCTGAATAATATCTATCTTTCAGCCACAACTCCAATATTAATATCACCTAAACCTCCCTGAAATAAATTGATAGCAGATTTTAATCTCTCGTTAACTAATTATGATAAGCACCAGACAAATCCACAATTTCTATGGCAAACAAAGAATAAATTGCAGACTAACAGATTTGACCAAATTTTATATACAGATGCTTTTAAGAGTCCTATAGCTGTTGGATGTGCTGTAACTTCAAACACAGATTTAATCATATCTTGTAATCTCCGCCAAAATATAAAAAAGTAGCAATATGTACAGACTCTTTATCGTCTATCTATTCTCTCAAAAGTATGTATACGGTACATCCTTTGGTTCAAGCTATTCAAAACTCTTTCGATAGTTTAATCTCAATGGGAGTATCCATAATCATGATCTGGATTCCTTCTCATGTAAGAATCCCAGGTAACGAACTAGCCGTCCTCTTTGCAAAACAAGCCTCGTCTTCTAATATGGAGACTGAAAACATACAACTACATACAGATTTAAAGTCGTATTTTAAAAATATTATCCAAATGTCTTGGCAAGATCACTGGAATAAAATCCCTTCCAAGCTTCGTGACATCCATCCCAGCGTTAAAAAGCTTGAGTTTTCTTCCATGATAAAAAAAAAAAATATTAATTCGCCGACTTAGAATCAGCCATACAAGACTAACTCATAAACATTTAATGACTTCCCAAGATTCCCAAGATCCACCTACATGTCCACTTCTTAAGGTGCCTTCTCCATTACTGAAGGTTGGCTATAACTACAGCAAATTGCTCTCTATCTTGAGCTGTTCTTAGTATCAATGTGTGTCCATGCCTGTCCAGTCTCTTATATTCTTTAACCAGGAGCATTTTCTTCTTCCTGAACCTCTTCTTCCTTCCACTTTCCCTTCCATTATAAGTTGTAGGAAGTTGTATTTTTCTCCTCTGTAAATATGTCCTAGATAACTCGTTTTTCTGTTTTTCACACATGTCCACACTGTGGTAATATTTTATCTGTTAATAATATTCTCGTAGACTGTCCCCACTTTAACAGCGAAAGAAAAAATAATCTTTTGTGTCGAAACCTACAAAATATTCTCAGTTCGCCACATCAATTCCAAAACCTTACTAATTTCCTCTATGAAACCAAGCTTTACCAGGACATTTAAAAGAAGAAACGTAGTTTAGAATTTGACAATTAATAATTAATACCAATATTTAATGTATTTAATGTATTTCTTTATTAATTGTAATGTAACTGTATATTCTTGTAATGTTATGTAATAAAATTGTACCTGTATCAGTGACCTACGCTGTCGAGTCACGTAAAGCTAAAAAAAAATTGTGTTTATGTCTTTGGTAGTTTTTTTTTTATTATACGGTTATAATTTATTTTTTAAATTTTATTTATTTATTATCCATGAGCTTCCTCTGAGTATTGGTTTTGCATTTCTGTGATTGAATGACGTAAAACCCTGAGATTACTTATCAGTTTGAGCTAGCTCAAAAAAAATTTTTGTTTCATTAATTATTAATTCAAACTAAATATTAAGTATAATTTTTTATAAACAAATACATAAAGAGTAAATGTCACAAATTAAAACCTTTTAATACTCCAGTTCTCTAGATCTATATATATATATATATATATATATATATATATAAATACGTTCAAATTATCGGGTAAAGTGGTCTGTAATAAAAATCTTTCTTTTTTCTTAATTACTCAATATTTCGCCATTTTACTAAAAGTTTACTCCTGAATTAGTGAAAACTTTTTACAAAAAAATCTGGACATAATATACAAAATTTTTCGTAACAGGGATATCCTAAACAAATTTTAAAAAAACTGATTTACAGCACTAATTTCTATGACGGTCCCGTCCATGATTCTAACAACAAATCAATCAAATATAAAAAACTTCCCTTTATTAATGGTCTAACTCATTCTGTCATATCCATATTCAAAAATGTTCCTAATATTAGTATAGCTAAATATAATACCATGAAGAGTAAACAACTATTTTCAAAAATCAAAGACCCAGTACCAACCTTATATAAAAGTAATGTCGTTTATGAAATACCGTGTTTAGGATGTCAAAATAGCTATATTGGTCAAACATCACAATGGCTAAAACAACGCATCACACAACATAAAAGTGATTGTCGCTTGAGAAAAAATACTTGCGCAGTGGTTGAGCACTATGAAAACACTGGTCATATGCTAGACTATAACAAAGCTCACATTTTGGCACAGACTGATAACTACAAAAGTAGATTATTTCTTGAGATGTATTACATTAACAAAAATAAAAACACTTTAAATTATAAAACGGGCACTGGACAGTTAAGTAACATATATTGTAACATATTGAACAAAATTTATAAATATTCATAATAGCCAACATTAATCTTAATAACAACTAACCTTAATAATCCATCAAATAAATATTATTCTTCTAACTTTTCTTTTATTGTTATTTTTATTTTTACATTTGAAATAATTTTAATTTTTTATCGTATAGCTGTAACGAACGTGCTTAAGACAATTTACGTATTTATAAATTATTTTTTGGTCGAAATAATCATTTCTAATATATATATATATATATATATATATATATATATATATATATATATATATATATATATATATATATATATTCCTTAATAATTCATCAAATAAATATTATTCTTCTAACTTTTCTTTTATTGTTATTTTTATTTTTACATTTGAAATAATTTTAATTTTTTATCGTATAGCTGTAACGAACGTGCTTAAGACAATTTACGTATTTATAAATTATTTTTTGGTCGAAATAATCATTTCTAATATATATATATATATATATATATATATATATATATATATATATATATATATATATATATATGTATATCTTTAATTAAGGTTTAATTTGTAAAGAAATGCTACCTTTTTATAAATAAAAATAATTTATTTTGTAGCAATAGCAAAAGGGTAATTAAATTCTTTCTAAGCAAAAAATTACAGCTATTGTGAAGTTTTGTAATGTTGGAAATGCTTTTTTAAACTTTTTTAAATTTATTTTAATATACATATAACTCTCCGTATTGCTTATAATACCCGTAGAATTATTTTATCTTTATTTTTTTTCTGATTTGTATTAATGATCTGAAAAGTTGTTTGGGCCAAACAATTTAAATAACTTTTAAACTAATCGATGAACCACTCCGACACTGGTGATAATTTGAACACTGCAAGACCCAACTTTTTACGCAATATCAAGGTGGAAGGTTTAATTTTATAATAGTTATTTACTTTAATAACTATTTAAATTCATAAATCAAATACGAAGGGTGCATTTATGGCCTCAGAAATGGTTTTAGTTATTGAAGTCTATATAACTCAAATAGCTTGTCAGGAAGCAGACCGGGTCCAATTCACCATCACAGTAAGTTTTACCCTATTTATGTATGTCAAATTAACACATCACTTATCATTTTTATATTATCAGCGTTCGCAAATACTTTTATTTTAGTTTATTAAATACGTAGTCAAGTAAATGTAATTCTATCAAACCTACGACACTGGTTATGTTACTAATCACTATTGAAACTCTTACAACCCGTTACGAAAGAAAGGTTAACGTGAAACGTTAAATATTTCGGGACTAATTTTTTTGGATGTTAAGGTGTACCTACTAATGGAGAGATTAGGATGTTTAGGGCGATTAGACAAAAAATATTACCCTTTGGTCGTTTGGACTCTACTCCGGATTTCTGTGGGTTCATGAATTTTATATAAGAAAGAGACAGACTGAAGGTCGAAATGGCACAAGTCTTGCGATTTTCGAGATATAAAAATCCTTTTGTATTAGATTGGAATGGGACTTATAGTGTCTGGCAAGGAAAGAAAATTTACGTTAGCGGGAGGTCATTAAAAATTAAGTAATTTAAAATTTTAGAAGCAATTACTTTTTATGCAAGTCTTGCGTTTTTTAAAGTTTGTGATTTAGCTGGTAGACAAAGATAAGCCCACGCAACTAAAGAGAAATAATGGGGTTATTACAGAGAATCGCTCCTAGATTAAAATGGTAGAACACGGACAGTCTTCGTCAGAATTGTATGTTTAAATTGTTGAATTAAATTGACTGGTCGCTGGTTAATCGTGGTGGTAAATAGTTGGTCGATAGGGTGAAGAAATAACTTATAAAATGAAATCTCTTCACACGTTCTTTATTTTGTGCTCTTATGGCAACATATGGAAACATACTACCTTTATAAACTTGTAATGACTTTGCCTAGGGCTGACAGGGTTGCCGTCTAGGCAAATTAAAACTTAGGTCTAAGAATTTACATATATGTACATAGAATAGAAATATTTTGAAACAATAGAATAAAAATATTTTGAAACGATTTTAAACAAGAATAAACAATACAAAAATCAGATGGCTTTGAAATGGCACGTGTAATATGTATTTGGTATACTTAACTTGTTTATCAGAAACTATTATTTCATTAGTTATATTATTACTATGTATTAAAGTCGTCTGAAAGATTATTTAAGTACCTAACCAGAAAGGGATAATAAAAGTATCAAAAAAATATTGACAACGTTTAAGAAGCAGTCAATTGTTAAGAAGAAATATCGTCATAGTTAGTGTGATGTATCAATAAGGTTTCAACTTATCAGGTATCAACTCCTTAATTTCTCTAAGCAAAGTTGCCACTTCTGAAATTTTTCTCTTTTTCGGAGTTGGAGCTGACATTTTATCGTTTGCTTTACTAGTAGTTTTCGCAGTTGGCGTTGCAGACTCGTGTTGTGGTTTATTACCTGCAGCAGATGTAGATAATCGTGATAGACAATTTTCAAAATTTGAAACGTCTTCACTCTTATTACTATTGTTATTGCAACTATTGTCAATATTATTTTCTTTGCTATTTTCAATGTTGGCTTGGCTCACTGCTTGCAATTGCTTGCTATCTTGCTCCCCATGTATTGCTGATTCTTGACTGTACTACAACAAAAAAGAAAAAAGAAAAACTTTAGTAATAATTAAAATAAATGGATATGTTTTTTTTAGTTACCAAATAATGCCAAAAAATGGGCGGAAATAGCAAATGAATTTGGAAAGAAATGAAAGTTTCCTTTATGCTATGATGCCATTGATAGAAAACATATTCAAATTTTTGCTCCTGGTAATAGTGAAAGTATGTACTTCAATTATAAAAAAGTGTTGAATTGTTCTTATGGCGTTAGTAGCTGATGTAAATATTGCTTTCGTTATGTTAACGTTTAGGGCTTGTGGACTGACATCAGATGGAAATGTATTAAAAATTTCTCCATATATAATAAACTGATGAACAATCTTTTACCAGAGGGTGAAGTGATTGTTGCGGATTCCGCATTTCCATTACAAACCTATATTATGAAACCTTAGCCTGTTAGCTTAGCCAGAGCTAGACGACTAGTATAAAATGCCTTTGGTATATTCGTAGGGCGATTTCGTGTATTCCAAAAACCGACAGTCGACAAAATTGTATTGGCAGCACGCGCTTTACATAATCGGTTGAAAAAAGAAAAATCGAAATTATTTAATCAGCAATGATGTCGACTGGGAAGATATTGATGCAGGAAACACCTCCCAAGGCTCTTTCAGAACCGAAACTGCAGGACTTATGTTAACAAGGGAGTAATAATTCTTTGATTTCAGCAATGGCATGAAGAGAGACGTTTGAAACTTACTTTAACATTTATGGTGCAGTGCCGTGGCACTTAAAAATGATTTTTTGACTGTTTATGTGCGCGCTACAGAGAAAATACGCTGCTTTTTAAAAGTTTCCGAAAGTTTAGTTGGCCATAAAATTACAATTAGTTTCTACGGATACAATAATTACAAACAGTTACATCAATAATAGTCAATTATTTGAAGCTATAATTTATTGTGTGAATAAGATTAATATTAAAAATTTTGATATTACAATGGCCTACACATTTCAGGAAATGGCAGATATGCATTTAACTTTGGGTACGTTGAATCAGATTAAATTATGATTTCAATAAACTATCGGGAATATCGTAGGTGAAGGTCAATGAAATAGTGCAGCAGCCGCAAGGCGTTATGCAGTAAAATACCCCAATCGAAATACACCACGATTATATTTATGACCATTGATTGTCGTTTATGGGAAACGAGTATATTCCAACCGCAAGTTGCTGGCAATAGTGGTCGTCCAATAATGGATGCAACTGATGAAGACATTTAAGAAATCATTGAAGTCTCTGGAACAAGTACAAGGGTAATAGTTGCTCAACTAAATGTTCCTCACGTAAGGGTTTGGAGGCGTCTGAAGGATCAGCTGCTTAAACCCTATCACTTAACAACGGTTCAAGGGTTATTTGTTGAAGATTATCCTAAAGGATTGGATTTTGTGATTGGTTGTTAATGGAAAACACTCGAAATGTTAATTTTATTAGAAATATTTTGTTTATAGATGAGGCTACCTTCAATAGAAATGGAATAACAAACCATCATAACGAGCACATTTGAATGACGAAAATCCTCATGCCACATCCATAGAATGGAAAGTAATGTAGGAGTAACACAAGGTAGCGTGATAGGCCAGTTCTATACCTATTATACACTATACTAAAACAATTTTTAATTGAAGGTGATTAATTGGCAACATTGCACTTAACGAAGCCCTTAACGATAACTTTTCAACGAAATCTTATTCAACTTATCAATTTTGCCGAGGCGTACCAAAAAAAAAATTTAATTATTTATTTAAACACATAAGTAATTACGTAAAAATTAAATCTAAGACCGATTTAATTATTAAATTATCATGTGTCTTTTAACAGGTATCTTATAGTTGTCTAACAAAATAAAGTAAAATTTTATTCTTATTAGAGAGTATCTAATACAGAACTTCAAAAAACAGAAAACTTTGAAAAATACTTATTTTTTTTTTTCATTAGACTAAAAACAATCTGCAACTTTAATTACACATCATTCTCTATTTATAGAATTGCTGTGTGCTGAAAACGTTATATTTGTTTTTTTTAACTTAATTTAAAAGTTTCTTTGTGTTTATTTGTTTATACAAATATGAAAATATATTATGAAGTTCATATAAATTAAAATGAAGTAAGCTAAACTATTATCATGTGAATGCGTTTATATAGTAGTGCATTTGTTTATTTCAGTAAATTCTCGAAATATGAAATGAAGATGGCACACTAACTACTAAAGAGTTAATAGCTTTGTTAGAAGAAGACTTAGATTGTGAAAAGGCTGACTCACTTAATGTGGTTTATTTGCCGCCGAAATTAGATTAGATTCTAATGTAGAAGACATTGATCTTCTTTTTCTTCTTCATTCTAGTATGTAGGCTTTAAAGCCTGTTTCTTCTTCAATATTAGCCTCCTAAATTTAAATTGTCACACCATCTTTTTCTTGGTCTGCCAATATTTCTTCGTCCATTTGGTGACTTTTCTCGTGCTATTCGTACTATTCTATCCTCTGCCATTCTACTGATGTGTTCGTTCCACTCCTGTTTTCGTTTTGTCACCCATCCATTTATGTCTTCTATATTGCATGCTCTTCTTATGTTTTCGCTTCTCTCCCTATCCAACAGACCTCTCCCTGATATTCGTCGGAGTATTTTCATATGTGTTGTTTCTAGTAGTCGTCTCGTTTTAGATGTGTCAGGTCTTGTCTCCGCCGTGTATGTTAATATAGGTCTAATTGCTGCTTTATAGACTTTTGTTTTTGTGTCTTGTCTTAGGTGTTTGTTCTTTCAGATTGTATCAATAAGAGAACCCGCCGCTTTACTTACTTTTAAGCTTTGCTGTCGTACTTCTTCTTCAACATCTCCGTAACTAGTTATATCTATTCCCAGATATCTAAACCTTGCTTCTTGCTTTATTATTCTTCCATCAATTTCGATTTTACACCGTAGTGGGTATTTAGATGTTGTCATACATTTGAATTTTTCTGCTGATATTATCATATTGTATTTCTTAGCTGTTGTATTGAAGATATGTGTTAATCTTTTGAGCTTGTCTTCTGTCTCGGCGATTAATGCGGCGTCGTCTGCATAACATAATACATATTTGGATTTCTTTGTTCCCCATTCTGTAGCCATGACCTTTACGTACTGCTTGTATTATTTCGTCCATTATTATATTAAAGAGAAGTGGGCTTAACGAGTCACCCTGTCTGACTCCGCTTTGTACTGGTATACAAGGTGTTAGTTTTCCATTTATCTTTACCTGTGTTCGATTATGGAGGTAGATGCTTTCGATGGTTTGTATTATATTGATTGGTATGTTTCTTTTATACAGTAGGTGTAAGACGTCTTGGACTTGGATGCGATCGAAAGCCTTTGATATGTCTATAAAACATAGATATGGTGGTTTATTGTACTCGATGGCCTTTTCTGTGATTTGTCTTAGTACAAATACGGCGTCTACGCAAGATCTTTCGGATCTGAATCCTAAAGTTGTTAGTTTATTGATTTTGTTGGTTAGGACTTTTGTGGTAAGCGTAAGTGCGGTGTTCAGTAGACCTCTAGAATTGTTGGGGTCTTCTTTATCTTCTTTTTTGAACATTGGTATCATTATGCTTTTTCTCAATGCGTCTGGTATCTTGCAGTGCCGTTATTGTGTTGATTATTATTTTCCTTTGCTTTAAACAGTTCCGTCAGGTATCTTTCCCATTCGTTTGCTGGTATGTTATTATATTCCTTGAAGACATTGATGATAATATTATTTGTGAAGAATCAATAAAATCGGATATTGCAGGTACATTGGGAATTCTGACTATTCTGATATTCCTCTGAACCACAGATAAAACGTCCAAAGAAAAAACCAAGCAAAAAAACAGATATTCATTCGTGCTCAGTAGTAATTCAACATCAGTCTGATTGATATTTAGACAATGTAATAGCCAACCATGTAGGCAAGTCATATATTGAAGTTTTTTCACTCTTTTTGATAAAAAAGTAAATGAGAGCATTCTATATTTTACAAATATTTAGGCATCCCAAAATAACCGTCACAATTTTGAAATGAATAACATAGATTTAAAAAAAAAAACATTAGCATATGTATATTATCTGGTTTACACTCTGCTTCAAGTTGATATGCATTGGTCAAAGGATGAGGATAAAGAAGTGCATATTATAAGAGAAAGCATGAGCCGACATAGATTTATATTTATAATTTATAATAGTGAAGAAACCGCTACATCAGTGTCACTTAGTTCATGGACGTCAATCTAAATTTGCTTTACCAGATGAAACCGGATTCGACAATATTGGCCACATTACAAAAAGAGACGAAAGTGCAAAAATGTAGGATATACAAAAGTAATACCTACTATCGGTAAGATAGTTTCGAGCCATTAAAGCCATTTTATTGTTGCTTCTTAAAAGCCAGAAATGATTTATTTTTCACGTTGAGAACGCCTATGAATAACTGTTCTGATGAGACTTATTAAGTCGAAATACATATCAACAGATACATAGACGCTTTGTACGTGAAATCAAATCTTTGCTGTCTTTTTCATTTTATAATACCTACTATTTATTTATGTGAAAAGTGTAGAATGCATCTACACCCCGAATGTTTCGAAAATTTTCACGTTAAAATTTAATTTACATTTAAGATACAATATGTTCCTTTATTAAAAATTGTACTGTTTTCCTTGAAAACGAGAAAAAAATCTTTTTGGTTGTAAATTAGTTCTAATTTATCTATTTTTAATCCAATCTAATAAATTAATTGTCAAATTTCTCTTTGTATATTAAGCGGCCGTTAATGGTTTAATATATATAAAGAATAAACTGGCCTCCAATTTACTTTACTTACCTCAAAACTAAAGTTAATAATAAAGTCTATTTAATAAATATATTCCCAAGAACACACTACGCCTATGCACATATGTATATAATCTGGAAGGAATAAACTAAGATATCATATTTCTCTCATTAACATTCTTTGTAAGAACGTAAATATATATAGACCAGCAAAATATTGATAAGTTGACCGATGTTTTGAAACTATTCAATGAACTTGTCTCACTATACACTCGTGAATCGCACCAATTGATATAGTTACGGGGACACATTTATCTTACTTTCTCGCTTATTTACATGGGCGAAGCATACACAATAAAAATGACCCCGGTAAGAATTTACTAATGAAATTTTACATGGTTACCGTCTAGTTCAATTTGTAGATTAGTCACCTTTAATTGAAAATTGTCCGACTATAGTAATATCCCTAAATTATATCATTACATAGCTTCTAACAGTTTTTATATTAAGATTGGTATCGAATTATTATTTATAACTTAAAAATTAATTTTAAAAACCTTTTGCAATTAACGCAGCTACGCCAATGGCCGCATCCAAAAATCTTTCTATTTCACCTCGCCGAAACGAATGAGTGGTGCCTATATAATCCTTTATGAGAACTTACCGGTACTTTAGATTTTGTATCTTTATAGACCTAATTCTTCGTAACTCTTTTAGCTTTTTTATTCCTTAAAAGAAGTACCGAAACATGCAGATTACTTGATAGCTGCTTAGTTAGAAATTTAAGAGCAATCGTCATTTTTTTTTTGGTAACGAAGAACAAATAGGCCCTTTTTTTTATAGCACCATGAACAGAGTAACAAAATTTGTTAAATTTCGTACAAATAGCTTTAAAGAGAATCTTTCCCCTTAATATGGTACAGTTATTTGCCTTTTTACTTCCCTTTTTAAAAAATACCGTTAGGTTTGTATGTTTTCGCCGAAAATGAAAATAAGTCGGTTCTTGTTAATAGGAAGTTCTTTAAGTGGGGATTATTCTATTCTAGGGGATAGTCTATCCAATTTGAAAAAAGACAGTCATTTTTCGTTGTGTAGTCTAAGAGATTAGACTGACTTTTGGTTGCGTCGTCTAAGAGTTTGGACGTATTTCTATCTCTGGAAATTTATCAATAAGTATATATATATATATATATATATATATATATATATATATATATATATATATATATATATATATATATAGGCGCTGCTATATATATATATATATATATATATATATATATATATATATATATATATATATATATATATATATATATAGGCGCTGCTATATATATATATATATATATATATATATATATATAAGAAACACTGGATATTATTGACTGTCTATATAAACAAAGAAAGCAGTTTATTAGGGATGCAGTCAGTAGGTTTGGCCAGGATGTTATAGAAACACTCTTTTGACTTTTGGTCGAGCTTTCGGAATTACTTTATTCCTTCTTCAAGACACTGTAATTAGAAGAAAGTGTAAATATTTACAACATATCTCAAATTATCATTACAACTTACTAGTCGTTGAGATTATCTGTGTAAGGCTACGACACTCAACATTGAAAACACACATATAAAATATAACATTTAAAATAATAGACAAAATACATTTTAAAATTTGTTGAATAGTTAAAATTTTGTTTGTGACATCTTTTAATGGTGTGTTTTGACTGATCCATAGAGAACAGAAAAAAAAAAACAAAACAAAAATAGTGTGGTTTAAAAGGTAATTAGGAGTTCTTGCTATTATATTAATGGAAATAATATTAAATCTGTGTTGATAGTATGCAACACGTTTTGTATACAGGTGTATTATGGTGTGTATATGTAAAAGTAAATCTTTATTTTATTTTTGATGTTTTGTCAGTAAGTAACAATAAATGTTGCTCAATTTATCTATGTCTGACTTTTTATTTATACAAGACGTATTAGATTTTATGAAACACATTTCCAAGAAAACACGTTTAGTATGGTTTTTTTCCTTTGCCAAGATACAGGAATCATCGAAATTAAATTCATGTTTTAAAGTTAACGCATGTTCTGTGAGCGCGCATGCGTTTATCTTTTTGGTTTTTATGTCACTGCGATGTGATATTTCTCTATTGTGAAAATTACGAGATGATTGTCCGATGTACACGTTTTCACAATTGGCACACGGTATAGAATAAACAACATTCGACGACTCCTGTATTGTGAAAGCATCCTTTGTCTTTGTGTACAACTTCGATACCGTTTTCACATTCTTAGTTGTAATTTTTAAGCCACTAACATTTTTGAAAATGTTCAATAGCTTAGGTGTGAGAACTGGAATATAGGGTAGGCAACCATACGTTATTTTAGATTGTGGTAGCTCTGATGTGTTCTGTGTCAATGTCTGTGTCAGTTGTCGGACTTCATTCATCTCATTATTATGAAAATTTTGGTTATCAGAAAATTGCACAGGAAAAGGAGAACCAAAAATGAGTTTATTCAATAGCCCTGTAGGATAGGAGTTCTCTTGTAGTATAGATCTCAACTTTTTTAGTCCCTTGTCCTTGAACTCGATGTGTGATAAGTTGATAACCCTAGTTTTAAGGGCCAAAACCAAATTTGTTTTCATCTTAGATGGATGTTGAGAATAAAAGTTTATGTAACGGTTACTAAAACAAGGTTTACGATACCACTCCGTCCTTAGAAATGAGAAGAGATAAGGAGAGATAATTAGGTTCTGAGAGCAAATACAAGAAAAGATATTAACAGTTAATTATTAAATAAAGGTAGTATAACACTACATAAACAAATATTAAATAATATGCTCAGTGGAATTCGTCCACCCACTTACCTACAAACATATACAACCTGATCTTTCTCCCGATGGAAGATATCGTGATAGTTAAATATTTTTATTCATAACAAACAAAATATATTCAATAACTGAATCACCAGACGGTTGGATTCCAAAAACAAGAAATACAAATAAATCTATGGTAACGTGAAAAAAAAATGCAAGATCTTTCAATATAATAAACATAGACATATGCACATATAAATAAAATATAACGTTAAGGAGAACTTGATGTTTGAAAAAAATTCCAAAAGTGTAGATCATATATAAATATCTCTTCTTTAATATTTTAAGCTTATCTCGAGATAACTGCTTTAAAAATAATAATTTATAGCACGTACAAAATAATACTAAATTAATTTGCAATAAAAATGCAGAAGTACAGAGATTATAAAAAGCGGTTTTACCAAAAATTAAAATAAGGACCAACCCACACTTGATTCACAAGAAACTACTCGCACAGATTTAATAATAACTCGCAATTAAATAATGAATGTTTGTAATTATTATTTGTTAATGAACAGATAAAAAAGTTATTGAAAGTTCTGAAAAGTGCAATTGATAAAATTGTTGTTCCTTAGAGGAATTGATTGCATTGGTAGTTAGCTTATATATAGCTTATATATAATTGATGGATTCGACCGTTACTTGATGGAAATTCATTTTATGTAACAATAAAACACTGAAAACTTTGTTTTCAAAACTTCCACAAAATTTATTTTAAATTCTTATCACTACAGCTGTTTCGGCTGATTGCCTTTCTCAAGATTACCCTTCTCACTTGAGAAAGGCAATCAGCCGAAACAGCTGTAGTGATAAGAATTTAAAATAAATTTTGTGGAAGTTTGGAAAACAAAGTTTTCAGTGTTTTATTGTTACAGCTTATATATAGCTTATATATAGCTTATATATAGCTTATATATTAGATAAATTATTAGCCATTAAAAACATTAGCATATATGGATCTCTCTCATTAGTGTAAAAATATTTTTCCTCTTCTGAATATGCTAAAATTGTAGAGCTTGCTGTTACATGGTAAACCACATTTTGACAAAACAACTGTAGCTGCGAACTCAGGGACTGATAATTAATCCAACTACATCGAAAACAATACAACAACTAATCATAGTCAAATTGTTAAATCCATTATAATGATTACATTAAAATTCCCAATTTAAAGTTACTCTGAACATGGCGGAAAGTGAAGTATTATGCTGTCTATATAAAGTACTGAAAGTTTTGAAAAATATCAGGCGCTGCTTCTGCGGATAGTCGGCCTTTTTTTGTTAATAAATGATGGAGGTGACATCACGCAATTAAGCGACATGGCAGGCGGACGAGTTACTCAGTTGCCGATGGCTACATAGATAAAACATTAATGAACAAATTGAAACATCAAAAAACTTTTTACCAGGACATCAAATGTACAAATATGCCAGTCATAACAATAAAGAATTTAAAATATAGTCCTAATATTTTCGTTGGATGAGAAATTATTATTAAAATTTATATAGAGTGTGTTTTGTAGTAGACTACTTTTTTATTAACAAAACAATCGTCGTTTTAACCACCTCAGTCATTAGCGACATTAGTTATTACATTGTATTAAATTATATAAAGAAGTATCGTTGGGAAAGCTAGTTAGGTTTTTGGTATTTAAATGTTCCCCTAATATTGTTTTATATAACAATAAAACACTGAAAACTTTGTTTTCAAAACTTCTACAAAATTTATTAAAATATCTTATTACTACAGCTGTTTCAGCTGTTACACTTTATAGTCTTTAACTGAATAGGTTGAGGAGGACAGAACGGTTTATCTCAAATTGATCATAAAGAATTAAGTATTTTTTAAATTGATAATTTCCATATACTCTAATAAAGATAGTTTAAGGTCTGTATTTTGGATGCAAAAAATTTGAAATTCGACATTAAAAGAATGATTATGATCTAGAAGGTGGAGTGCGTATGTAGAATCTGTTTTTCTATTATTGAAAGCCCTTTTATGTTCTGCTATACGTTTGTTAAAAGTTTTACCAGTTTGACCGATGTAAGTTTTTGTGCAGTCCCCACATTTAAGCTTATATACACCACTGTGTAAGTGATTTTTATTTTGTCTCTTGTTGTTTTTAACATATTTGCCAATTATTTGTTTTTGCTAAAAGCTGGTGTTATTCCTTTATTTTTATGTGTTTGACTATTTTTGTTGATATATTGCCTGTTAGTTAAAGACTAAGTGTAAACACATAGCAAACATAGATCGCTTGAGGAAAGCACTCTGCCGAAACAGCTGTAGAGATAAGATAATATAATAAATTTTGTGGGAGTTTCGAAAACAATGTTTTCAGTGTTTTATTGTTACATAAAATGAATTTCCATCAAGTAACGGTCGAATCCATCATTTAATATTGTTTGTAAGTCACTGGAAATATTGTTATTTAATCTGTTCATTTTAAATTTTCAACCCACTGTTAGGAAGGTATTTAATAATAATGAAGACTTGACAGTAGTCATATATTAAAATGCCTTCCTTAGTTATTAAGTACTTATGAATAATATTGGTACGACCTAATCGAAGTAGAGAAATTTTGATTTGGTAAGCTCTTTTTTGATTTACTAGGTGCCACGGTTTTACTATCGGTTAAATTTCCTTTAATTTACATTCCGATAAGTCCTAATTATTTTTCCACGCCCTAATTACTTTGACATTGACGAACCGTTTTATATCACTGGAGGCAGCCTTTGACACTATTATAGCTTGATCATTTTTGGTAGCCTCTCTTGCTTGGAGGTCTGATTTTTCATTACTTTGAATTCCCATATAAGATAGAACCCATATAAATTTAACTTTCGCGACAGATTCTTGTAAAACAGTGAGTTCGTTTATGTATGCCCATGATATTCGTAGCATTTTTCTGTAACATCTAAATTTTAAGGCGACCAACTTATTTGGATGTACTTGTTTTAATGTCCATGCTGCCAACACATAAATAAATAACGCTTCACTGTAGACATTGAAGAGTAGTGGTGGCAGCACACAACCCCTGGCGTACTCCTCTCTGGTATTCTTGCCTTTGTAGTTTAATTCCAATATAGATTAAATATACTTTTTATATCACGACTATCACGAATATATATTTTTTTAATATATCTACAAGCTCTTACCAAATTGTCTATTATACAAACGAAAAAATAAGTATTGAAAAAAAAATACATTTTATGTCACCTCAGGTACCCAAACTGAATTTCCTCAACATTTAGAATCAACAGAGAAAAAACCAAAAATTACAGAAGATAAATGCCATTATGTAGTTGTTACCAACTTAACCCCAATTTACACCCCTATATAAGTTGTTCACTTTATTAAAAAGAAGCTGGGTAACAATGAATATATTAGATGTTATGCCCTCCTTCAAGATTCCGACACAGCGAGTGGTTCCTTAATCAAAATAGGCATAAAATCTAAAACCTCCATTGACTTATTATTTAATAAGAAAATTTGGCCACCTGGTGTAAACATTAAATGGTCTACAGATTCTTAATATTCCGAACCAATGCCTTCATCTGAGTCAAATATAAGTACAAAGAACATCAGATGTCCCGTTAGCTTGGAAAATTCAATTAACATTTTAAGCAACAACAAAAGTGAAGTAGAAAATACAAGAATAGTCACAGACAAGCAAGCCATCGAAATTTGAAAATCGAAGAATCTTTCGAAGAATCGAAAGATACTTTGGAACCATCTATAAATCTGAATCCTTTGACCCCACCAAGAGTTAGATTCACCAATAACTCGAACAGTCGATATCTTCTAGAAAGATTAAGGGAACCGGATACCTTATAAGCCATTAAACTACATCTTGCTTTTCTACACGACCAACCTACTTCAGTATGTTACGAAGGTTTCACCAACACAAGCGTTAAACTTTGTTTTGGCTTCCGAACGACTTCCCGCTAAGACTAAAGATCTACGAAAAATCCTTCTAGAATTTAACGATGCCTATGGAATTGGTAAAACTGAAGTGGAAGCTGATCTTGCTGCTTTTAGGTCCTTTCTAACTTCGGAAAGAATTATTCACCTACAAAAAATTAAGGGAAAGTGACCTTTTTACTATTTTGTGGCCTCTCCAAAACGAAAGTTTAAATAATATGACGTGTTCTGTAGGACTAGAAACCTCACATTTTTATAGTGATGACAACTTTAGCATGGTTCTAATTAATATTCGTTCTATAAGATACAAAACAGATGAATTATTTTTGTTTCTAGAGGAATTAGGATTTCCCCCGATCGTTGCGGTTACCGAACACTGGCTTGAAGTTAACGAGTCTTTTTTGTAGAAAAATATACCACAATTGCTAGGTATGATCATCTGCTTTCCCTCTGTGGAAGTGGACTATAATTTCAGTAATTTTTTAGATAAGCTTGTCTCTATTTTCAATAAGGAATTTCCAATAATTAAAATTAAGTCAAAATATCACAAACCCTGGACTACCAAGGGTATCCGCATATCAGCCAAGAATATGCGTTCACTACTGTACATCAAGAAATTCACTACCAATGTCTTTGTCACTGAATGTATCTCTAAGTGCAGAGGAACCTATCTAAAACTTATCAAAACAGCTAACAAAACGTACCATGAGAATCGTCTGGGAAGCTCTAAAAATGTTGCAAGGAAAACTTGGTCCATAATAAACGATCTTCGAAATAAAACTGACACAGCTCAAATATTTTCTCTTTCAAACCCTGAAAATCTAAATGAATATTTCGTGAGTAAAAATTTAACATCAGCTATTTTGCAACAAAAATATCCTATTTCCTATCTTTTCAATTCAAAAAAGGTCTCGAATTCATTCTTTATAAGACCAGTTGATAAATCTGAAATGATCCAAACAATCAGTAGTATCAAAAGCAAATCTTCCTGGAGTACTGATGGACTATCCATAAAAATTTTCTTAAATCTCACAAATAATGTGTTATAAGTCGTGGTCTTACTAATTAACGATTCCTTTGAAAAAGGTATATTTCCAGAGTGCCTAAAGACAGCCATTATTTTTCCTCTTCATAGGGGTGGTGATAAATCTAATATCTGCAACTATAGGCCTATTGCCTTACTACCTGTCGTATCCAAAATTATTGAGAGACTTATAAAAGCTTGACTTATATTCTTTCTCATTAAAAACAACATTTGATCACAAAGTCAGTTAGGCTTTTTATCTAATAAATGTACCAGCGATGCTATGTTCTCTGTACTACATGAGGTCTATCAAGCACTAAACAATAATCTTTATACTGCCACTGTTTTTTGTGACTATGCTTTTGATTGTGTAAATCATGAAATTTTGCCAAAAAAATTAAATTTCTACGGCATTCGAGGTATTTCTTTGAATTGGTTCCAATCTTACTTGAGGAATAGAAAACAACTAGTTCGAGCAAATGATACTGACTCTAGTCCCAAAAGCATTGTATGTGGAGTATTATTATTTTCAAAAAAAGTGTATGACCCATTAAAGGCATTGTTCTGTAATCTGAGCAGGATTTTGCACTTAACTTTTTGGGAATTGTTATAAGGGTCGATTGCATTTATTGCCTGAGGATTGTGGCAGTCTGATATATTAGATTAAAGAGTTTTGAGATATTAGATTATGTAGTTTCACTCTCATCTACAAACAACCGGATTGTGATCGGAGGATATGTCTGCACCTAGATAAGTTTTGGATAATAGTTTGGATGATGATATATGATATATTTAATGATGTTTGGATACACATGGAGGTCATCAGACTGTATAATATACGTTTAGGAAGCTTGAAGAAGGTATTTGCAGTTATCAGTTCTTCATTTCTCCTCTTCTTCGTGGTCCACTTTAGCGTTTAAATCTCCCATTATAATATTTAGACCATGTCTTTTAGTCAGCTTTAAAACATAGCCAATATGTTTATAGAAGGTATTAATGGTGTCTTCATCCTTGTCTGCAGTGGATGCATATACTTGGATTATATTTATTTTACGTTTTAAATCAGAGTAGAAAAACAGCATAAACACTCGTTCAGAGTAGGAAACAAACAGCTTTTTGGGAATTCACATCAATTATAATGCTAACGTCCTGCTTGTGATTGGAGTTGTTGTTACCGGAATAATACATTGTTTCATTTTTGTGTGGCACGTGTTATATTCCTCTGAGGCTATTGTATATCGCTAAGCCCTAGTATGTTAGTCTTCATTCTGCACGTTTCCTACACAGTGTTATCTAGTTTGTCTGGTTGGTATAAAATAGTTACGTTCCATGTTCAAATTTTCGAGTTTAAAGATTTATTCTTATTTAGTTAACACGGATTAACCTTAATGACGACCTTAGAGGCCCTGTCGTCTAAATCTGAGTATCTCCCTGTAGTATCTTGGATTTAGACCATTAAGTGAATAATCGACTAGTGGGTCCATGATGATTTTTAATAAGGATATCCATGAGGATTATTAATGTGGTAGTCATCCCGTGGCTTTCCACATCTCAATGGCGTTGACTAATTTAGCTTTTTCGCTTTCGGAGTTCCACATGTAGCTGTTGACCAACAAGTGGGGGATAACGTATACAGGTGCATATAGCCTTTCGATTTTCAACATCTTGAGCACGCGAAATGCTTTAAATAACTGCCTACTGACTTATATTCTGTAGTGATGTATTTTTTTATATCATCTCTAAAAAAGTGAAACAAAAACAATATATGATTATTTAATAGTTACATTAGAATAAACATCAATATCATCATCATCATAATCAACCTTTTTGCGTCCACTGCTAGACATAGGTCTTCCTCAGCTCTTTCCATCTGTCTCTGTCTTGTGCGGCTTGCACCCAGTTATTGCTAACACGCTTCAGGTCATCAGTCCATCTATTTGGTGGACGGCCTCTGCTCCGTATTGCTTCTTGCCTTGGTCTCTACTCTAAAATACGTTTTGTCCATCGGTTGTTTGATAATCTAGCGACGTGTCCTGTTCAATTCCATTTTAACGACGCGATTTTTTCGATAGCATCTGTTGCTTTTGTTCTACGACGTATTTCTTCGTTTGGGATTGGGTCTCTCACAGAGACACCCACCATCTAGTGCTCCATAGCCATCTGAGTCACGCGAATCTTAATAACTACCTTTTTGTGAGTGTTAATCTTTCCGCTCCATAAGTGAGTACAGGTAACACACATTGGCCAAAGATTTTCCTTTTGAGGCATATGGGTAGATGCGATTTAAATACATAGTTAAATTTACCACATGCTGCCCAGGCTAATCCTATGCGACGTGGGAGCTCCCATGTCTGGTTATCTCTGCCCATCCGAATTTCATATCTTAGATACTGATATGATGTAGTCTGCACACTATCCCTTTCATCAACAGCAATATTTCGATTTAGTACCAGATTAGTCATTATTTCCGTCTCGTTCATATTAATCTTTAGTCCGACATCCAAGGAAGCGTCATATTATTTTTCAAACATTGTTATTTCATGATGCATACGATCGGCTATAAGGACGATGTCATCTGCAAATCTCAAATGACTGAGCTTCTTTCCATTTATGTTGACATCATGATTGTTTAGATGTGACTTCTTACAAGTATGTTCTAAAAGCGTCGTGAAAAGCTTTGGAGAGATTGTGTCTCCTTGCCGTACAGGATAGAACATGTTCATTTTAACACAAGTATCTGTGATTTCGAACTAACAAGTTTTGGTGAGTTTCGTGATTTGTTTAACTGTTAATTTATTGCTAAATATCTTAATTTGCTAAAAAATTTAGCAGATTTAGATTCTTGGCATTATAAAACTTTGCCCTTAATAGTTATTTTTGTTTAAACTTAATATGGTATTTACTTAACGTTTAAAAGATTTAAAATATCTCCGATGAATTAATAATGCCACATTCATGTCAGCAACTAAAAAAATGGCTACAAATTTTGAAGTTTAGAAAATTACTTTGTACTAATTTTTTAATAAAGTGGTTATAATAACATTACTAATAAAGAGAATGATCAATATATTCACAGTACTCTAAACAACGTCTCTGCTAAATACCTTGAGTTAACGAAGATATTGAACAGTTAACTGTATTATTAATATTTACGACGCCCTATTCAGACATCGCTGTAAAATTAGATTACTTTCCTCCATTTACAACTCACGTATATGAAGTCAACCAATTACGAACGTGACATGAGATGCTCAGTTGTTAATTGAATAGTGAATGTTGTTTCTCATTTATTGTCGAAGGCACGGTAAACTGTAATTTGAGTTTACTCGGAATTAAACCGTCGACATTACGTCGATTGATAGTTCAGTGATTTAAATGGACTTTTATGGAGGAATTGGTTGGATATCCGATCGACGCGGCTGCAAACGTGCTAGGTTAACTTTTTCGTATCAGATTACTTTTTTAAACCGTCGGCTCGTATGGCTTATAACTAATCTGCATTGATGCTTCATTGTTTTTGACCAATAGGTGTCATTTAATATAACAAATCGCTGAAATTTTTTGAAGTAGGTCCATTTTGGCACAGAATAAAAGATTTTCCGGGTTTGCCATTTTGCCATAAGAATTTATTTAAAATTACTGCAGATCATTTATTACATATTTACGATATATATATATATATATATATATATATATATATATATATATATATATAAATATATATATAAATATATATATATATATATATATATATATATATATATATATATATATATATATATATATATATATATATATGTATATATAAATTAAGGAACACTCGATGAGTGGTGGGTTTTTCGGTCAAAGTGGAAAAATAAAAGACGAAGAAGGTGGCTACTTCATCTATTTATAAAAGACGTTTCGCTTTCTACTCAGAAAGCACCATCAGTTCATCTAAAAAGAACAATATAAAAAACCAAACATCCATAGAAAAGTTATTACATGTGTGTTACCTTAAAAAGACATGTAGCAGTCAATGATATTAAATGTGTGAAAAAGCTTACGATAATGGACATTTTGAGATCAAGTTGTATAAACAATTAATTGAAACTAGGTACAGTTTACAAATTAACAAACTCAGCACAGCAAAAGAACATGTGATAATCATACATGTATATAAAAATTTTTTGTAAAAAACTTTCTAGTTCTCTACATATCAATATTAATGTTTTTTACTTAAGTTTTTTACAAAAAATTTTTATATACATTTATGATTATCACATGTTCTTTCGCTGTGCTAAGTTTGTTAATTTGTAAACTGTACCTAGTTCCAATTAATTGTTTATACAACTTGATCTCAAAATGTCCATTATCGTAAGCTTTTTCACACATTTAATATCATTGACTGCTACATGTCTTTTTAAGGTAACACACATGTAATAACTTTTCTATGGATGTTTGGTTTTTCATATTGTTCTTTTTAGATGAACTGATGATGCTTTTTGAGTAGAAAGCGAAACGTCTTCAATAAATAGATGAAGTAGCCACCTTCTTTGTCTTTTATTTCTTCACTTTGACCGAAAAACCCCTTCGAGTGTTCCTTAATTAATATTAGATTGACGGTCGTACTCCTTTATATATATATATATATATATATATATATATATATATATATATATATATATATATATATATATATAAGTCGTACGTGCAGAACGCAACAGGTGGTATTGGTCCTCTATTTTATATATATATATATATATATATATATATACAGGGTGAGTTTTTAGTGCGACATTGATCAATAATTTCATTGTGGTACAAGATATCCAAAAAACTTATTTGGAAAAAATGTAGGCAATGATATTCTTCATACTTAAAAAATATGTGAAATTCTACAGGGTGGTTAATAACCACTTATTATAGCAAACATACAATTTTTTAAATGGGACATTCTTCTCCTAACTCTTGTTCTTATAATATTGGGCTTTGCATTACTATACAGAAGTATGTAATGAAAAGTTATATTTAGAAATTCCTATGAAATCAACACCATGTACATATATAAAGAAGTAATGTATAAAAAATTATTTATTTTATATAATAAGGTAAACAATATATTATTGTTTTAAATTAGGTTTAGTTAAAATCATTGATAAAAATATGTATACAGCGTGAACTACCAAGCAAAATTACGATTTTCTCAATTTTTTTAAATAAATCCCCCCTGTGTTTTATTTTTTGAAAATAGTGTATTTATGATACTCTTTTATTCTTAAATAGCATTTCCCATAGTAAACTCATTATTTTCCGAGATATTTTTTTTAGTTTACTTCAAATTTCGGAAATACATTCAATTTTTGTAAGTAGAAATTAGTAAGTATTGAGTATTGAGTGATAATATAACAAAATATTTTAATTCATTAAGTAACTAACAAAAAATATAAACCATAATAATATGTAATGAACATAACAGTTAATGTGATATTAACAAAATTTCCACCTTTAACGTCTATACAAGTTTGTAACCGATATTCAAATAACCGAGCCACATTTGTAAGTCAATCTTATAATCTACTTTTCATTTCATCTGGCCTTGTTGGATACTTCTGGTATACAATGTCTTTTATATAGCCCCACATGAAAAAATCATTTTTGCAGAATTCCGGTGATCACGGTGGCCAAACAGTTGGTCCTCCTCTGCATATCCACCTTTCAGGAAAGGTAATATTTAGGTGATTGTGAATAGGAGCAGTGTGGTGAATTGGGGCACCGTCGTATAAAATCCAAATTGATTGTCCCACAAACATTTATAAAACATTTAGTTCGACTATGAGTGTTCACAAAATAATAGGAATTGCTTCATGCATGATAATAAAAATTATGTCAATTCACCGTTCCATTTTTGTAAAATGAGCCTTATCTACAAAAAGCACATAACAAAAAAAATCGGTCTCTTTGCACTTGCGTCTGAGAATACTGACAAAAATCTAATCTGCGTTGATAGTCATCAACTGTCAATTATTGATGTAACTGTATGCGGCAAGGATGCAGTTTAGGTTTACGAAGGATTTTTGCCGCCGAATTTGACTAATGTCATGTTGATGTAAAATTTCACGAGTGCTGATGTGGGGATTTTCAGTAATAGCTATCAGTACATCATTTTTCTTTTCTTAACTTAGAACAGTTTTCGTTTTCTCATTTTTTTCATATACAACTCATCTATTGCGAATAAAACGATCCAATAATTTTTCAAATGCTCTTGCGTTTGGCTTCCTCGGTTCAGGATATCGCTCGCCATTCTGGATGCAAGTAAGCAATTTTTTAAACTTTCTCCTAATACCCAAATTATAACTGTTAACTCCTCTACAGAAAAATTCATCTTTAACAATAAAGACAAACCACACGTACCGATTGAAAAGGTAATAATATGAAAACTGTCATTGTCAACTCCTACCGTTTAAGATTTACTAATATGAAAACTGTCATTTTTTCAAAGCCTACTAACTTATATTTGTAACTGACACAAATGACCTTTTATTTATTAATAACTGAGCGTCACAATTGGCAGTTAGGAATCTTTTATTAAACATTTCTGGCTTAGAATACTGCTGATATAACCATCTAAAAATTGTTACATCAATTGTATATTGTTTTGCTGTCTGTTTTGTGTGAGTTATTTATTAAATAAAAATAATCTTGTTATATTATTATACAAAACATATCATCTTGTAGGAATTTTAGGAATCTTGTATTTTATTAAGGAAATATGATATTTAACATATCAATAAATGTGATAACATCACATTTATTGATATATTCGTTTCATATTTTTGTGGTTTATACATATTTTTTAGTTATGTATTGAATAACAATAATTTTGTTATCACTCAATACTCAATACTTATTTCTACCTACTTTAAATTTTACGAAAATTAAATATGTTTCTAAAATTCGAAGAAAACTAAAAATATCTCGGAAATTTCCGAGATAATGAGTTTAGTTATAGGGAATGTTATAAAAAAATGATATAGTATTATAAATACAACATTTCTAAAAAATAAAATATAGGTTGATTCATTTTTAAAAATTGAGAAAATTGTAATTTTTTGTTTTTTAGTTCACCCGGTATACAAATTTTTGTCAATGATTTCAATTAAACTTAATTTAAAAACTACAATATTTTGTTAACTTTATTATATAAAATAAATAGTTTATATATATATATATATATATATATATATATATATATATATATATATATATATATGTATATATATATATATATAAATATATATATATATATATATATATATATATATATATATATATATATATATATATATATATATACAATTGAAAGCTCGAGAATAAAAAAATAGTTAACCAATAGCCCTATTATTGACTCCAACCCATCCAAAACAGTTATATATATATATATATATATATATATATATATATATATATATATATATATATATATATGTATATATATATATATATACACGAAGTCGTTCTCTTTTCTTTCTTTCTATGGGGCTCCATTCGGTTATTCTCTTTATCCATCAGATGTCGCTAGTTCTTTTTACATGTCCGTACCACTTTAGTCTTTTTTGTTCTATATATGTTAGTATGTCTGTTTCTATTGTTGTTCTTTGCTTTATTTCGTCAATACCCCTCCTTTCCATTCTGGTTACACTACACAGCACCTTCGCAAGCATTCCATCTCTACTGCTACTATCTTACTGCTGTTGTTGTTGTTTATAATCCAATTTTCAGCCCCATATGTCATAATCTTCGCACTAATGTTTTATTAATCTATCCCACCATACTGAGTTAAGTTGTCGGATTGCTGTTCTTGTTTGTCCTAATCTTTGCTTAATTTCTTTCTCTGTTGTTGCATTTTTCGTGATTATAAACCCCAAGTATTTGAATTTATCCTTTCCTTTAATTGTTACGTTTTCGTCAATCTATAGATCTTCTATTACTTTTTCACTTATAGATGGGTACTCTGTTTTCGAGAGGTTAAGATCCAGACCAGCATTGGTATGTTCTTCTTGTAGTTTCTTGATCATGTAACTGAGGTCTTTTATGTCTTGTGCAATCATTACTTGATTGTTTGCAAAGCTTAACGTATGTAGGTATTCGTTTCATACCGGTACTCCCGTGCCTTTGCATTTTCTTTTCCATGTAGTCAAAGGTTTCTTTAAGTATACTTTCAATATACTTAGATATTGTGATATAAACGAGCGGTGATACCGATCGATCGTTTTGTAGTGTAAAGAGCGAGCGATGTTGAAAGCAAGGAGGATGGATGTAAATATAGATGAAAATGAGAAAGAAAGAGCGATAGTAGAGTGGCAGAGATAATGGGCGAATGATAGCGGAAAGGGAAGGTGGACGAAGGATCTTATTCCCGATCTGAGGCCGTGGTGAAAGTTTAGAAAACTAGACTACTTTCTAACATAGTTTCTGACCGGACATGGTGGTTTTGGCACCTTTACAAATAGAATAGGCAAATCTGCCTCGGCAGAGTGTACTGTTTGTGGGGTAACGGACGCTTCCACCTACATTTTTAACTGTCAGAGATGGGCAAATGAGAGGGGAGATTTTTCGAGAGGCGAATGGGTTTCAATCTGGATGAAAAAAACGTTTTAAAAATAATGTTGAGAGGAGAGAAATAATGGAAAGAAGTACACTGTCTGATTTCTGGGGTGATGAAGCAAAAGGAGCAAGAGAGCAGAGGAGGAAATTGAGCCAGGGATCTAAAATTTATATTTAATATTATTTATTGGTTTATGGCCTAACCTCTGAAACATTCTCTGATTTACGGTAATAGGTATGGTTATTTATAAATTTTTAGTTTTTTATTTTAGTTGTTCCGTGACGTAGATGTCCAAAAAAGAGTTCCCCCACCGTTTCCTGTCAGAATTCAATGGATAACTTCTTAGGCTCTTACTGAATTTTGGCAATACGGTAATTAAAAAAAAAGTATATTTTCAATAGGGTTGGAGATGTGGAACAACCCTGCAGGAGCTCTTTTGTTGTAGTGAGGTGTCCTATGATTCTTTTTCACATTTTAATGGACACTTTATTTTCTTTATACAGAGCTTTTGTAGCTTCTATGAGTTCTGTCTTTATTTCTAATTTGTACATTGCCTCCCATAGTTATGACCTTAATACAGAGTCATACACCTTTCTCAGGTCCACAAATGCCAAACGTATATCTCTATTTTTTGCTTTTTTCTTTTCCAACAGTTATTCCAGTGTGAATATCTGGTCTATGCATGATCTTCCTGTCTCGAAGCCTGCCTGATCCTCCCCGATTTTGCTTTTTACCACTTGCTCTATCTTTTCTTGCAGTATTTTCCATTTTCCCATATAATCTTTCTATTGATGATTTAACGCTTATTCTTCTGTAGTTTTCGCATCGTTTTCTATCTCCTTTATTAAATATATATGTCATATATGCCTCCGTCCATTCCTTTCAGAGCTGTTCTCCATTTATGGCTTTCTGAAATATTCATTTTGTCATCCGGTGTAATTTTTTTGAGCCGTACTTTATAAGCTCAGGTAAGATGCCTCATTTCCCTATCTGTTGTTTCTATTTCTTGTTGTGGAGATCGGCTTCGTCTTCGCCTGTTTTCTTTTCCAATGAATTGTGGTTTTTGTTCCTTTGTTTGTGTAAAAGTCCTCCCATTCTTTGTCCTGTATATTTTACTTCTCTATCTTTTTCTCTATATTCTTTATAAACTTCATCGTTGTTTGTAGTCAGCCATTTTCTGTATAGTTGCTTTTTTTCTTTAATTATTCATTTTGTTGGCTCATTTATTTCATAATAGTGCTGTTTATTTGTTACATGTTCTTTCTCTCCAAGGGTTTCGAATACTGCTTGATTTGTACTTGCCTTTATATGCTCGTATATTTCTTTGATGTTGCCGTATCTGAATTCTATTAATTTTTGGTCTAGAAATTATTTGTGTAGTTCTCTTATTGATTGTTCTTGAAGTAGCTCCATATTATATTGTTTTTCTCTTATAGTATTCATCGGTTCTTCTGTAGAGGGTGTCTTGTTATGTTTCCAATGTATATGTATATATATATATACATATATATATATATATATATATATATATATATATATATATATATATATATATATATATATATATATATATATATATACTACCTATTATGCATTTACAAAAAATGTAAAAACTTTGATATTCACTCTTATCGTTAACAAGCCTATTTATTTTTTACATAAAATTATAAATCTTGTAAAATGTGAATAAGCAGTACAATAAATGTCAAAAAAAAGGAACGTAACCATTACCTCTTTTGAATACTAATGACTTGAATAATATAAAAGTCATCGCTCCTTTCCTTGTTTTTCGTTCATTCGTTGCGTCTTTAGAATAAATTCTGCTATGGTTTTGGCAGACTTGTGGTTTAAGCAAATCGTTGTTTGTTTACACTGTATAAAAATTTTATTACAAATGATTTTGATGATTTAGATAGTTAGATTTAAAATGTAAATTGTGTTTTTGATGGAAATTCTATAAATCCAACTTTAAATTAAATTGTTTTTGTATGTAACTTAGGTATTCGTTTGAAATATTAAATATCAGAAATTTCACATTAACGCTTATACACATTTTAACACACTTTTACAATTACTTTTATAGTTTTGTTAAAAGAGCTACAACAAATTTATAATTAAGAATGGAAAATCGGCATAATTTTTCTCTTCGCATCTTGAAGTTAATTTAGTTCTGATCCCCGAGATAATAATTGTTGTCTCTTTTATAATAGTCCTTGCTATATCAGCAGTGTTTTATAAGTGGGTCAAGTTTGTTTTATCAACCTACGACAACAACAAGGTGGTGATCCACAATTAAGATGACTAGCACTTTCCAACCGAGGCTGTTTCTTGTGAATGTCCTCGATGTGATTTATTGAAAACATATTTTATATAAACAAATGAGAAATGTGTTACACGTTTCTTTTAACTTATTCTTTATATGAATAATATTTTAGGGATAATACCACAACCAGACGAAGGTCACAACAATCAACTCGTCCCTGTTCTCAGCTGTTCGTATTAAGTGATCCAAGTTGGGCCCTGTCGAATTCCTGATGTTACGTAACCAGGACAAAGTTCGGCCTTTTAATTATGCTTTCTCTTTAAATTGTCTGTTAGTAATAGTTGTAATAAATCTTCGTCCTCATCGACTGAACAAAAAGGGAAAATTTATTTATTTTGATCATAGCGTTTTTAGAATAGTATCTGAAGATTGAAAATAGCTATCTCAGTTGTAGTACATTATTAAAATTCAAACTCATGATTTTGTGTTTACCTAAATATGTTGGAGTAAGGTTGTACACCGACGAGTGCGATAGCAAAATGGGACTACCGAAAAGAACAAGTAAAAAATCTAGTTATTAAAATTCTAGTTAAAATAAACTACCCAATGTACCCAATAAGTTAGCCCGAAAAACACTGTTTTTATTTTAAATTTGTAATAGCGTGAAAAAGTTGCGAATTAGGTAGACAAACAAAAAAAATATCAAAATTTGTTAACATCTTCAGATAGCGCATAGGCCCTAACCTATGACAAAATATGAAAAAACCTCATTTTTGTGATTATTTTTTAAATTGTTATATGTTGTGAGGCTATACCATTATGTTTTAATTTGGTTTTGGTATTTTAGTTTCGTTTTAACTTGTCAACTGTTAGATGTAAGCACATGATTTGTTAACCCTAGAACAAGGTGGGGTCGCCGATGACCGGTGAAAAATGTAATCGCTGTGTACATACATCGCTTGTATTTTCAGTATCTTTTAGTTTAGTGACAACGATAACGTAGGCAAGAGGGTACGTGCAAAACATTTTTGGAAGTTGTGAAATCTGAGTGATTTGTCATATTATACGACGCCACGTTGTTATTTACATGAAAAATAAATTTTTATCAGTTAATTTTTTTATTTTATTATTTTCCTAAAAACTAAGACATACTTTGTATTTGACTAGGTAAATACCAGTACAACCCCAACATGAACAATCTTTATAAAAGAAAGCGGCCTTTAACTCATGATGGACTTGAGAAGTTGCTTTTGGACGACACTGAGGATGCTGACATATGTATTGAGAGCAAGGAAATCGACACTGATGATCATGTGGAATATGAACTTGATGCACGTAATTCAGAAATTTTGGCCGAAGAACCGGTAGAAAGTCCAGAACCAACTACAAGTAAAGATTGTCCGCAACCTAACACAACAATTTATTCAAAGAACGGTCACAAATGTTATCTAAAATCTTTTCATTCTAAGAATACAAGAACATCTCGGCACAATTTAATTACTCATCTTCCTGGACCAAAAGGAGCAGCTTAAAATGAAAAGAATATAGACAAATTGTGTCAGTTATTTTTTACAGACAATCTATTAGAAATTGTTGTGACGTACACAAATTGTGAGATAGGCATTAATTAAGCTCGCTTTCGTTCTGAACAACGTTATCATCAACTAAAACCCTCATTGAAATTCACGCTTTATTAGGATTGCTTTATCTCAGTGGTGCCTTGAAATCTTTAAATCTTACGACTAACGATTTATGATCTAAGCAGATTGGTCCGCCTGTTTTTAGAGCTACGACGAGCAAAAATCTTTTTGAATTTTTAATATCATGTCTTGGGTTTAATTAACAAACCACAAGATTAACAAGAAAGGCATCAGACAAATTTTCTGCTGTTAGAGGAGTTTGGGACTTCGAGGGCCGGTATAGGCAGATGTACACCCCGTCCGAATATGTCACCATTGATGAAAGTTTGTTAGGTTTTAGGAGTAGACGTCCATTTAAAATGTACATTCCTAATAAACCTGTCAAATATGGGCTCACAATAGTAACAATGTGTGATGCCAAGACATATTACATGTGTTCAGCCAAGCCTTACGTGGGAAAAGAAGTCCGTGGGAAAAGAAGTCCGTGGGAAAAGAAGTGTTAAGACAAAAAGACATTACTGTAGTGGCAATGCTTAGAAAAAACAAACCAGAAATATCACGACAATTAATTGAAACAAGAGGTAAACAAGTTTCATTATCTCTATTTGCTTGTGATGAAAAAAAAACAGTTTAGTGTCATTTGTTCCAAAAAAAATTAAAACGTCATTTTTTATCGTCTCTGCATACTCAGTATGATGTATATGAAAAATCGAAAAAACCATCTTGTTCTACAATAGCACAAAAGGTGGTGTAGATACGTTTGATCAATTTTGCTATTTAACAACAGTCGCCAGAAAAACTTGCAGATGGCCATTGCGAATTTTCTATGGCATGTTGGATATTGCAGGAGTCAAGAGTTACATTATACATAAACTAAATGTTAATAAACCATTGTCTAGATCAAACTTTCTTAAAGAGCTGTCGTTCATTTTGGTTAAAGATTGTTTAAAAGAACGAATGTATAATAATCACTTGCCAAGACAAATCTGCAGCAGTATCAAAGACATTTTAAATTGTAAAGATAAAGGAAATAATAGAACAAAAGCCTGAAGGTTCAATGGATTGCTGCGACTTTTGCCCAAGAAGTAAAACCCGAAAAGCGCGCGATAAATGTGAGCACTGCCCGAAAATGGTCTGCGCCGAATACCGCCTGTGCATTTGCAGTGACTGCAAGTAAATTACTTTTTGTTTATAAAAGTGTATCCTTTGTTTTGTTATGTGTCATTACATATAAAAAAATTTGTTCAGTTGTTGTATTTTGTCAAAAAACTATCGTCAATATTTTTTTATACTTTTATCCAGTACCACAGTTTTATTTTAAGTTTCTCCTTTGTTATTCATGAAAAAACATTTTTGTATAAAAGTTATGAATATATATGTTTATAAACAAAAATAAAAACACTTTATTTAAAAAATAATGTACTTTTGTTATGCTTTACGGACAGTAAGTCATATACGACGCCACGTTAGTATCGTAACTCTACTTTCACGTTGTTGTTCTAGGGTTACTATTCCCAGGCTTATTATTCAATCAACTTTTGATTGAATGGCCTCAGTGTTTATTTTTGCTATGTTCGAGCAGTGCAAACAACGGCATCAGCTGTGAAAGTTGACCAAGCATATCACCAAGTTTAATGGTTTAAATCATCAGCTATAAAAATTCAGTAAAAACATTTTGTTTAAAGCAAAGAAACTGCTTTCAGTTGTGTACGAAACAGTTACAGAACCCGAAGACTAAACTAGCAGTGAGTGGAAAGAATGTGATGACAAGAATTCAAAGGCACAGGTAATTTTCTTATCTACTATTATATGTCAAGATCAAATACAACATTTGATAAACTGTGAAAATGCTGCCGAAATGTGCTCAAGACTGATCACAATACTTGAACAAAAGACAGAAATCTCTAGAGAGTTACTATGGCAACAGTTTTATGATTATAAAATGCATGAGGATGCAAAGGTTGCAGATAATATATCAACAATAGAGCTACTAGTTAGACAGTTAAAAGATATTAAAGAAGCTATTAGTAATAGTGCTGTTTGTTCCAAAAATAACTAATAGTTTATCTCCTAAATTTAAAACCTTTCGTATTGCTTGGGACTCTGTAGCCAGTAATTAGCAAACTTTTGAAAATTTAGCAGCAAGATTGCTTAAAGAAGAAACTAGAATAAATAATGATGACTTTGAAATATCCTGTCTTGCTGTACAAGTAGAGGCTTTACAAAGTAAAGTGGAAGCCACTGGTAAAATGATTATTGTAAACTAAAGGGATATTGGGTTAGAGTGTGCAGAAAGAGAATACATGAGGTCATTAGGAAGTAATCTAGCTTACATATATGTGATATTTATTTCATGTAATCATCAACCTCCAGTGTAAATAAAAATAATTGGATATGTGATTCAGGAGCAAGCCTACACATTACTGGTGAAAAATTGTTGTTTTCAAAATAAGAATCTCTAGCTGTATGTTAGAATAGCAAACAACAAGTTGATTCCTGCAGAAGGTAAAGGTGTCATTGAAATACAGACATTTGTCCAAGGTGAGTGGTATGATAGTACTATAAATAATGTCCTCTATGTTCCTGAACTTAGTCACAGCTTATTTTCAGTAGAAGCTATGACAGGTAAAAACTTTACATATCACTCTTACAAAAACAGGTGTCAATTTCTAGAGCTAAATGGAAACATTTTATGTATTGAAGTACGTAGACACAATCTGTGGGTCATGCAATTTAGACTTTGTTATGGCATGATCGCCTGGGGCATATTAACTTTAGTACAATTAAGAAAACAGTTAAGTAAGTAAAACATATGAATGTTGAAAACAAAAATAATTTTTCTGTGAGTCGTGTTAGTATGGAAAGCAGTCAAGAAAATCCCATAAAAGTCTTACAAGAAGCAGATCAGATAAACCAGGTAAAATGATTCACACATATTTATGTGGACCAATAAACATTTACTCTCGAAATGGATCAAAATATTTTGTTTTAATTAAAGATGATTGTAATGGTTATTGCAATTTTAATAATAGTCTCCCGTTTTATACCGCTGTCGCGGCTTTGGGAGTATAGCAGGGTATTCTGCTATATCTAGGGCCTACGGTATACAAGGAAGGTAACATGGCCAGTGCTACGCTTCAACCGTCTATTATTACCCCTGGTTTTACCCAAGGTACTCATTTTTATTCAGGCTGAGTCGACCTGGGGCCTATAGACATTTTTAAAATGTCTAGATGTTCTTGCCGGCGGTGGGATTCGAACCCCGGACCACCGGCTTGCGAGTCAAGCATCCTACCGCTTGCGCTACGCAGGCCCTTATTGCAATTTTTATTTTCTTAAACACAAATCAGATGTTCTCAGCAAGTTTAAGGATTTTAAAATACTAATCGAAAATCAAACTGGTAATAAGATTAAGATTTTAAGAAAATACCAAGGAAAAGGAGAATATATCAATAATGATTTTCAGGATTTTATTAGTAAAAATGGTATATTACGTGTATGTTCAGCTCCATATACACCTCAACAATGCTAACTGCCTCTGACTGCTATATGGTAGCAGTGAGAGGCAGTTAAGGACAGCTGTTGAAAGTACGAGGATTATTCTTATAAACAAAAATGTGTTTCAAGAATTTTGGACTGAAGCTGTAAACACTGCTGCATATGTTCTCAATAGAACAGCTTTAAGCCAAGTACAAAACATGACTTCATATGAAAAGTGATTTGGACGAAAACCAGATCTAAAGCATATCAGAGATTTTGGCAATACAGCTTATATGTTGATACCATTACAGCTCCGTAAGAAGTGTGATTCAAAATCAAGAAAATTATTGTTTGTTGGATATGATGGATATTCATCAAATTATAGACTTTGATGTTGTAAAAAGAGAAGAATTGAAGAGAGTTTCAATGTAAATTTTCTTAACAATAAAACAAGTGAAAATAAGAAGAAGATTTTTAGATTAAAATTTGAAATCTTAGATGATAATGACGAAAGAGACTATGATGCTATGTATGATATTCAGGAATGTAACAATCAAGAGAGTATAGAAATATTCCAAGGTAGTAGTTCTTAAGCAACAGATGTGATGATGAGGAATTTTGATTGTAATCTGTTTTGTGATGCTGAAGACGATAATAATAATAACAGATAGTTGCGCAACAGAAATACACTGCCTAAGCCTGACTATTATGGTGTAGCAAACTAATGTAAAATATTTGTACCTATAACTTAGAGGTGCAATAAATTGTCAGGATTCTAGCAAGTGGCAACAAGCAATGGAAAAAGAAATAGATGTCCTTAAGTTTAGTAACACATGGGACTTCGAAGACTAAATACACATCTTCAATACAACAGCCAAGAAATAAAATATAATAATATTAGCCAAAAAAACCAAATGTATGATAACATCTAAATACTCACTACGATTTAAAATTGAAATTGATAGCAAAATAATAAAGCAAGAAGCTTTAGATATCTGGGAATGGATATAACTAGTTACGGAGATGTTGCAGAAGAAGTACGACAACAAAGCTTAAAAGCAAGTAAAGCGGCGTGATATCTTCATGACACAATCTAAAAGAACAAACACATAAGACAAAACACAAAAATAGCAATCTATAAAGCAGCAATTAGACCTATATTGACATACACGGCGCAGACAAGACCTGACACATCTAAAACAAGACGACTACTAGAAACAACAGAAATGAAAATACTTTGACGAATATCAGAGAAAAGTCTGTTGGATAGGAAGAGAAGCGGAAACATAAGAAGAGCATGCAATATAGAACCTAAGACAAGACACAAAAACAAGAATCTATAAGGCAGCAATTAGACCTATATTAACATACACGGCGGAGACAAACCCTGACGCATCTAAAACGACACGACTATTATAGAAGACATAAATTGATGAGTGAAAAAATGGAAACATGAGTGGAACGAACACATTAGTAGAATGGCAGAGGATAGGATAGTATGAATGGCACGAGATAAGTCACCAAATGGACGAAGAAGTATTGACAGACCAAGAAAAAATAGTGCGATAATTTAAATAATTTAGGAGGTTAATATTGAAGAAGAAACAGGATTTAAAGCCTACAGACAAGAAGGATGAAGAAGACGAAGAATTAAAAATAATTTTAAAATATGCACAATTATTTATTTAAAATATAAAACGATTTTTCAACATTTTCTCTGCAATAAATTAAACAATATAAGTTTGTGCATTAATTCAATACATTTTATTAATTATAAAGTTAATAAAAGAATTTTAAATAAACCTAAATTTTAAAATCTACCGAGAATGTTAAAAATTGTTAAAATATAATTAAGTATACTAAATCGAGTAATATATTTTAATCGTAATTTATAATAATTTACAGTCGTTGAGTTACGCCAAATGTAGGCAACTTACAGTTGTTGTTCTAGAAAATTTTTAGATGCTGCCATTAGACGTTCATAGCAAACCAAATGCAATATGTAACATGAAAGAAAGAAGAAAAATGTTTAAAGTAATACAAAGCAGTAATTATCTGGGATAAATTCACTATTGCTGATAAAGATTTACTCGAAGGGTTACACAAAAGTATGCAAGATTTTAACAGCAACGACAAACTATTTAGTGATGTATTACTACTATCTTCTGACTTCCGACAGACATTACCTGTTATTCTTCTCGTTACATATGCGGATAAGATTAATGTATGTTTAACAAAATTTTTATAGCGAAAATTTTTTATAGCTATAAAACGTTTTTATAGCGAAATGTCTAAAAAGTTCGATTTACCATTAAGATAAAAGTTCAAGTGCAAAATGATCTATCGTCGCAAATATTTTTTAAACATTTCCTAAATGTTGGAGACGGTAAAATTAAACTGCATTCAAATACACAATGCATCAAACTTCTAGATAATTTCTGCACTTTTGTTGAGACTAAACATGAATTAATTGTAAGTGTCTTCCCGGCTATACTGAATAATTACTTAAATCATCATTGGCTCACTTTGAAGGCGAAAAATGTTGATGTTATCGAAATTAACTTCCAGATTCAATAGCTGTTACCAGGTGATCTAATATCTTTTAGATCAGTCGACAGTATGGTTATTGAAAACGAAGCCGTAAATTATCTAAAATAATTTTTAAATTTTTTGGATATACCGAGGATGCCATCACGGTTTTATGATATTTACTTAACACTATGTTAAAACTCTTTAGAATAAATTAATAAATTTAACATAATATTAGTTATATAATAACCAAGCCACAGTCAAGCGTGGCTGGGTTAGCTAGTATTATATAAATATGAAAGTAATTTGAGAACTTTATTACAACACCGCAATTTAAAAAAAAAAAACAAGACTTGGTGTATCCGATTATTATCCAATGGAATAAAAAGTTCTAACCTAAATTAGTACTTATTTTTAGAAAATTTCGTGTTGCGTTTATTATAAAATATGGTATACCAGTTCATTTTCTAATATTTCTTAAATTACAATGGAGCTAACTGATAAGTTGTAATGATCTAATAACTTTTACTGTCTTTAGAACTATGATGGCATTTTTATTTTTAAAAGAAAGCTCTTTCCGACTTCGTCCTGTCATAAACTTTATCACAAATAAGGTCTAAATGAACATGAATTTCCAGCAAAAAACTCTAGAAATGTCTATCAAAAATAAAACTTTTACTATCCGTAAACTTTCAGGTGGTGCAAAAGTTTCTGTGAAGATCACGGCTAATATCTTTTAAAGCGGATCGCTTGTCTCCTGGGAATACAAACAAATCTTGTAAAAGGAACAAAATCCTCTTTAATAATGTAAATTTACATATCACCGGATTAGTTTGTGTTTTTTGTCCATTTCAATTTCCAATGTTTTCTGGATCCGATTTAAATATTAAGCTAAGTAAGACTTCTTCAGTAAGATTTTCTTGTTATAATTTATTAATTTCCATTTATAATTTTTAAGTAGACTATTGATTTTTAAGTACTAATAAATAAAGTTTTGAATAAATTTGACTACTACCTACTGGAAAAAAATATTTTATTTACTTTCTCTTTTAATCTTTTGTCCAGAAATCTTTAAATTATGTTTAGGAAACCAATGAAACCGAAATTAATTAGTGTCTATACAAAAAGTATTAAACCGCAAAATTTTTATATTTACCGTAATAAAAGTTGCCTCGAATATATTTTAATTTAATTAAAATTTAAAAATTTTAAATCACTGTAGTGTAAGGTTCGATAAATGGCGCATGATAATTTTTGCCTTTTAGCAGTCGATATAATAGAGCCCAAACCACTTGATCTAATAAAAAGACGTTTCAAGACAGAGAAAAAAAATTGTTAACAAAGGTTTTAACAAAAAATGACTACCCATTGTTGTTCAATAACAGGGAATACCACAAGATGGAAGATAGAAAAGAACACACCACCACCGCTAACATTCCAGAATTACTCACAAGACGGGACTCTAGGATAACAACAATACCATATTTAAAGGCCTTATCATAAAAAAAGAATACGAATTGGGTACAATATCACAATAATATTTAAAACAAACAAATCACTCAGATCACAGATATGCAAACATGCCTGTAACAATAAACAAAAAGTACAATGAAAAGATGATAAATATACATGAAAGAAATAAACATGAAAATTAGCAAAAACAAAGAAGTAGACCTTATCCTATTCAATAAAGTAAAATGTGTAACAAACCGATTAGCTGAATGTAACACACTATGATTGTCAATACTAAAAGAACAAGTCGACAACATGAATATACCAACAATAGCGGATTAAGAAACAACGAGATATATCGCCTTCAATAATACACAACATATATGTAACACACACACAATACTGTTACGATAAATATCATGGCCTATAAAACTGTAAATATATTATGACTACGTCTTTTCTATTCTAGTTATTTCGGCGCTCAGTTGAAAGACCTGTTTACCTGCCGGCAGAAATTTCTAGTAACTTCGCTAAAAGACCTGTTTGGCTCCAGGACGATCGGAGAAGTTCCGGAAGGCCAATTAAACTTCTAGAATAACTGTATTTTATATTTAAAGAGGAATTTTGTTGGAAAGAGAACAGTTAATTTTTGAACATCGCGTCGCGTTTTAAAATCGCACGTATTATAATAAATTATATAATTATTAGTGTAAGATAAATTAGAAATAAAGACTTTAATAAATTTGTAAGTGTTATAAATAGAACCTTTAATTATAAATAAAAACAATAAATTAGATTAATAATAACATAACAATACACTAACGCTTATCCACATACAAATGTTTAAACACATAATATAAATATTGCAGTGAAACACACATAATGGACAAAATTTGATATTTCATAGAGCGTAAAAATCCACCCTCATGACTGTTGCCTATGATAACGAGGGTAATAATTGAGGCCAAGTGCCAAATAAGCCACGTTTCAAGTTGTTAAGAAGACATAACTTCAACTTTGGCGAATATACCCTCGCAAAAATTATTAACAGGTTGACTACCATGTGCACCAATATGGTGCACACTGTCATATCCATTGTTTGTGAAAATCAATATATTGGTCCTGGGGGCCACACCGTATTGTTTGTTAAATCGTCTTTTTCTCTCTGAGTCTTCTATAGTATTTTTTTGCAATATACAACAAATATAGTACGTGCACCAATGTGGTACTCATGGCTTCACATACCTAACTAATTTAATTTGACTTTGTCCATCCCCATTCGACACGAAGTTGATGCGGTCGGCTATTGCCAGTGTTCAACTATTTAAAGGAATAGCAGCTCTTGTTACTTGTTAGTTGACTAACGGTTCAGCAAGATGAATGACCAAGAAAGAGACCGTGTATTACGATTATACAGAGAGATTCCTACTAAATGGAAGAAAACGCTGCAGCGTTGCTAGTTCATCGTCGGCCTCAACGTGGCAGAGCCGGTTTCGAACTTAACACTCCCTTACACACGGAGCACTTGCAATTTTGCACTAACATTCACTGATTTGCCCTAATGACTGTTCCAGAAAATATTCGGACGTCGTCGTAATATAGTGCTTAACAATTGATAAGGATCATAATTATGATTTCAAATATTTTAAAAGTTTGTTGAGATCCTAGTATGTTGACTTGAATAGAATAATTAAAAATAGACGACTTTAATATTCAACTTTTTGCTGGCCCAAAAAATGGCCATAATGGCAAAATTTATTTTATTTCGTTTAAAGTTGATAATAAAGTCGGGGTATTAATATTACTTTAATATAATAAATTTTTACAAACTTCGGCTATTTCTGGAGTAAAATATTACTTCGATCCTTATCAATTGTTAAGCACTGTTGTATTTGACGAATAGAAAATTTCTTACATCTCTTGTCATATTTACGGAAATGGATGTTTAAAGTCCTTTTGAATAGAATTGACATGAATAGAAAGAAAACGCCACGATAAGTAGATAAGTCAAAAATATATCGGGGATACATCAATTATATTTTAGTATTATTTATAGAGGGTGCTTTATTAACAGTTATCCATATAGTAACTGAAGATACCTTAGCACAAAATACAAAGATTTAACCTAAAACACTAATCACTTGCTATGATTTTTGTGACTGATATTTGTAAGTTAAAGTTGATTTCATATAATTGAATGAACTATCTTTCAATAAAATCCTTGCAACTCATAAATATTGGCAATATCATTTTAATGTCTTCTACTTTAAAATGTTTAATATGTCTGATTTGCCGATATGAATGAGTCAGATTAAATTTAATTATTAGAAGAATTTTTTTACTAACAACAAAATTTTTGTAATTGATTAATATTTTTTATTTCGATAATGACCTCCGAAGTGAAAGTCGTAGAATTCGTAGAATAGCTTACTGACTAATGGGCGTTTGTAGAAATGGTTTAACCGTGTAAAAATTTCGGTATTGTTGTAATTAAATCCCCATTTAGAATTTTCCTGATAATAGTATCTACTAATTGTTATACGAGTGCGTATATCTATAGCAGTTTTGCAGTTTGTAGAAATGATTTAACTGCTTTGTGTGTGTGTGCATTCGAGAAGGTACATTAACTTGTCAAAAAATAAGTGCAATTTATTTTTAAACCTTTTTTATGTATTGTGTCAAAAACATGGAGCATTTCGAGGTGAAAAGTTTTAAACAAGGACAAATCTTAGATTTAAATGCGGGACAAATTATTTTGAATATGTTGATATATACAACAAAAACAAATTCCGATCTGACTCCAACACAAATTAGAATGTGTACTTTTAGCCAAAAAAGATTTAGGCGACTACCATGACGAAATGAACGGCTAGTCTTTCCAAGACTGGTTTGAAAATAAACTAATTGCAAACCTCCCAAAAGGAGAAAAAAATGTGGTAGTAATGGATAATGCTCCATATCATTCATGCAAACAAAATTTCCCAAGAAGCTCCTGGAACAAACAACAAATTCAATAATGGTTACGAGAGAAGGATATATTTTATGAAGAAGATTATTTAAAGTCAGAACTATTAGATGTAGCAAACAGTTATGCAGATATATACGACAAGTATAACATCGAAACTTTGGTCGAGAAATACAGCGTAGAAGTATTACGATTGCCTCCCTATCACTGTGAGATTAATCCAATAGAGATGGTTTGGAGCAGAGAAACACTGACTTTAAAAAAGATCGTGTGCAACGACTCTGAAAAGTGGTAAAATTATATACAGCATGTCATCAGAATTAAAAAAGAAATGTGGATAGCTGACAACCTACAAGAAGATATCCTACCGGTGATTACCACAGCCAACACCGGCAGTTCCAGTGAGGACGATTTTTCCGAAATGGAGTAGAGACCAGACACTGTTATTGTAAGTCTTATCTTTATTCATTAGGTAGCGTTTAGGCTACATAAATTTTTATTCTTTTATTAGCGTATTTTTATTCTTTGGTGTATACACACTTTTCTTTGTAATAATTGTTGAGACTGTTAATAGTAATATTTGATCCAAGTTGGTATATATCCTGTCGGTATATAAATTAACCATTTAAATTTGTAGCCACTACGGAGCTACGAATTTTTTTTTTGTAGTAGACTCCGTTCTGTTGTTATACCCTGTATAATGTAGTAAAAAAGATTTCAAAGAAAATAGTTTTATTAAATTTTGTGTAATTTGCAAAATCTTGAAGTTGTAAATAATGTTACATTTACTTCTAATAGAATTGCATGATTTAATGTTATCGTACAGGAGGGCCAACGCGGTCCTGTATCACACATGTATACTATGAACGTGCCTAGCGGCCTAAGCGGCAACGTCGCTTCTCATAAGCACTGTACTGAAATCCTCTTGTGAATTTGTCTGTAGAGTAGCAGATACACTGCTCTTGCCAGAAAATTTTTATGAAATCATTATAGGTACAATATGGTATTAACTTTTTTATTTATTTTTTAGGTACTGTATCTGATTGGAGCAGACCAGACGCCTCAAAAGTTAAAAATATTATCTACAATATAAAAACAATTAAGACGTAGGTTAAAATTCCAATATTACGGAGACTTTAAACAATGGAGTCTTTCCGATTCTTGGATGATAATGTTATTTCAATGATTTTTCAAAAAAACTGATCACTACGCTATTCAACGGCTTAATTATCCGAATGTTAAATGGTGTTCTCTTCTGCAACAATGGGACTATACCAAATGCCTTCAATTTCTCATATGTGATATTTCTTTAATAATTTAAAAGCACCTGAAGGCGATAGAGTATATAAAGTCCAAAACTAAATTGATATGATGACAACAAACTTTAATATGGCTCTCTGCCCAACCCAGTCTGTATGTATTAATGAATCTATAATTCCTTTTTTGGGCAGGCTTTTTTTCTATCAATACATTCAAAATACAAGGCATGGTTACGGAATAAAAATATTTAAACATTGTTCTGGATCATATTATACGTTGAAATTTAAAATATACTGCGGAAAAAAAGCTGTGGATGATATGGCTTTTTATTTAAATTTTGGACATATACTATTTACTGACAATTGGTACACGAGTGTACCACTCTCAAAAAGACTGCTTCAATTTCTACTCATTTAGTTGAGACACTAAATGCTAACAGGAAGCAAATACCATCAGAAGTAGTAAGAGTAAATTCAAAGAAAAACGCAGCTGTTGCTCGTCAAAATGACTGTTCTTAAATGGAAATACAAAAGAGATGTTTTGTTATTAACCAGTAAATATATAGATCAAGTTACAGAAGTGTTTACTCAAAGTGGCATAAAATCTAAACCGTGTGCCATAATAGAATATAATATCGGCAAATCTGCTATTGATTTATCTGACCAGATGGAAACCTACCACCGAGCTTTAAGAATATCTGTAAAATGGCATCGAAAAGTTGCATTCGAGAATATTCTAAATATAGCTGTAGTAAACGCAATGTATCTGTATAGTTCAGTGACAACAAAAAATTTCAGAATTTAAAGAAGAGTTGGTGAACAGTCTTCTAACAAAGAAGGCAGAAAGTTCTGAAAATATAGATCATTACATTTTACAGAAGACAAACAAAAGAGAAGATGCCAAAATTGCGATAAGGAAGCCGCACAGAAAGAGGGATGAAAAGAAGCACAATAAACTTCTAAAAAAGTGTGGACATGTTGTCCGATTTGTTGTAAATAATTTGGAATTATCGTTCCTTTAAATTGCATTAATTCGTATTTTTGAAGTGGTTTTATTTGATGAATAAACTATTTTTCTTTTCATTTAAAATAGTGTATTATTTTGAAATATCCTGGTCAAGAAATAATAGGCTATATTTTCAAAATTGGTCTAGGAGGCCAACTGATTAAAATTTTCATATAAAATATTAAGCTTGTGCATCTGTACAGGTACATACAATGATTAACTAAATCAGCATGCTCTGCACCATATAGGTACATACTTTGCCGTTAGCAAATAGTGTTGTGTACCAATATGATTCACAAATACATAATAACAAAAATATGTAGTACTAAATCAGCTTGTCAGTCAACCTGTTAAATAATATTTTTGAAAACGATTTCGGAGTAGAGGTCGAAACGTCAAATTTTAGCTCGTTAAAAATTACAATGTAATTGGTTACAATCAATTGTGGTTTAATTCCATATAAACACAATATTTAGCTTAAACATGTCACAAGAAAACAGTTGTTAACACTTTATTCTTTATTAATGAGCAATAATTGCAACTGGCAAACATATTATATTACAAAAAATGGTGCATGCGCCAGGAAATGGGGAGAAACCTATGAGAAAATGTTTCTAATTTCACAAATGATAAACTAAAAAACTAAAAATAGACATGTCACGTCGATAATAACATGAGTATTAGATATGACAGAATTTATAAATAAATAAGATATAAACAAGAAAAAACAATAGAATCATCATTATCATAGAACAAAATTGTATATATTTAATATATTTAATTTGGTATTAATGATAATTTAATGTTGAAAACTCTAATTTTAAACTAATATACTGAGTGAAGTTCGGCCATGACAAAAAGTTGTAAGCAGTACTTGTCTCGTTTCTTAATACTTTTATTTATAGCATCGAATATTGAAAGGGTTTAATTGCAATTAAAGTAAAACCACAGTAGTTAAACCTAAAATCACATTCTGCACTGGATCTATTGTTTTTCATGTCGTTTCATTTATCGTGAACAATTCAATGGTTATTAATAATAAACAACAAACTGTATTACTTCTTGCTGAAATAAGGAGGTACTATTTTCTGTGACTATGTAAATATTATTAACTGGTATGCCGTCCGATTTTACTGTACTGAATGAACCTCTCTTTATAAAGCAAATCTTAGTTCTTAGTAGCCTCCAGGCAGAATTTTCCTACTAAAAATCAAGCCATAATATTGACTGCCATAAATAAAGCCTATATTCAAGAACACTTGAGTCTGTTAAGCAATTTATTAAATCCAAAAAATATTTTATTGTCTTTTCGTTTATCCAACAAGATACGATGTATATACTTTACCATAGCTAATTTATTGGGGAATATTTTAATGGTAGGCATAATAGCACTTTTTAACCAAGTGGTCAAAGCTTCATTAACGACTATTCTTAACAAAATTGGAGATTTGTAGCAGCCTTCCTTTTCTTGTTGATAATAATTTTGCCGTATGTAACAATAAAACACTGAAAACTTTGTTTTCAAACTTCCACAAAATTTATTTTAAATTCTTATCACTACAGCTGTTTCGGCTGATTGCCTTTCTCAAGATGCTTTCTACATGCCTTTCTACAGCCGAAACAGCTGTAGTGATAAGAATTTAAAATAAATTTTGTGGAAGTTTGAAAACAAAGTTTTCAGTGTTTTATTGTTACATAAAATGAATTTCCATTAAGTAACGGTCGAATCCATCAATTATTAATAATTTTGCCACTTAATTTGCGTCCGACTTTAATGTATGTAGTCATACTTCTGTACAGCTTCCTTATAGCGTTTATATTTTTGGGGCTTTTTCTTTGATTTTCCATGATGGTCCACATTTTATAACGTGGCACGCTATCGTAAGCCTTATTTAGTTCAAAAAATACCAAGTGAGTTTGGAGATCTTATTTTAGTATTTTCTTCACTACTTGTTTCAAGGTAAAAATATTAAACTCATTTATTTCTGTATAAAAAGTCAAAAGTCAAGAGCTAAGCCAAAAACAGCCAACAGGCAACAGCCGAGTCAAAAGTCAAAAGTCAACATCACGGAATAGACGTGGACTAAAGAGCCTGCTGGATATTCAACCGCAGATACACCCCTATACCTGTTGTTTACTTTATTAAAGAGAAGCTGGGTATCAAGGAATAAATAAGATGTTATGCCCTATTTCAAGATGCTGACACAGCGAGTGGTTCCTCATTCAAAATAGGCATACAATCTGAAACCTCCATTGACTTATTATTTAATAAGGAAATTTGGCCATCTGGTGTAAACATTGAATCGTCGTATCGCTGCGAAAAGTCACTAACTGACATTTTATGTGAAATTAACTTAACTACATCTAGTGGCCTAGTGTGAGCAGTTTGTTAATCTGTGGAAGTCACTAACTGCAAAACTCAACGGAACATAGTAATTTAAAATTGGTATTAATCATTATATGAATGACATGTAACAAAAATATAAAACTGGTAAAATTCACTAAAGGAGTTAACGACTTTTTCCAATAAGATCAATGTGTTATATAGGGAATACTCCTGAAGCTAAAAAACGCAAATTTAGCAGATTATACTTTTTTATAAAGAATAATAAAAAATTAAGAGTGTGTCAAAACTTTTTCCAAAAGACGTTAAACATTAGCAATGGGCCCATTAATAAAGCGTTTGAAGGTTGTAAAAATGAGTTTTTGTGAACGAAGACAAGCGTGGTAAACTCTCTCCAAAAAATAAAAAAAAAGCCGCTGATATTAATATGTTTCCTTCTACTCTATGAGTCGCACTACTGTAGGAAAAGTACAAAGAGACACTACTTGGACTCCAAGTTATCTATTCGCAAAATATACTCACTTTATACTACATTATGTGAAAAAAAAAAAGTTTCAGTGGGTCATTCAGTATACCAAAAAGCTTTTTGTGAATCGTACAATTTATTATTTTTTGTACAAAAAAAAGACCAGTGCCCTTTGTGTAATAAAGTTTCTGAGGCAAAATTAACAGGAGAGCTAACAGAAGAGGTGTAACAGCGCTTTAATGAGCATATTCAAGCAGCGTATAAGGCAAAAACCAATGACAAAATTAGGTCACAAGAAGATGCTACATTTATGTCAGCAACATTTGGTATGCAATTTGTTATTCAGATCTTCTTCTTCTTTTAGGACCCTGTCCGATTATTGAACGTTGGCGATCATATTGGCAATAATAACTTTATTTATGGCGGCTCTAAATAAATTGGCGGTGGTCTCTTGATACTATTCTCGGAGATTTGGAAGCCAGGATGTTCTTCGTCGGCTTGTGCGTCTCCTTCCAGCGATCTTACCCTGTATTATGCGGTGTAGAAGGTTACACCTCTCTAGATGTCTCATTACATGACCGAAATATTGCAACTTTCGAATTTTTATCACTTTTGTTATTTTTGTGCTCTTTTTCATTCGATGTAAAACTATTTCATTTCTTATTCGATCAACCCAACTTATCCGCAATACTCATCTATAAATCCACATCTCACAGGCCTCTAATTTTTTCATTAATCTCTCTGTAAGGGTCCAGCTCTCCATACCATACAGCAATGTGGCGAATATGTAGCAGCGTATTAATCTGACTTTTAAGTTGACTGAGGTTTAACGTAACATTTCTATTAATTAGCATTTTCTTTAATTTATAGAAGGCGGCTCTGGCTATTTTAATGCGTATTCTTATTTCTTTATTTATATCCCAGTTATCTTTAACGTTTGCACCCAAGTAGGCAATATTGTGGACTCTTTCTAAGTCTATTCCATACGCTCTGATGTTCGTTGGTTGTAACTCCGTTTTGCTGACAACCATAAGTTTTGTCTTAGAAGCATTAAGTTTTAGCCCATATTCATCACATGCATTACCCTGTTTATAAGTCGTTGCAGGTCTTCTTAATTGGAGGCAAAAAGTACCGTGTCGTCTGCATATCTAAAATTGTTGACATTAATTCCGTTGATTTGAATGCCTGTATCTACAACTAGGGCTTCTTTGAAAATAAATTCGGAGTAGATATTAAAAAGTAGAGGCGATAGAATACATCCTTGCCTCACTCCACTCGGTCAAAGGCCTTTTCGAAGTCGACAAAATACATATGTACTGATTGTTCTATATCCCTACATCTTTGAACCATGACCTGCAAACTGAAGAGTGCTTCTCCTGGTTCCGAGGTTGCTTCTGAAACCAAATTGTGTTTCATTTAGTTGTACTTCTATTTTGTTGTAAATTCTCGAGTGCCGTATTCTTAGGAAAATTTTCTGTACATGACTTATCAGACTGATAGTGCGATGATCGCCACACTGTTTGGCATTTATTTTTTTCGGTATTATTACACATGTTGACAGTAGCCAGTCTGTTGGTATATATCCTGTTTCTTACATTTTAGTAAAGAGGTTTAGAAGAGAATGTTTGCCCTTATCGTCAAAAAGTTTGATTATATTGCTTGGAATTTTATCTGGACCAGTTGCTTTTCTATTCTTTGATAGCTTTATAGTTGTTTCCATTTTATCGAGTGTTATGTTTGGACCAGTCGATATGTTTTCGATTTGAATTTCTGTTCTATCGTCATCAAACAGCTCCTTAATATATTCTTTCCACCTCTCTAATCTGTCTTGTTCATTGACTATAATATTTCCTTGTTTATCAAGTAAACTACTTTCAGTTAATCTATGTGTTCCAGTTATTTCTTACACCTTTTTGTACATATTAAACGTGTCATTCTTTTTCTTTTCATTCATTCATTCATTTCTCTCAAAATTTTGTTTTATTCTTCAGTGTTTTTATTTTTCTGTTTTCGCCTGCTTTCCATTAGTCCCAATATTTCATCAGTCATTCATTGTTGTTTGCGCTTATTGATAGTTTTATACTTTTTAGTTGTTTCTTGCATAATGCTTTTGACATGATTCCAGTGGTCTTCGACGTTATGTGTTTCTTTCGATTTTTCGAACTTCTTTTTTATCTCATGTGTAATTTCATAACTATTGTTTTGAATACACTCAGTGTTTATCCAGTTAGTCGGTTGTTGGCATTTTAATATTTTAAGATTGAACTTTATGTCACTGATTAATAAGTTATGATCTGAGGGGACATCGGCTCCAGGTAGTGTTCTAGTTATTTTGATTGAATTTCGGTACTTCTCCGTTAATTGTTATATAATCGATCTGATAACCTATGATTTTTTCTTTAGTATCTGCTGGTTACTTCCAAGTATATAAACGACGCTTGAGTAGTTTGAAGAATGTATTTGTCACACAAAGATTGTTCTCTACGCAGAATTCTACAAAACTCTCCTCTGTCATTACGTTGTTCAAGTCCAAAATTCCCTACAATGTTTCCTTGTCTACTTTTTTCTACTTTGGCATTGAAGTCCCCATTATTATAGTAATGGGGAAAGTAATGGTTCTTCAGATACACTCAGAAAATGTATCTTTATTAAACTACAGCCGTAAACTGTGTATTTACAATTTATGCATTTATTAAGCTACACCTCCAAATGAAGCACACTGTATGGTATAGTCTGAAGTAAATGGGAAAAGGGGTACTAATGAAATTGGCACCGCCTTAATGCAGTAGATTACTGGTCTTCTTAAGTAGTAAAGAAATTTCGTTGTTTTCTGACATATGCGGAGGTCAGAATCGGAACCAGGACATAGCAGCATTTTTTCTCCTTGTGTTACAAAATTCCCACCTGGATGTCATTGAGCATAAATTTTTGGAATCTGGACATTCTTTTATGGAGGTGGACAGTATGCACAGCGCCATCTAGTCAGAAAAAAAGAACACCACTTTAACTTATGTTAAAGAAAGAGAAACTCCGCCAATCCATATCAAATCAAACAGCTTTATCTTTTCGATATGTTGGATTTAAAAGATCTTGCTAAACTCTTAATAAAAAATCGTTTAAAAGATGAAAATGATGACACAGTTAAATGGCTTCAAATCAAATGTTTACGTTTTGAAAAAGCTTGTCCACGAGTTATAAAGTTAATATGGGTACACTGGACCTTACGTCAAAATCAATGTAAGTGGAAAAGGTCGTTAACCCTATGTTGCCGTAATTAAGAAAGCATATCAGCACCCTATTCCGATCAGTTAAAAAAGAGGATTTGTTACAACTTTGCAAGAAAGAAGTAATACCTCAGGAACTTCATGCCTTGTATGCTTCTTTACCAACAGTGAATGTACTGGATTAACCACAGGAACCAGCCGTTGATGAAGAAGACGATGATGAAGAAACCTTCTCAGAATAACAGCTCATTTTAACTTGTTATAACTATAATAAATATGATAATAATAATGTTTTTATTTTTAATAAATCATTACTAGGATATGAGCTCTATTGAGTATTTGGAAAAATCACTAACTGTTTTTTTTCCAAAAATCAGATGTATTACTAACTACTCTCGGATTATACATAACACTCATTATTTATTTATTGCAGCGTCACTATAAACAATAAATATGGAAAATATTTTGTCAACGGTTAATTTATAAAGATACCAAGATATCAGAAGTGATAACGAACAAACGATATAACTTAAACAGCCTTATCAACGAAAGCACAAGAAACCTATACCAGCACAGATCAGACGAAAAGTTGCTACATAATATAGAAGACCAGTCAGTAGAACAAATTTACGAAAACATAACGAGTAGCATCAAAGAAGCAGCAGAGGAGGCCATTGGACTAAAAACTAATTCCGCTAGTAAAAAACTTTGGTGGAATCAAGAAATTGAAGAACTAGTACTTCGGAAGAAAAAAGCATACCACAAATGGCTAAATACAAAACAGGAGTTGGATAGAGAAGAATACAAAGATATTAAAAAAAGAACACGACAACTAGTAAACACAGCTAAACGAGAAATGTGGGACAAAAAATGCAAAGAGATAGACACATATATGGGAGGTAGAAAATGCTCAGAGACGTGGAAATTCCTGACAAAAGTTAAATCAAATGAAAAAAGAGAAACAAACATACAATTAATAACAACAGAGAACTGGATCCGACATTACGAAAATCTATTAACAGAAAACAGAGAGGAATATAGAGAAATGTCTCCAACTGAAATACACATACAGGGAGAAACGATAAACATCGATGAGAGGACTGTCATAAAAACGATACAACTACTAAAAAATGGTCGAGCTGCAGGTCCGGAGGGAATTCCAGCAGAACTAATCAAATGCGGTACTAACAAACTGTTTGAACGATTAACCTGGTGTATAAACCAATATCTAAACGGTGCACCAGTCCCGCATGAGTGGAAAGTATCCTTCATATCATCTATACATAAGAAGGGAAGTAAACTGGACTGCTCAAACTATCGAGGTATATCAGTAACCAGTACCTTAAGTCGCCTATATGGAAGGATACTTCGAGACATTATCGAACAAGAATATAAGGAACAAGAAGAAGAGGAACAATCTGGCTTTAGAGCGGGAAGGAGCTGCACCGATAATGTGTTTGTTTTGAAACAAATAATAGAAAAAAGATCAAGTACCAATCAAGAAACCCACCTTATGTTTATAGACCTTCAGAAGGCCTATGATACTGTACCCGCTAAAAAGCTATGGAAAGTTTTGCAGGAAACAAACATTAACCACACAGTAATTAACGCCCTTAAACAGCTGTATGAAGGATCAACGTCGGGAATAAAAATTGGAAATAGACTTTCAAAAAAATTTCCTGTAAACAAGGGACTCCGGCAGGGGTGTTGCATATCCCCCACATTGTTTAAAATCTACGTGGCAAAAGCACTGTATCAGTGGAAAAGAAAGTGCAGAGGAATGGGCATTGACCTGGGAGAAACTTGCCTATATACCCTACAGTTTGCAGACGATCAAGTCCTTATAGCCAACGATAAAGAAGACCTGACATATATGGCCAGAAAACTACAGGAAGAATACAAGAAGTGGGGTTTAGAACTCAATACACAAAAAACAAAATATCTTCCAATAGGCGCAGAACTATCCAACATTCAGATGGACACAACCGAAATTGCATTCTGCACTGAATATACCTACCTAGGAATTGATTTCGACACCACAGGCACAGACAATAGGGAAATTAGAAAACGAATAACCCAGGCCCGTAGAACAATTGGATGCCTTAACGGAGTTCTTTGGAGCTCAGAAATTGGTAAAAGACGAAAATACAATATATATGAATCTCTCATAAAAACCAGCTTAACCTATGGTACAGAGACATGGAGACTAACAGAAAGCAATAAAAGAAAACTCGAAGCAACAGAAATGGATGTATTTAGACGATCACTTCGAATATCTAGAGCAGACAGAATTAGAAACGATGAAATAAGAAATCGGATGGGGGTAGATGGATCACTGGCAACAGACATAGAAAGGAAACAACTTATATGGTATGGCCATGTTCAAAGAATGCCAGAAACAAGACTACCAAAAATCGCCATGAAATGGATACCACCAAATCGTAAGAAACGAGGAAGACCAAAAAGAACATGGAAGGAGGGAATAACAAAGGCAATGAGCTCCCGAGACTTGACCGAAGAACAATGGAATGATAGAAATTCGTGGAAATTAGGCATCGGACAACGACGCAAGACGTTTTGAAACCGATATATATATATATATATATATATATATATATAATTTATAAATTTAAATTATTACTTCAAATTAATGTATCTCGAAAACAGTAAAATGTCAATTAGTGATTTTTCACAACGATCCGACGAATGGTCTACAGAATCTTCATATTCCGAATCGCGCCTTTATCTGTGTCAAATATGAGTCAGAAGAACATCAGAAGTTCCGTTAGCTTGTAAAATCCAATTACCATATTAAACAACAAAAAAAGTTAAGTGGAAAATACAAAAATAGTCACAGAAAAACAGGCCATCGAAATTTGAAGATCTAATATCTAATCTAATAATCTTTTTTACAAACATACCTACTTATTTTACTATGAAAATTCTGTTTTGTCACTTTACTCATTTATAAAAGCGCTTTTATCCCTTATTTTTGATACTCAATATTCAGTCCCATCTTCCAGTAATCTATAGTTCTTTCATATTAAACCTTTTCGACTGTCCTATACTTGTCATAACACTTGTTTATCCATCAAACATACTTCTCATACCTTTCACATATTTATCGACATTTCTTACGTATTTATTGCCCAAAGAACTTAGAGGTACTTTACTAAATATTTGCTCAAAATCAATTACAAAATTGTAGAAAATAATAGGCGTATGACTTTTGTCAAAAAAGGTCGATTTTATACCCACAAGCTGAAACCTATTCTACACGATAGAGTATAAAGACAATATGCTATGTTTAAAATTTTACCGAAAATTTTCCACGAGAACCTATTTATTTATAACAATTTTAAACAAATTATCAAAAATGGCTTATTTCGCTTCGGGACTACGTTTTAGATCATTTCAGTCATTTTAAGACGAAAGTTATTTTTATGATTTCTTCGTAGAAAGCTTACTTTAAATGTAAAATGCAAATAAACAATTAAAAATTCAGAAACCTTTCAATTTTAACGTTTTTTCAGGCCATTTTTCATTAGGTTAGATATCGGTCCAGTAGTTTTGTTTAAAAAAAAACAAAAAATATAAGACGAAAGCCTAGTTTTAAAATATGCAATTACATTTTAATTTTATAGTGCAAAAGTCAGTTTAAAAAATCTACAAACAAATTATATACTGTTGCTCTTCGGGGTATATAGACTTGACGAACTTCTGAATTTTGACGTTTGTCACACGTAATTCTTTTTAACATACAAGTTAAGTTCTATTTAAAAAAAAAATTGATACTACATTACACGCAAAAGTTTATACACGATTTACTATGGGAACCTATTTATTTATGAAAATTTTTAAAACAAATTATTGATTGGAAACAAATTATTTTGTATAACTTATGTTATTTGTAAGACGAAAGTTTTGTGATTTTTTCGTAAAACGCTTTCTTATGCCATAGATTGCTAAAAAACAAACTAAATTTACCGTTGCGTTCCGGAATTTGTAGACCTTACGCAAAGACAGAAATACATTGATTATTTCCTATCCACAAGCTGAATTTAGTCTATATATTGTTATCGACGAGAACCTGCTTATTTATAACAATTTTTAAACAAATTGATTCTTTTAATTAAATACCGTTGTAATATTTAAATATGTATTTAAACTAAAAGAAAATTTTTGGTGAGACACAAAAATAAACAAGATTTATTTGTTCTAACATTAAAAAAAATTTAACATGTGGGTAAGAAATAATTAAAGTGTTTCGAACGTTAAAGTTTAGAAGTTCGTCAAGCTTATTTATACCGGAACGCAGCATTATATGAATTTTTTAAACTGATCTTGCCAAAGCAATATAAAATCAAACTATGATTGCGCATTATAAATTTAATCTACTTAACTCTCATAATACTACAGGGTAACTGGAGATCTCATGCGTAACTTAACATTTTTTCTAAAGTATTTTTCTCCTGAAATTGTAGCATGTATAAATTCCTTATAACTATCGAATATTTAAGGTATAAAATTTTTGTGGTCGCTCCTGGCTATGTATAGAATTTCTTTTAAAAATTGTTTACAAAAACGTATTTGCGACGCATTCAAGAGAACTGCGTAATAAAATAATTTATACATTACGTGGTAATTCTACAATTTTAAAAGCAAGGTATGATCAAGGTCAAACTCTTCTTTGAAAAGAATTCTGATTTGGCCTGCTGCGAGGACTGGTACGAGGGATGAGACGCGAAAGAAGAAGTCGGTATACAGAGACTGACACAAGGTCAAATTAAGATTGGAGAGAATTTTTGAAGAAAAAACAAGCGGCGTAGTTAGTTGGAAGGAACCATCAAATTTGTTGTGAAAACGTAAATTATATTCAATGTAATGTGTCAGTTTTGAGTATCACTGTTTTTTGTTTTTCTGCCGTATCTCAACTAAAGGATTTGTAAAACGGCGTTTCCAACAAATTTGAAAGATACCCACGTGGTTCCCTTGAGTTTTTAAAAAGCCGAGATTCAAAGTTTGCATCTCAGGGCCCAGCTTCCATCCTCGTTTTGTTTGTCCTATGCCATTCTAGGCTATTTCGCACTGTGAGATGCAGTTTTTTGCGTGGCAGTGAATCTAAGTCCAGTTTCAACTTCAGGAGTTTTCAAGAAAAAGATAATAACATTTAGTGAAATCCAGGTAACTTTTTTTATTGAACTTTTAAAGTAAAAATAGATATTTTTCATCAATAATTGCTTTCATAACAGGTTAAGAAATTGTAATAAGTAAAATTATAAATGTGTTAGGGTGGGGCGTAGCTGTCATATTAATTATTCTCAAATTTTTAAGATTTAGTATTGACATATGACAGTTACCGTGAAATGGGGTGATATTGATCAATTTTAACTTTATTTGATGTATATTTTAAACGTTTTTGTGACTGTTCTATATTTAAAGACTTCACGTATTATATTAATATCTAAAGAGTAGTGATTTAACATTAGTTTTGTTTTAATTATTAAGAAAATCCACTTATAAAAAAAGGTGATCAATCTTACACACGTAGTGGGGTGAGATTGATTATGATCATGATGATTTTATAGCATGAAAAAGTAGTGCTTTTAAATAGAATATGATCAGTCTTAACCCTGACTAATTCGGTCAGACAGTTTTTCGAGTTTTTACAAAGGGGTGAGATTGATCATGCGGGGTGAGAATGATCACACTATTTTTATTGTACTATTCTTTATTTATACAAAAAAAAACATATTTTAACAACTAAAAATGTAATTCAGAATAATTTATAAAAAAAAAATTGATTTAAGATTCTTTTATATAAATTTCTCCGCGAAAATGATATTTTTGTATACTATTAGAAATCGTCTCAAGTGTCGGATCTGGTAGTAAGGCAACTACTTCCTTGAAGGGAACAGTGGATTTGTCATTTTCAATTATTTTGAAAATCTGCTTCGATCCTGCTGATTTAAGGCCTTGAACTTCGATTTCTTCTCCTTCTAAACTCCTTTTAACTGACAGACATAGCGAAATTCCGTCTTTTTCCGAGAACCAGACAAAAATCTCACTAACAGGAATTTTCCCTTCTTGATGTTTTCTAAGAAAGACTAAAGTGGTATGGACATGTAAGAAGAGCTAGCGACAGCAGATGGATAAAAAGAATAACCGAATGGAGCCCCATAGGAAGGAGGAAAAGAGGACGACCCCGAAAATCCTGGAGGAACGAAGTAGACGACGCCATGAGTAAGAGAGGACTAAACGATGGAGAATGGAACAACAGAGAGATGGAAACGGTTGAGCTAGGGAAGGCAGTGAATACTGTAGAATCCCTAAATATATATATATATATATATATATATATATATATATATATATATATATATATATATATATATGTATATATATATATATATATATATATATATATATATATATATATATATATATATATATATATGTTTTCTAATGAAGGACAAAGGTATTCATCCTCCTCTTCATCTTTGTTAATATCAACTCACACACATCACTGTGGCTGTCATCTGATTCCAGGTTTTCATTTGAATCATCGTCACTGGACTCCTCTGATGGTTTAAGTGCTGTAAAACTTTGACCATGTTCAGCTGCTAACAGGTTTCTTTTATGTCTAGGTTTTTCAGAGCCGGAATTGTACCTCAAGTCTTTCAAAAAGTTGGTAAGAGAGCATCGGCTTGATCAATAGCGTCTTGTGATAGCTTTTAAAAAACTCGATTGGGGTTGAATAGTGCAATGCCACATGCTTCGAAACCAGAAAGAAAATTTCTTTTTACAGCACTTTTCTCTCAGTCTGGATTTTTAGGTGGTACTTTATTCATGATTTCAAGTATTTGCTTTAACAGCTTAGGAAATTTATTTTTCGGAATGCCAGAGGTTTTGTAATTTTGCATTTTCCATGATGTTAAAGTTTTCCTCTAGCCTTCTTTTAAGGGCCTGCAGAATGCAACATCCAATTGCTGGTAAATATTAGTAGAGTTAGCTGGTAAGCATGCAAATATTATATTATTTTCTTCACATTGTCTCAGAACATGTGGATTAAAATGAGATGCTAGGTTGTCACCTATTTACACCTTTTTTCGATCCGCGATCCCCGCGGGAGATCAATCTCACCTTATTTTACGGTAGCACTATTTTTTGACAGTTGATACATACCTAATAATAACTGAGATCTGGTTTTGTTTTTGTTTTTTTTTTAACTCCATGCATAGTTTCGTTTAAAACAATATTTTTTATTCGTAACAATTTATCTCTGCTTCAAAATATCGCCCATTAAAAAGTATTGTAAGTTATTGTAGTATCTGCAACTTCTAGAGTTTGTAAACCCATAGTAACATAGTAAGTTTGTTTTGTTATTTTGTATTTTGTTATTACTATTTATATTTGTAACTATTTGTGATGAGATAACAATAAAAATTTAATTTTTTTTTAAACCAATTTGTTTATTTCTTTTAAAAAAGTCTCTAACCCCTTTTTATATTTTTTAGGAAGGAAGAGCCTTTCTTTCATCCAGCAGGAAGATTCTTCTAAGCAGAGTCCATTTCGAATAGCTTAAGAACCTTCTTGTATCGTGTTTGTCTAGGAGATTAATGTAAGTACCCCATTTGCTATACTTTTGGTAGTTAGTCCAATCCAATTACATTGTTTCATTCACTTATCCATGACCCAGCTTTCCAACAAGCCCTGAGTAGCCGTTCGCAAACGTTCCGGTTTGTTTTGCTTACCCCGTCTCCACTTCAGTAGTTTCTGTCCCCAATTTTCAACACCTTATAGTAATACCCTATGTGGTAGGCAAAATATTCGTTAAAAAATTATTTTACTTAAAATTTAAAAAAAAATTGACTTTTCCTAGTATGTTGTTTTCTATGCTGGAGCTCATTTTTTGCTAAAAAATTACATACCATTTTGGCATGTCATTTTCATTTCTTTTGTTTATTTCGATATTTACTTAATGCTTAAATATTTATTGACAGTGATGTATTTTTTAACGTATTCCCTTCTAGTGAGGTTCTTTCCTGATTTCCATGTGGGTCATAGAAAAACAAATGTTTTTTACTGGAAATCACTCACTTCCCTATTTCTCCATGTCTGTCCGGTGTTTCCCCTAATTCTATGAATTATTGAAAGTTCTGCGTATAGACAATTCGTACTACGTTTGCTCATTTGTTTAGTTATTATGGCTTGAAGAAGTTCGGTTCACTTATGCAATGAAGATGCAGATAATGTTTTGCTGCAGTGGTTGAAAGAATGTGATAGTGATGGTTAAGTTGACAATGATGGTACTGTTGATTTAGGCTGTAGCAATAAAGAAAATTTTACAAGTAAAATATACTAAAAATCCATCTGACGTAGAATCTGCATCTAGTGATAATGATGACCAACAAAATAATTTTTACATGTAAATTTCTATTCATATTTTTAATGGTAAGATATAAAATATTTATATTGTACGGCAGTTTAAAAAATAAACTTGAAAAAAACAACGCCAAACACTTTTTGGCGTTGAAATATTTTGCATCAAAAACGAGGACATTCAAGATATGCTAAACAAAACGTTGACACAATTTCCAGTAGTTTTCGCCTATTTTTAAGAGATAATATTGTACACCACGTAATTCAATGGACTTATTCAAAAGGTCAACTAAAGTATGAAGATTTGTGGAAAAATATGTATGCTATGGAGTTTCTACGTTTTGTTGGCTTGTTGATATTAGCAGTAGTTTGCAGATCTCCTATTAAAGAAATTACGAAATAGTGAAAGATAGAAGATGGGCGTCCAATATATAATAAAGTTATGAGCAGAAACAGATTCACCACAATTTACCAATGTCTGTGGTGATAATATTAAAGTACAAACAATAAATCCATATTTAGACAAATTATTACCGATTAGAAATTTTTTTAATTATGGTTATCCACATTACAAGATTCAGACATCGTCGGCTGTATGCAAGAGTGGCTTAGATCAAAAATTAACAAAATTGAGTTAACATAACCAGACAGCTTAAAAAATACTTATTTCTGACCTGCAACACTGGCACAATAATAGTAGCACAAATGTCCACTACGCGTCACTGGTGTCGCTATGATATGTTGTCGGTTGAGATAAATTGTTTATTGCAGTACTGGCACTTTTTAGTTGTGCGGTGAAAGTCAAACCGTTTCAGTATTAAGTTTGCATGCAATACCGACACTTTTGAGTTCTGTCACTATAGCAGTGAATTTTAGATATTTTTAAACTGTATCAGTGAAAATTTAGAACACATTAAATAAAAGAAATAATTATATTGTTTTAAAAATGTTAGATCTGTACCGTTATCAGAAAAGAAGTGAATTAATCATATCTCGAGTAGGAGTAACGTAAGTAATAATACCAATATTATTTTAATTTAATAAGCACATTGACTTCAATTGTTCAAGTTAAAAAAGACCCTACAGATAAGTACTCAATGAAAAGTAGAGCTCCTTTCGCATAATGCAACTGTCCCTAATAATGAGAAAGATGATCAGTCCAATTTGGAGAATGTTACTCGTGAATGCACAGAGTGCATCGATGCAGCGAAGCAAATAGGTACGAAATTGATCTTTTTATAATCATCGATGCTCCGGAGCAGATAGGTACGAAATTGCTCTTTTTATAATACACAAGATTTATTTGTTTTATTCTAAGCTGTTGGCCGATTTACTAAGTAGGTACTTGGCAAGCTGATTTCTTATTAATATTTAACATTTTTTCTTGTTTTAGGTAGCAGTTTTAAATTAGCACCCACTTCTTCTGGAAGTTCGTTTAGGTCCCAATCTTCTAATGTTGATGATTCTGATGCGGACCCTCATTATGTGAATGCTGATGATGATGATGATGTATCGTCTACATTTACAGAGGTCTCTGACAAAAATTGGGAGACTAAAGCATCAGAAGACGTGAAGATTAATAAACCTAAAAGTAGCAAAAAAAATTTACGAGAGCTTTAAAAAGGGAGCCCATGTATCTATCGACTGATTACGCTATGCTAATCCGAACTGCACCATTCGAAAAAAAAAACGAATTATGTCATAATTATTTTTTTGACCTGAAAAAGTTAAATACTAAAACAGAGACAATTTTTACTAAAGATGTCCAAGGAAATACTTTTAATTTTAACGACATTTGTGAAATTCATGCAAAAAAACTTTGGTTCTCACTACTGCTAGCCCCAATAATAAAAGAAGAAAAAGGCCTGATAACCATTATAGAAGACAAGAGTGTCCCACCAATTCACGCTGATTTCTGCAGACATCTAAATTATTGTTAATCATAAGTTTTCCTATTATTATCAATATAACTTTTTATTAGGTTCTTCTTATAGTTATTAATAACCACATTTTCTTAAGTAACTCATGGTATTTTTTATTATTGAGAGTTTATTTAATTGACAGAAATAACAAAAAAAATGCCAGTTTTGTCTTTGCCTTTATTACTCTTAAAAGACAAGATGTTGATGTGCAATAGTGGCATAACTCAAAATAAGAATTAAATTTAAGAGGTCTGCGTTACAATTCATTTAAGGCTACCAAATATTCTCCCAAATACAGTAACATATATTTTTTTTTAAAATGCCAATCCACGGAGTAAAACAAATAAAACAAAATTATTGGCACTCATACTTTAAGCACCTGCTTTGAAAAAGTACCAGCTTTTGTGTTGTACCACTATTGATTACAGCCGTTGACATACCCCACGAAAATTTGACCGTCGCTGAGCAGCTGCTTACTTTCCATGGTAGGTGGCCATTAAAGCAATATGTACCTTTAAAACCAAGGGAGGAACGAAATAAAGATCTATGCAGCATGCGACAGTCAAACTGCATATGTTTACAATTACCAAATATGACCGAAGACCAACGTAAACGCAACCAAGGCAAAAGAGTTGTCTTGAGATGGGAAATGGACTAAAAAGATAAGAAAGAAATGTGACTACCGACAATTGTTTTACCAGCCTAGATCTTGAAAGAGAACTCAACAAGCAAAATCTAATAGTGCTCGAAACAAATCGAAAAAATAAACCAAACATCCTCAGGAATTAGTAAATGTACTTCGTAACTATATATATATATATATATATATATATATATATATATATATATATATACATATGTACATATATATATATATATATGTATATATATATATATATATATATATATATATATATATATATATATATATATATATAAAGTAGTTAGGTATTATTGACTGACACGTTATGTAAAATAAAGTTTTATATTGAGGTTGCAGTCATTAATAGGGCAGGAAAGTAAAACTCTTTGTTCTTTAATCAAGCTTTCGCAAAATTTATTTGCTTCTTCAGGATATGCTAAAATATGGTATCAGTAAATACAACGAAATTAGAACTAAATAGCATTGTATAAAACTAGTAAAAAAACTTACAACATGAGGTTAATCCATTAAATTTTCAAATTTGCAAAACATTAAAACTTAACTTATTTTAAAAATTATACAGTTATGTAAGTACAATATTCCAATTTAATTTAATTTTGTAAAAATTCATTTTGACATTGATTATGTTGATGTTTGATTTATGTCAGAAAGACACTCGTTTCTGTTTATTATATTTTTTGTTGTTGATAACTAGCTCTTGATTGTTATTATGGTTACGTACAAAGTGGCGCCAAATATGAATATTTAAATTTTTTGAAATTCTAATATTTATAGTCAGAAAATCTAATATTAGAAAATTATAGTATTAATTTTCGTAAGACAGAATGTAATTATAGATATTGCTTAGTTTATCAATATCAGTTTTTTTATTAACGCATTGATATTTATTTATGCATACCATTTCTAAGAATTCTCTTTTATTTAATTGGTTTTCGCGTCTTAATATATTAGTTTCATTGAAATTAAATGAATGATTTTTACTAATTGCATGGTCTATTAATGCACACGTATTTTTATTATTTCTAAGGTCACTTTTATGTGATGTTAGTCTGCCTATTAGATTTCTAGATGTGTGTCCGATGTATGACTTATCACAATTTTCGCATGGTATTATATAAACTACATTTGAGCTTTCCATAAACTAAATTGCAACTAAAAATGTTAAAACATTAGCATCATTGTATACAAAAACTAAATCACCTATTAGCATTATGGAAAGCTCAAATGTAGTTTATATAATACCATGCGAAAATTGTGATAAGTCATACATCGGACACACATCTAGAAATCTAATAGGCAGACTAACATCACATAAAAGTGACCTTAGAAATAATAAAAATACGTGTGCATTAATAGATCATGCAATTAGTAAAAATCATTCATTTAATTTCAATGAAACTAATATATTAAGACGCGAAGACCAATTAAATAAAAGAGAATTCTTAGAAATGGTATGCATAAATAAATATCAATGCGTTAATAAAAAAACTGATATTGATAAACTAAGCAATATCTATAATTACATTCTGTCTTACGAAAATTAATACTATAATTTTCCAATATTAGATTTTCTGACTATAAATATTAGAATTTCAAAAAATTTAAATATTCATATTTGGCGCCACTTTGTACGTAACCATAATAACAATCAAGAGCTAGTTATCAACAACAAAAAATATAATAAACAGAAACGAGTGTCTTTCTGACATAAATCAAACATCAACATAATCAATGTCAAAATGAATTTTTACAAAATTAAATTAAATTAAATTGGAATATTGTACTTACATAACTGTATAATTTTTAAATAAGTTAAGTTTTAATGTTTTGCAAATTTGAAAATTTAATGGATTAACCTCATGTTGTAAGTTTTTTTACTAGTTTTATACAATGCTATTTAGTTCTAATTTCGTTGTATTTACTGATACCATATTTTAGCATATCCTGAAGAAGCAAATAAATTTTGCGAAAGCTTTATTAAAGAACAAAGAGTTTTACTTTCCTGCCCTATTAATGACTGCAACCTCAATATAAAACTTTATTTTATATATATATATATATATATATATATATATATATATATATATATATATATATATATATATATATATATATATATATATATTTAACAAAATTTAATTACCAACATAAAGCTATGTTAGCCTCCTACTGCACAAAAAAAGAAAAAAATGTTACTTTGCTATCAACTATGCATAATAATGGTGAAATTTCTAAAAATAAAAAAACCGCAAAAATTTCTTGATTACAATAAAACACAATCAGATGTAAACACCATTGACAAACTTTTCACAATGTAAACAGTCAAAAGGCAAACAAGAAGATGGCCTGCGACAGTTTTTAATATTATGATTGACATTAGTGCATTACAGTCTTATATTACATGTTGTCATCTAAATTCGATAGCCTCCCTAAATTAAGTTTTTTTTTCGATGAATCTATACAAAAAAATTGTATTTGTGCAAAATATTTAAACACTGTGAACGTGATACAATTTTTGATTAATTTTCTGATTGCCTTTACAAAAACTCGTTTGTTACACAGAGATACAACATAATTACATTTTTAAAATATATACAATCCGTTATGCGAATATTTTTTTAAGGGCCATCTCGTCGTTACCGATTTTTTTATGTCAACGCTGCTCTCTTTTTCACGAAATAAACTTTTCTGCTTCGAATAATCATTTTCATCGAACCGTCTATTTTATTGAAGAGTAGAGGTCCCGAAATTATAAGTGCTTCAATTTCCTCCGAAAACACGGGATACAAAATAATCCAAGGGTTATGTAAATTCGAAGGGTTAAATTAAAATACATCCTATTCGAGTCCCATGCGTTGAAGATGGCGCCTGCGTCGCGACGACGTGAGTCCGTCCGCCGGGACGCCAACCAGTCTGTCTGAGGACGTCAAGGTCGCATGTTCATGTGCATTGCCGATTCTTCTTGAGATAGTCCTATTAATGAGAGAGAAAGACAGTGGTCGGAATTGGACCTTCGTGCGCTAGTTTCTGGATATCTCCGCGATATCGGGGACATACTTAGAACTAATGACTATTTTCGATATTGGTGGATAGTTTTAAAAAATGAAGTGGAACAATTGTAAATACAAATTTTGAAGTGTAATAAAAATAGTTTTAACATAAAAACAAAATAAAAATATTGGTACAAAATGTTTTTGTGAACATCTAAATTAGGGTACATCTAAATAAAGCTACATAAGTTTTCCAAAACTATTTTTCATCCAATGTGAGTATTTCTAACTAATTTTAACCAATAGTTTTGTGCTGATAAATATATTTTACTTTTGTTTATTTTTTGAACTACAAAATATTATCTTAGTTTAAAAATCATAAAACTGACAATTAATTCTGTTGTAAATTATTTCGTACGGTGTAAAATTATTTTATTCTATTTTTTTACAAATTTTAATATGTAGCTCTGCTCACATGTTTTCGTATTAATTATTTTATCTACACTATTTTAATACGTAATTATTTATTGCCAAGTTTGCTTCCACGTATAACTAATACAACAGTAAATATATTATTTGCACAAGACAAATATCAGTACTGACTTAACGTTGTAATAAACAGTCTATATAATGTCTTCTGGAGAAAAATATACCAAAATTATAAAATATACTCCTTACTACTATTTTAACTACAAGTCGGAAGTAGTTGTTAAAACATAATTTTAAAATAAACGAACTCATAATATATGATACATTGGAAGTTGTAAACGTTTCTTAACCTATCGTGATTTCTGCTAAGCTGTCTCTAAAATTCCGAAAGCTACATTTTAATAAAAGTTGTACTTGTAACTTTATTCTGACCTAATACTCCAGTAAAGGGTCGTTTTGAAGTGTGATATTCCTTGTCATGACGGATTTGCTTGAAATTTTGGATTTAGGTTCCTCGTACCTTCTGCTTGATTTTTAGAATTGAGCTTAAGGTTGCTTTTACTCAGGGGATGAAAGACTTGAGGCTAAAAAATATGTTCAAAATAAGTCTGTAAATGGATAAATTGACTAATTCTAAGCACTTTTTATCCTATTGAGTTTTTCACGTATAAGTTAATACTATTTCAGTTAATTGCTAAAGAAAAAGTTTTTAGAATAAAAACCACGTTTTCAGACGGTTTTTCACCAATAACTTAACAAGTAAGCATTTGCCAAAAAACACATTGTAAGTAATTTAGCTTAGAAAAAAATAAAAAAAAATGGTGGACTTATGAAGCCTGTAGATCCAGTAGAAGCAGAGTTGTATCTCATGAAAAGTAGGTTCTTTTTGTCAATTTCCATAACGAATATTTCAACGTAAAATAAACAAGAAATGTAGCATGGGGAAAAAATGTTTTCGGGGAAAACTCATCAAAACTTTTTAAAAGTGTTTAAAGTAAGATTTATTTTTGTTTTTGTTATTTAAGTTTCTAGCATCTAAACTCAATGAGTTGGTCCCTTTTTTTGGTAAAAACATCGTAGAAATCATCCCCCAATTAGCACACCAATTAAAATTAATTGTTACCGCTTCAAAATTTACTTATTTATGTATTTTTTATATGATCTATAAGTTTAACCGGTTCAAAGTGCTTATTTTTTTTAATTTGGTTTTAAACTTAAAAAAAATTTGGAAAAAATGCCTTTTTTTCAAAATAACCTGAAATGTATTAGTGATACGAAAAATCTTAAACAGTAAAAAAATACAGCTTTTGCTTTTCTGAACATTCTGGTTTTAATGTAAGACAAAAATTGATTAAGATATGGCTGTCCAAAGTTTGCACACTCGTGATTAGTGATTTATTCAAGCCCATGTAACTACAATTCTTTTAAAAATAAGGGTTTAAAAAAATAATTTAAATGATCGTATTGCTCTTAAAAAACCTACAAAATGGTTTTATAAGTACTTCGTGGTTTATGAGTAAAGAACCAATCATATAATATTTTAGGAGTATCGAAACGTGTGTACTAGAGTATTGTATGATACACATAATGTGCTATTAAGGCACAGACAATTCATAACCTTTTGATTAAAAAAATTATTGTTTTTAGATATAGTTTTAATGAACAAAATAAAATACTACAACTATTCAAATTTCTGTGCAGGGAATGGTTTTTATATGGGTAGAAATTATGTAGTAAAAAATTAAAACAGTAAAGAAATCTAAAATTAATGTCACTGTATAATTAAAAATTCCAAATTGCTTGAATTTACAATTATATTATTTTTTTCTAATAGGGATCGTTTTTAACCCTAAAAAAAGCTACCAACAGCACAGGTCCAATTTTAAAGTGAAGGGTAAGTAAAACCTACATCCAAATTTTCATGCAAATTAGTAGAGACCAGATATTCAATGACATTGTTTTAATTATAACTAATCTAGGGGTGAGATTTAGCGGTTAAACTATAATAAAAATTTAAATTATGTTTCATGATAAATGTAATTTACTCAGTCTATTAAAAGATAATTTGAATCAATTAACTGCTTAAGTTTACAATTATACAGATTTTATTTTTAATGGAGATAGCTGTCACCTCTAAAAATTAAAAGCAACTAATGGTACATTGTCCTAATACTAATACTAATGTCCAAAAGTAAAGTGGAGGGTCTAAACATCATCATCATAAGTGGCTCGACAATCCGTTGTGGATCTTGGCCTGCTCACAAAGAAGTCGCCACTCCTGTCGATTCCTGGCAACTTCCCTCCATCTTCTAACCCCTAGAATCTGTAGGTCTTCTTCCACATCATCAATCCATATCATTCGTGGTCGTCCTCTGCTTCTTGTGCCCTCTGGTTTTGAAAATGTTAATCTCTTCGTGTATTCGTGATGTGACATCCTAGCAATGTGTCCAGCCCATCTAAGTCTCTGCACTTTAACGAATTTCACAATATCTGGATCGGTATATAACTGATACAGTTCAAAGTTGTATCTTCGACGCCATAGCCCATTTTCATTTACGGCCCCAAAAATCTTTCTAAGAATTTTTCTCTTAAAAATACCAAGAAGTCTTTTATCATTTTGAGATAAGATCCACGTTTTAGCCCCATATATCAAAACTGGTCTTATTAAGGTCCTGTATATATTAAGCTTTAGTGCACGTTTTATATTTTTATTTTTTAAATGTCTCTGGAGGCCGTGTGCAGTTCTGTTTGCTATTGCTATGCGTCTTTTTATTTCGTCGCTTGTCGTGTTTGTTGCGTTTACTAGCGATAGAAGATATGTAAATTCTTTGAGAAGAAACAACCTAGATATAAATTTTTATGCAATTCTTTTGCAATTAGTCTTTATAAGAGTATTATATCATTTTTTTCGTGGTCATTCTATAGCTTATTTGTCATTTAGATTGTAGATAATTGCATTTTTTTTGACAGTCTTGTTGACTTTGTTTGTATTTATATTCATATATCTACTCTCGTGCTTTTTATAATTTGTCAAACATCTATTCTGGTACTAGCCAATTATTATGTAACTAGAATGTTTCCCAATTCTAACGCATCGATATTCCGATATTCTTTAACGTATAATGTTTTACTAAATGCGTTTGTTTTAGCACAGCAATAATATTATATGCAGATTTATTTTGAAATGATAAATTCATATTAAAAATTTAAAGCAAAACGTTTTAAGTGATACAAAGTGGTACACTAGTCATCATCGTCTCTCCACGGTTGGTAACAGCTAAAAACTGATTGATTTCTTCGATCTAAATATATTCGTTTGTTCCTCTCATGTAATTTGCTATGTCGCATGTTAGGATTCGATCAGTTCTATATTTTGTATTCGGCCAGAGGCTTTCTTTAAGTTAATAAATCAAAATTTGTCTTATAGTAAATCTATTTGTATCCATAGTACCCTTTGGTATCTTGTATGTCGCAATACGTTCATTCTTAATGAATATTCTGTGTAGTACCCTTTTTGTAGTCGCCTTGTTTGTTTTTTCTATCTTAATATTTTCGTTATTTCCTTCCCTTTCATTCAACGCATCACACGCTTCAATCGGACCAATAACAACAATATATAATGTAATGTCGGAGCTGAGATTTTCATTACTGGGATCATCATATGAATATAATAGGAAGATTATATGGGAAAATACTGCGAGACAAGATAGAGCAAGCGATAAAAGGGAAAATCGGGGAGGATCAGGCAGGTTTCATGGCAGGAAGATCATGCATAGACCACATATACACACTGGAATAACTGTTGAAAAAGAAAAAAGCAAAAATAGATATATACATTTGGCATTTGTGAACCTGAGAAATGCGTATGACTCTGTACCAAGGTCAGAACTATGGGAGGCAATGTACAGATTAGAAATACTAACGGAACTTATAGAAGCTATAAAAGCTCTGTATAAAGAAAATAAAGTTTCCATTAAAATAGGAACAAGAATCATAGGAGACTTCATCACAACAGAAGGGCTTCTGCAAGGTTGTTCCACATCTCCAACCCTATTCAAAATATACTTAGAGAAACCCTTGACTACATGGAAAAGAAAATGCGAAGGCTTGGGAGTACCGATACGGAACGAATATCTATATACGTTAAGCTTTGCGGACGATCAAGTAGTGATTGCACAAGACCAAGACGACCTCAGCTACGTAATAAAGAAAATAAAAGAAGAATATAACAAGGTTGGCCTAGATATTAACCTCGTGAAAACAGAGTACATATCTACAAGTAAAGAAGATATAGAAGATCTACAGACTGATGACAGCGTAACAATCAAAGGAAAGAATAAATTAAAATACTTGGCGTTTATAATCACAAAAAAAGCAACAACAGAGAAAGAAATTACACAAAGATTAGGACAAACAAAAACAGCAATCCGACAACTTAACTCAGTATGGTGGGATAGACACCTAAATATGAAGACAAAAACACAGATTTATAAAACATTAGGGCGAAGTATTATGACATATGGGACTGAAAATTGGATCATAAACAAGAAAAACAGCAGTCAGATAGTAGCAACAGAGATGGAATGCCTGCGAAGATGCTGCAGAGTCACAAGAATATATAGGAGAAGTAATGACGAAATAAAGCAAAGAACATCAATAGAAACAGATATACTAACATATATAGAACAGAAAAAACTAAAGTGGTATGGACATGTAAGAAGAACTAGCGACAGCAGATGTATAAAGAGAATAACCGAATGGAGCCCCATAGGAAGGAGGAAAAGAGGTCGACCCCGATAATCCTGGAGGAACGAAGTAGACGACGCCATAAGTAAAAGAGGCCTAAACGATGGAAAATGGGATAAAAGAGAGAGATGAAAATGATTGAGCAAGGGAAGGCAGTGAATACTGTAGAATTCCTAAAACGTATTCGAATAAATCAATAAAGTAGTTGACGACTTTCATTTGTTAATTGTTGACCAATAAAACCTCTGCTATTCAACCATTGAATATATATATATATATATATATATATATATATATATATATATATATATTATTCCATATATCCGAAACGTTTTAAAACTTTCATTTGCATTATGATTATTAAAAACTTAGTAAATTATTTGTACATACATAATATACATAATATTATACATCCTAACATGTTACGTTTAAAAATATATTTTATTTAAAATTGATACATTAATATACAACGAAAAATATTTTGGTACACATTTAAACATTTTCTATATGTAAAACATAAATATGATGGATTCAAATATTTCTGTTTTTATCACCAACAGAAGGATGCGAAATAAAAGAGTAAATATTTTATGAAAATAGCTACCTAGAAACATGCATTCATTTCATTTTCATTGTTTGGTGTCTTTTTAACACAACCATTTAGTTTGTTATACATACAAGATCGATTTGACATAATTAAGTTCATTTTTATACGTTTGGCAATATCGTTTACTTATCCTTAAATACATGTGTTTTAATATTCTTTTACTACCTCTAGGCTTATTTAAACCTTAGTAGATATCCTTGTTAAAAAGACAAGCAACATGGGCTCTATAGTTATTTGTCGACCTTTTGTCACCTTTTTTAAAAATAAAGGGCATGTAACATTGATTTCACTAAACTGGAATCTCCTCCCCCCCTTCAATTCTATTGACTAATACTCGTGTAAAAGATATAATGCGCCACCATATTTCTGCAGTTCCATTTTTATATTCCCTGATCCTGGTGCTTTATTGTTTCTAATTTTCTTTAGTTATTTCTTTGTCTGTGTTTCTACTCACTCCGTTATTATTGTCACATGGTTTTCTTAGATATACTCCGGTTTATTCTCCTGCAAAAATTTTGTGTAATGTTTTGTCCAACTCTTGGTGTAACTATCTGTGTGATATTTCTAGTTCCTTTATTACTTCCGATGTTTTTCTTTTTTTTTCATGCTTTCGTTAATCTGTTATATCCTTTTGTGTTGTCTATATTTCTGCACATTCTCTCCTTGAATTCGGTCTTTTCAAGCCTATTTTTTTACTTCACTTGTCTGAAGATGACATATTCTTCTCATGCTTCTGGGCCTCTATTTTTAAGCCATTTATGAAACGTATTTTTTTTCTTTTATCTATCTCATCTAGTCCCTCACTGTATTTCTCCTAATATTTATTCTCATGTTTGGTCGTTCTGTTTATGTTTTTCTTCAGGTATTGATGTATTTCTGTTGGAGTCCATTCTTCGTTCATCTGTAGAATATTTTGTAGCATATTCAAATATAGTGGTCGAATACTAAATTGGTCTAAAAGTTCTACTTTATAACTCGTATTTCAGATTTTTTTGCATCTTCTCATCTCTCTAGATATTGTGTTTTTGTCTTCTTCTGAAGACATATTATCTGAAAGATAATAAATGAAAAAATACAAGATAATGTAGGATATCTAGTTAGCGAAGACCAAAGTGGATTTACGCCTGGTGGATCTTGCACTGATAACTTGTTTATACTTTAATAGAAAAAAGAATAGTGGTTGGTATTGAGGTACATCTAGCCTTCATCGACCTAGAAAAGGAGTATGATACAATTCCAAGACTTAAATTATGGTAAAGGCCAAGGACAAGAATGCATTATATCAACCTTACTGTTTAATTCATATATTAAGGTAGGTCTGCCTTACCAGGCAGAAAAACCACTGCCAGGGAATGGGAATCCCCACAGGAAATCACGTACTGTTCTCTCTGAACTTTGTGGATGACCAAGTCGTCCTAGCTTAAGATTCCTATAATCTAGAATTTATAATTTAGTATCTATACAAAGAATATGTGAAATGGGGGTTACAAGTTCAGGGGGATCAATTCAGATGCAAGGTTTGCAGTGTTGATAGACAAGGACGTGGAAATCAAACAAGTGGAAAAATTTAAATATTTAGGTGCACTCATTGATAAGAATGGCTTATAAGAAACCGAAATTAAACACCGAATTAATCAGGGACGTAAAATTGTAGGATGTATAAACTCCTTATGGTGGGCTCGCAACATTTCCACAAAGAACAAAAAAAGAATAGGGCAAACCATGGTTAAATCAGTTCTTTGTTATGGCTTTGAAGTATGGACAATTAATGCAGACCTAAAGAGAAGATTGTTCGCAGTTGAAAATATATTATTTGAGAAGTAGTGCTATAACATCAAGGCTGGAAAGGAAGACCAACGAATCTATAAAAAATAACACGAATGTTACAGAAACAGTCATTGACAGAATAGAAAGAAGAGGTTTAAAATAGTTTAAACACCTATTGAGAATGCCTGACGAACGTTGGCCACAAAAACTTCACAGATGGAAGCCTTCTGGAAGAAGAAAAAGAGATAGACCTCGACTGTCATTGAATGAAGGAATTAGAAGAGCGGTGGAATCGACAGGTTTGGAGGAGAAGCATGCCTTGGACCGGAAGGATTGATGGAGAATAACGGGAATACGGCGATAGCCGTCTCCAAAATGTATTGTAAATACAAGTTGGATCCACGGATACATGCCACGTTATCAGATAATACACGGCATTGAGCGGATAAACTTGCTAAAAAGAATCTGCTATTTCAATACATCGAGTCGACCTCAGGGGTGCAACTGGCAACCTAGATCCGATTCTTACTGGGAAAGTATACCTAGTAATGTACATGATAAAATATAATATATACATGGTAATGTCCTAATAGGACTGAAGTAATGCATAAAAAAGCTAAGAAGCAGTTTAGAATCATAACGGAGTTCCTTTCTGTACACAATAACGCTGTTTTGTGGTGACTTAAGAAGCAGATTCTGTGACATACAGCCTGAAATAATCAATAATATTTTGCTTCACTGCGAGGCAGTAAATAGTAGATGGAACTTTTTGGAAACGAACAAGCGACTCATATGGTTCCCATTCACTAGACCTTTATAAACTATTACACTATTCCAGAATTCTGGAAGTGGTATTAGGAATAATTGGAAGAGATACGGTAAACCAATTAGTAAACCTATTAGTAAACCAGTAAATAAATAGAATCACAGAAGTGAGTTAGAGATATGGACTTTTATTAAGCATTAAAAAAAACAAAATATATGATGATCTCTAAGAAGGAATAGCAAATTGAAAGAATCAGTGCGAATAGTCAACCAATAGAAAGAGTAAAAGCATACACCTGCCTTGGTATAAAAGTCAATAAAAATTGGGACCATTCCCTAGAAATAAAATGTAGGATAGATAAAGCAAGATCTGCATTTCAAAAAATGGCTAAGCTATTCAAATGCTACGATTTATCAGTACTTACCCACAAAAATCAGGTAACTACGATGTTATATCTTACCTATACTGTTGAAAGGAGTTGAGTCGTGGACTCTCATAGACGCTACCTGTAAAAAAATTGAGGTCTTTGAAATATGGCTTTATCGTAGAATCCTGAAGACATCCTATACCGACCACGTTACTAACCATAACTTTTATTAAGAATTCAGAAAGAAAAAGAGTTTTTAACCACAATAAAAACAGCCAAAATTAAATACCTCGGTCACATCATGAGGAACAACGAAAGATATAGGTTGCTGCAATTTTTTCTTCAAGGAAAAGTAGAAGGAAAACCTGGACCAGGAGGGCTAGGAATTTCCTGGCTATAAAATCTCCATACGTGGTTCAACACAACAACCACAAATCTTTTCAGAGCCGCAGTTTGTAAAATACAGATTGCCGTGATGGTCGCCAACATCCGAAACGGATAGGTTCTACAAGAAGAAGACGATTAGCAAACCAATTGGCTTTATTACCACCGGTATATAACAGACGGTTTCCAGGGAGGAAATAAGAAGACACAATAGACTCAATAATTAAAACACGTAGTAAAGTCGAAGTTTTCAGGACCCATTGCAATAATGATAGCAGATGATTACAAACATTATTAATTGGAGACTATGGGTAGGAAAAATAACCGAGAGAGATCATAAACAAGGTGCAATAATGACTTAAAAAGACTGTGGTGTTAAATTGAATAATAATAGAAATAAATAAGTAGATCGTCATGAAGGGGGCCTATATTATATTATAGATGCTTGGCAGCTATGAAAGAGAAGTAAAGATAGAGGAAGATAGACAGTAGTTTTTTAAATTTTTACTGTTGAAAAGCATATTTCTGTGTAGAATTTACAATAGAAATCCCAAATATCAAATATAAATAGAAATATTACCCAAAAGCGTTACAATTCGAGATGCATGGTAGATTCTTATGCAATATTTCTTGTTTGGAGAAACGACACAAACAACGTTTGTTATTACAACCGTATATTCTGGCACAGTAACTCCCATTTTTCATGAAAATCGACATATTTTCCAATTGTGTTCAGTTGTTTTTTTAAATCAATAAAGCATAAAAAGTAGTACGTGGGAAACATTTATTTTCAATAATACTGGTATTCTGGGATATAACCTATTAGGTCATGGAAACGATACGTTGTTACAAAAAAGATATCGAAATGTTTGTTTTCGTAATAACGGAGGTGCTAAACAAATAAAAATATTAAGTCTATGGTGTACCCATAACAAATATTTGCTCTTTAACTGCATAACATGATTTAAAAAACTTTGATAATTTTGCACTTTCAGTAAACAAATATTTTGCAAAATGATATTTAAGTACACGATTAGAATATAAAAAACAATTACGTCAATCTATATAAAAATATTATAAGGGATAATTATTGCAGAGACATATACATAAGGACATAAGCGCGCTGCATAAAGTTTCAAGTTTCATGTACAATTCAAATAGTTAACACCCATAAATCAAAGATAATTACCAATGGTGAAACATGAGCCCCAAGAGCTAAGCAAAGTCGTGAATCATTATCAATTTTGTATACGTTATTGCAGATTTATGTTTGATAAATTCCCAATAAGCCAACATTAAATTTGGCATTGATAGTAGAAAAATTTTTCACACAAAAATCACATGTAAAACTTTTTCTTGACTGGTTATTGATATATTTAGATAGCATTTGGCCATTTAATAGACCACTCTGATCAAAAGATATTAAATCTTTACCGTCAAGATAATAAAAATTTCATTTAAATTTCAATTTTTAATTGATTTCGCGCGCATAACTGATCTTCAAATTCGCCGGTCGCATCAAGCGTTGTTCCTGAGAAAACGGTGCATTCTACACAAAAAGTGCTAATAAACATTTTTATTTCAGATTAAGTCACCTACATTTTTTATTTGACAAATTTTTTCTACGTTGTACAGATTTTGGATAAATTGATTGTCTTTTTAGAAAAAGCCGGGGGTAGAAATGGTAAACTTTTTGCATCTTTTTTGGGATTCCTACATTGACATTCTCAACAAAATTCCGCTTTGTCGTCTCGTTTTTAGAGATCTAGCCTCCGACGACTGGACTTGGACTATCGGAGCTTCTATAAGTCGAACTTCTATAAATCTTCTTATAGAAGAAGCTACTCAGTATATACAGGTATACAATACAAATTGTTTTCTAACAGGATATTGAAGGGTATTTCGCTCCTATCGGTTATACAGAGTGTGCCAAAATTTATAATTTATGCTAGATCAGTTTTTACTCTTATTTTGGCAATAAAATCACAGCTGTATACAAGTCATCAAAAAACTGTTCTATTTCTTTCTCAGTGTGACCCGATGTTGGTGGTAGACTTCAATATTCTTTATGGAGTAACAGGTGTTTAGCGGTAATTTTGCAAGAATAACTCTTGTGAAGACTGTTGTTACTGATATGATATTTTTAGCTATTTTTTTTTTATTAACGAAGAAACTGATTCCTCTAATTCCATAGTTCTCTCCTACATGATAGAAACAGTATTTTAAAGTGGCTGGGTTTTCTTTTTTTCTGCTAGCCTCTGTTAGCAGATGACTCCAACTATGTTCTGTATCCAATTATGTTCCAAATGGTCTTATTCAGTTCACTTTCCATTCCGATAAATTTTTTTAAAGTTGCAATTATAAGTAATATTTATCTATTAGATGATTTTCTTAAATATGTCAGATTTTTGTCTAACACCTAATCCGTGGGACTAATATTAGTCAGATTTTAGGCAGTGTGAGATTCTAAAGTTTTCATTCTAATACCAGGGGAAATTCCGTTTTTGTTCTTAAATCTGACATTATAAAGCAATTAAAACGTTACGCTTGCCTTGCGTGTTGACGAGTTTTATAGTACCCGCCCACTATGGGTACATACGCTGTTGACATCTGCTCAATCTAGGTCAGATGCTTTCGGTTTGATTTTACCCATATACCATACACTATCTGATATACCATACCTAAAATCTATAGTTGACACTTCCACCATCCATGTCATACCGAAGATGTTCTTCCCCGCCGTGCCTACCGTTACGGTCTTCACCCGTATCTCTTAGTACAAGTTTGTGTTATACCCTATATATCTGGGTCCCAATCTGAACTTAGCCGTCTATTCACTTCAGCCTACTGAAATGAAGGAGTCCTTGAGGACGTATAAGGCCAACATTTTGATATTAAAAACGTTTTAATATTAGATCAACCATGAAAACCTTAATAATATTATGGCTTGAAAGCATTGATTCTTACGAAACACGTTACGGGTTGATTTTCTGTTAATAAAATCATAAACTTTATCGGTAGCATGATTTTTCATATTTTATATTCCTAAAAAGATTTTATCGGAATAAGAATTATCAGAATTTGCACTGAATAGTGATTAAAACGAAAACTTTGCTGATGAATCAGAAAAGAGCAACGGATAAAAAAATATATCTGTATATATGTTCGCTGATACTGAGAAACACGAAACACAGAGTGACAAGGAAAAAATATGGTTTCAACAATACAAAATTTTTTAAAGGATACCTCTAGATGTCATATGGATGCATTGTTGGAAAATTCATCTGTCCTAAAAGTGTTTGAAGCCTTTTTTTACATATAGGCGAGGCAATGAACCGATTAAAAAAATTTTTGCAGTTGGATGGATCTCAATGAAGCTTATTGAATTCAATTCGTGCGAGTGTCAGAAAATTTAGTGAATAAAAATGATAATGTGAAAATAAAAATTGCGTTCTTGAACAAGAAAAATGCTTTTTCCAAAATGCATTTCGAGGTGACGAAACATTATTAATTTGTAATTCGGAAATAATGACGAAAATTAGTTTAATATTACTACTTGGAAATTTTAGGGTCGCTGAACACTAATATCGTGTCCGGGATTGTGTGCGAGGCGCTTGGTGCCCAGAACAGGATTTGCCTCCTGATATTTTGTTGAAATTCGATGAAAAATCAGTGCAATCTCGTTACTCGGTGGATTTATTGGTCGATGAACACTAATAATATGTCAGAGATGGTGTGCGAGTTATCTCCTACTCAGGACGGACCTCGTCACCTAAAGTTTTATGAAAATTCGATACAAAATCAGTGCAAACTCGTTACTCGGTGGTTTTTGGGTTCGCTAAACAATAAAATCATATCAGCGATGGTGTCTGAGGTACCTGGTACCATGGATGGGCCTCGTCTCCTACAGTTTGTGCATAGGAGTGTATTGAAAATCGATTTTTCAAGGTTAAAACTGATTAAAAAAGTGTTTTTCAAAAAAACATTCATAATTCGCATGCATTATGTTTGTAGTATCTGGTAGTTAGAAGTATCCCCGGAGATTTTGATTCCAGTTTTTTTTTCTAAATAGTAAAACAATGACCGGATTTAAGCATATACCGGCTTTCTCTTCTTTGACTTTTCGTTTAGACGTATTATATTTCAATCTATTTATTTTTCCAATTCCTTTTCCAGTTCTAGCAGATTGGTTTCTAAGAATACTATTCAGATATTACATGTTTCCATTTTCAGAGACAATTCCTTTGATTTAAAACAGATTCAGTTTTAATGAAGTTTGCATGTTTTGATATCTCACGTAGGTGCTTCTTTTATTTAGTGTAATTCTGTATAAATGTTTCTGTTTTATTTGTATACAGTGTATTCCAACGAAAATTTGGACCCCCCAGAAATTTAGAAAACCAAGAGTTAATTCGAAATTTATAAAAACACGTCAATTTGTATTGGGAGAGGGACGAATTTTCATTGCAAATTTTATGCCCTCAAATGTAACACCCTACTGCCCCGCATCAACCCTAAGTTTTTTCAAATTTGCAAATGTGGTCGAGTCGCACATCATTTGAAAGGTATTTTTTTTCTCTACACAACGCTCTATTTTTTTTAAATTTACGGAATAACTTTAAATACAATTTTTGAATTTAACTAATTTATTGATTGAACATTTGTAATAACAAAAAATATAAAATTTCATCAAATTAACCAATTAAATACACGAAATGAACTCCTGTGACCTCGATACAGTCTATTTTCAAAGCGTCTTCGTATATTTGCAAATATCTCTGGTTTCAATAATCGGCATTCTATCACAATTATTTGTCGCAACTCTGCAAGATCTGACGGCGGAGTGTATTCTTACAAAAAAAATCTAAAAGCGAAAGATCCGGTGATCTAATCCGGTCGGCCACTCAATTGGACCCCTTCTGACAATCCAACACCCTGGAAAACGTTGATTCAAAAATTGTCTTAGGCGTATGTTATAATGTGGGAGTGCATCGTCCTGTTTTAAAGTCAGTTCATCATCTAAAATATGATTATCATGTTCCAATATGTCAGTGTTTAGCGGATCAATAACGTCTTTTAACAAATTTAAATAGGTTGTTTCGTTCAAAATATAATCGTCGAATAACGTGATTCCCTAAAATGCCAACCCATAAAATTAGGGTTACTGTTACTCCAATAACGACAATTATGTCTATTTATTTCGCCATTTAACATAAAAGTACACTTGTGGGAAAAACAGGTATTGTACAACCGATGTTGGTTGTTATATTTATGATTTCGCTAAATTCTTCACAAACTTGAAGCCTACAACCAGGATTATCTTCGTTTAATTGATGAAGTAATCGCGTTTTGTAAATGTGAAATTTATTGGATTTTATAATTCAATAAACACTAGATGCTGATACACCACCGCCACTTCAAATGCCTTATTTCGCAAACGTCGGTCTACTTCGTGCTTTGTGTTGTTAACGTCACCTGTAGCTTCTAACTTATTAGTTAAATGTTTAACGTATTGGTGACTTATGTTTTTTCTGGGTTCTTTTTCTTTTGTTGCCTATTCGTTTCGAATATTGGCGATCATCCTGGCTATAATTATTTTATTAACTGATGCTTTAAATAGATTAGTTGTTGTAAAGAACCATTTCCTTAGGTTTTTTAACCATGATATTCTTCTTCTCCCAATTCCAGAACACTTTGACATGAATGATTATTTTCAGTAAGCTGTATTTAGTGCCGTTTTTCATTATGTGTCTGGGATATTCTAACTTTCTCCTTTTAATCGTATACATCACTTCTCTTTCTCTCCCCATTATTCGTAATACAATCTCGTTGGTTATCTTGTCCGTCCATGATATCCTTAGGATTCTTCTGTATAGCCACATCTCGAAGGCTTCAGGTTTTTTCTCCATCGCTTTAGTGAGTGTCCAGGATTTAACTCCATAGTATAATGTCGATAAGATATAACATTGTAGGAGCCTTACTTTTATCTCCCGATTAAGGTTGTGGCTTGCAAAGATTTTGGCCATGTTGTTGAATGTACTCCTAGCCTTCTCTATTCTACATTTTACTTCTTGTGAGTGATCCCATTGTTTGTTTACTGTTGTTGTAAGATAGGTAAACTGTTTTACTCGGTCCACTTGTGTATTCTTGATAAGCAGTTGGACGTCTCTAATTTTATTTTTGTTGATGACCATAAATTTAGGGTTTGATAATATGTTTACTTATGGTCCAAATCTTTTACTTATTTCATTTACTTTGTTTATTAGTTGCAGTAAACTGTTTAAAATATCTGCAAAAGTAACGGTATTATCTGCAAAGTGGATGTTGTTTAGCCGTTCTCCATTTAAAAAGAATTCATCTTCAAGATTTGTTCTTATTGTGGCTGATTAGTTTCAGTAAAAATTTTGTATTATACGTCAGTATTTATCACCTATTGGTAAGAGCTTTTGTTAGAACATCTATAATTTTTTGGTGTTGAACTGCGTCAAATACTTTTTGATAGTCCACAAAGTAGGTGTAGATATCGCAAGTCACATCTCTGCATCTTTGGAATAATACCTGTAGACTAAACAGTGCATCTCTCGTACCTGCGCCTTTCATGAATCCAAACTGTGTGTCTTGTATTCTCTCTTCGCATAGCTTTTATATTCTGCGATGTATAATTTTAAGAAAAAGTTTTAGTGTATGGCTCATTAGACTTTTTTAGCCTATATTCTCCGCACTTTTTCGCTACCTGTTTCTTTGGTAACGTAATAATTTCTGAAACTAGTCAATATTTTGGAATATTGCCTGTGTCATAGATATTATTGAAGATTTTACATAGTATTCTTAAGGATTCATCATCAGAAACTTTAAGAAATTCAGACTGTACTCCGTCTGGTCCTGGAGCTCTCCTTTCTTTTAGTGATATTATGGCTGCTCTTATTTCTGCCACTAGTATAGTTGGTCCTGTCTCCGTAGGTATTGGGGATTGGTTCTTCCTCTCTGGGTAGGGGATTCGGAATTTTTCTGGGTGGTTCATATTAAAGATCCTTGCTGTAGCCTAAGCACACTGATTTTTTCCATAGTATAGCTTAACTAATTCTATTCTTTCTTCCCATATCCCATTTTTGTAAGCTTGTACAATAATATTTGTGGTAATCAGTCGTTCTCAAATCTTAAATCAAAGATAACCTGGTACACACAAAAAAAGATAATTAGGATTCATTTTCTTTAAAAAAAATTATATAAAAAAGTGATGTTTTTACAAAAAGAAAAAAGTGATCTTCAACGCAGTGGTGTGTTGATATCGATATGTAGGTTGATTGAATGATTGTATTGGAAGTCACTAAAAACATTTAATTGGTTAATTTGGTGAAACCAAAACGTAAACAAATATTTTATTTGTCGTCTGCAATAAACTCATTTTCTGAGAGTTGTAACGGGAAATAAATTATTGAAAATATCCAGTGAACAATATAAGACATTAAGTGAAGGAGAGTGCTAAGAAAAAACTTTAAAATCGGTGAAATTACATCCGAAAACACCAAGGCCCTATAAAAAGTAAGATCGCTGTAATTGATAAGCCTAATTAACATCAAAGCATAGAAACGAAACTCTGACCTTTGAAATTGCGACGTTGCCGTTGTGAGTAGACTTTCGGGGTAGACACAGAAAAATAACAACGGTTAATAACATAAAATAAATACGGTAAACGCTGTCTTCTCTGAACTGCTGAGGTGGAAGACAGTGTTTGGCGCCGGAAAATGGAAAAATATATGAAAAATTTAGACAGTGATGATACACTTTCAGAAGGAGGGGCAAAAAGGAAGGACAGATATAAAGACAGCGAGGAAGAAGATAACATTTTCAGAAAGAGCAAGAAGTTTTCGAGAACACCAACAAAAACTCCAGAGAAAAAAAATGAGGCAACAAAAATTGATCAATTACTAATAATGGTGAGCCACCTCACCGATGATATTAAGGAAATAAAAAGAAATCAACAAGAATGCAAGGAAACGATAGAAAAGCTCATAATGGAAAACAGAGAGCTGAGAAAAGAAAATTCAGAACTAAAACAAGAAAATATAGAGATCAAGGAGGAACTCAGAGAAATAACAAAAAACATGGAAGTTATGGAAAAACACCGACGAATAAATAACATAGTTATGTACGGCCTAAAGATAGACACATATGAGCAAGCAAGGTTAAAAGGAACAATCAATAATTTCATCAAACAACATATAGGAGTAGAGGTTAAAATAAGGAATGCTCACAAGTTAGGCGAAAAAACATGCCTAATTGAATTGGAAAACCAGGAAGAAAAAAGAAAAATAATGGAAAAAAAGCACAAGTTAAAAGAAATTAAAGAGTACAAAATATATATCAACGAAGATGCAACCACAAAAGAACGAGAAATACAGAAAACAATTAGAAACATTGCTCAAGAAGAAAGAAATAAAGGAAATGAAGTCAAGATTGGAGTAAAAAAAATATGGGTGAATAACAGCGAATGGAAGTGGAATGACAAAGAAGGCGCAATATGTAAAAAAACATCAAAAAACTAGCAACTAAATGTACTACTGGAATAAAGTTGACGAAACAAGCACAGAACAAGGTTAGCGATAATACGAAAAAAGGAAAAAAGAGGAAAAAAATGATAACGGGACCAAAACACAAGAAAACATTACGAAAAGAACACTTACTTTTGGGAACATGGAATGTAAGAGGCACATATGGAGAAGGCAAACTTAAACACTTAGCGAGAGAAATCGAAAAGTTCCATTTTGACATAGTAGCTCTACAGGAGACGAAACAACTGGGAAATGATATATTAGAAATAGAAGATACAATGTTTTTTAACAGCGGTGGAAAGAATCGAACGTTAGGCACAGGTTTTATGATAAGAAAAGAGCTAAAAGAAGCACTAGTAGAGTTTAAACCAGTATCAGACCGCATATGTAGTATCAGGTTCAAGGGAAAATACCAAAAAATCACCCTCATAAATATTCACGCGCCTTCAGAAGAAAAAGATAATGATGTCAAAGAATGTTTCTACAATGAATTAAACAGAACAATCGAAAATATACCCAGATATGATATGAAAATTATTCTAGGCGACGCAAATGCCAAAATAGGGAAGGAAGAAGTATTTAGACCGACAATAGGAAAATATAGTAAACACAATGAAACTAATGAGAACGGACAATTCCTGATAGATTTCGCAAGAGAAAAAAATATGATCATAATGAGCACATATTTCGAACGAAAAGAAATACACAAGGAAACTTGGATATCGCCAGATAGAAAGACTAAAAACCAAATAGACCACGTGCTCATCGAAAAAGAAGAACAGCAATGTATAAAGAAGATAAGAACATACAGAGGACCAGACGCCGACTCAGATCATTACATGGTGGGCATCAAAATTAAGCAACTGATACCAGAAAACAAAAACAAAATAAAAAAAAAGAAATGTATACATAACCCAATTCGATTAGCAACAAAGAAAGAGCAAGACATATACGAGGAAACAATGGAAAGAGAACTAAAAAAGATACAAATAGAAGAGCAAACTGAGAACAAATGGGAAAACATAAAGCAAATAATGAACAAAGCAGCAAAAGAATGTAACAAACAAGAGAATAAAAAGAGGAAAGACTGGTTTGACATAGAGTGCCAAAAAGAAATAGAAATAAGAAAATCATTAAGGATTGAAATGATCACGAAAGAAACAACAGAGACAAAGAATAGATATAGGGAGCAAAGACAAAAAGTAAAGAGAGTGCTGAGAGAAAAGAAGAGAAAACACATAGAAAATAAGCTAAAAGAAATAGAAGAGAATTACAGAAATAAAAAAATAAAAAACCTATATCAAGGTGCTAGAAATGAAAAAAAAGGTTTCCAACAAAAACCCATATTCGTCAAAAACAAAGCAGGAAATAATATAAGCGGGGAAACAGAAATTGCCGAAAGATGGAAAGAGTATTTTGATGAATTACTAAATGGCAATAATAAGTCAAACCAAAGAGAATACGTGGAAACAGAAGCAAGAATCGAACACTTAGAAGACATAGAAGATAATTCACCCAGCAAAGAACAAATCGAGGAAATCATAAAAAATCTGAAAAACAACAAATCCCCTGGAAGCGATAACATAACAGCAGAGATGATGAAATATGGTGGAAAACTGCTAAATAATTGGATATACAAGATCATAAAGGAGATATGGATAAAAGAACGAATACCCGAAGATTGGAAGGAAGCCATTATTTGCCCATTACACAAAAAAGGAGACAAAACAGAATGCAGTAATTACAGAGGAGTAGCGTTACTAAATACCGTATATAAAATCCTATCAAAATCCATAAAAGATAAGCTAGAAAAAGAAGTTGAAAATATAATAGGCGAATACCAATGCGGATTTAGACGAGGGAGAAGCACAACGGACCAAGTATTCATGATCAGAGAATTACAAGCAGAAAGCTATGAACACAACTTACCAACGATAGCGCTATTCATCGACTTCCAGCAAGCATACGATAGAATAAAAAGGAAGGAATTAAAAGAGACCCTTGAGGAACTGGGAGTTAGCAGAAAGTTGCGTAACATGATACATCTTACTTTAGAGAATACAGAAAACAGAGTCAAAGTAAACAATCATGTATCGGACAAATTTATAGTAAACGAAGGATTAAGGCAGGGCGATCCTTTGTCATCATTACTCTTCAATTTATGCCTAGAAAAAATAATGCGAGAAGCGAAAATCAATAGAGAAGGACTCCTATATCATAAAAGACACCAAGTTTTGGCATTTGCGGATGATATAGTGTTGCTGGCAAGAGGAAAAAAAGAGCTACAGGAGATAGTACAGAGAATAGTAAAAGCAGCAAAGAAAATGGGACTTTACATAAATGAAACTAAAACAAAATGTATGCAGTGGACAGATGATCAGTTCAGGGATGGACAAAAGTTTAAAGTAGAAGTAGAAGAAAGATTATCATACGAATTCGAAATGGTAGAAAGATTTACATACCTAGGTACAATAATATCACGCAAACCTAACATTAAAGAAGAAATACAAGCTAGAATAATGGCAGGCAATAGAAGTGTACATGCTCTTAGTGGAATGTTGAAAAGCAAGTTTTTATCAAGAAAGGCAAAAATACAGTTATACAAAACAACTATACAACCAATAGTAACGTACTGCAGTGAGACATGGACAATGACAAAAAATGAACAAAATTTACTGGAGATATGGGAAAGGAAAATCCTGAGGAAGATATATGGAGGAATAATAAGGGACGGTTTATGGATAAGAAGATCAAATGATGAGTTAAAGAAATTATATAATCAACCTAACATAATAGGAGTCATAAAGGCACAGAGACTAAGATGGCGAGGTCACCTAGAAAGGATGCCGAACACGAGGACTTCAAAAAGGGTAATGAACTACACTATAACTTTAAAAAAGAGAAAAGGAAGGCCAAAAAATAGATGGAATCAGGAGGTAGAAAAAGATATGGAAGAAATTGGACTACAAGGCCAGAAAAGAAAAATGAATAACAAGAAGGAATGGAGAAAAATCACATATCGAGCCAGAGAAGATCTCAGTACATAAAGAAAAGCGAAAATGAAGAAAGAACAAACTTTTTAAGCCATGGGCCTCTAAGGCCTTTAGTGCTATTGTATATATATATATAATTTGGTGAAATCTAATGTTTTTCTTGTTATATATATTAGTTAAATCCAAAATTATCTTTAAAGTTAAATTAAAAATAAACAGTGAAGTGTAGAGAAAAAAATTACCTTTCAAATGATGTGTCACTCGATCACACTTGCTATATTTAAGGGCATGAATTTTGCATGAAAATTCGTTCCCTTCTCAATACAAAATGATGTGTTTTCTTAAATTTTGAAGAAACTTTTGCTTTCTAAGTTTCTGGGGGGAGGGTGGTCAAATTTTTACAATTCGAACTGTGTTTTGAAACAATTTCTACAAATTCACATAAAAATAATAAAAATATACACGTTTAACGACACTATGATTTCTTTATAACCTTGACGGTCCTTATAATTCTAGCTATTTTAATTTGCACTCCCTTGCATTGAGAGAACTTTACAAAACTTTATCAGTAGTTCTCATTTTAATTTGGATGAGTAAGTTGATGTGCACTTGGAACAATAATTAGTGTCCCGTGCGACCTCACTAAGCACTTGAAAGCTTTTGAGTATTTAGAATGAAGTTATAACGCAAAATTCGGCTGCTTAAACCATCATCAGCAGTAAAACCAAGCTACCGAGGACAAGTAGAACTCCTTAATTTGCATTTTGTCGTGTTTAATAATTAGAGTTGGAAACCGTTAACCACAGACGCAGCAACGAAGTTTACAATAGGGGTTCAAGTTAATGTAAATTAGATATGGTCAACATTTTAAAAAAGAACAAAAATGTCTAAGGCTTCGGACAGAGGGACAGAGAGAAAATTAATGGAGATGGTCATAGTTGCGCCGCTCAGCACTAACGTGCAAGGACATGTTCCACCGACTGGTGGAAAACAAATAATTTTGTTTTTTGTGGCCGTATACGTCCGTGTTTGCTGCATTTCTTAATAGTAAGTCAATATGGTCGACATAGAAAAATTAGTTTCATTGGTTACCGATCGAAAACCATTATGGGATGTGAGCAACAAGAGCTATCCCATCAAAGACGTAGCAAGAAAGCTGTGGCAGGAAATAGCAGAAGAATTAAGCAGTATATGTAAGTAACAATAATTATTGTTATACAAGTTATAGGATGAAAAAGTTAAAGAACATATATTATAACTAGTGAAAATACTATAAGGCTTTATTATATAGATTTACTTCTAAATCAACTGATATGGAGAGACAAGCAGTGGTATGAATAAAAACGGAGTATAAACTTCGACTATGTTCTCTTGAGTATGAGCGTAAATTTTGTACTTAATTTTATATGAATAAGAATATTTAATGTAATGAGTTTCTGCTGACAGTAGAGTAGATACACTCTACTTATTTTTTAAAGTTTTGTCAGAGCCTGTTTGATAACATTCGGCATAATCTTGCATTGCCTTTTATTTAAAGAATTATTCATCGTGTTGTATTGTTGGTATAATGAGTGAAAGCAGTGAAGACGAAAGTAATAAAGGTTGCGAATCCCAAATGGGATTTGTGTATATATTACGTGATTTTCTCATAATTTTCTCCAAGTCACCAATACCAGCTGTCCGACTATTAAAAGAAAAAGCACTTGAAGTCATGGAAAAACAATGGGAGCTTAATTTAGGTTCACAAATAACGACAAGTCAAATCAAGATATTAATAGAACTCGAAATAAGAAAATTGTTCTAAAGGATTGAGAAATGATTTTGTTGGAAGTCATGGAAAGCGATACAAATCCAGTACTTACAAAGATACTTGGTAATGTAATATTTATAAATAAAACTATCGTATGTTCATTATCCTCTAGTTACCTTTGAAACTTTGTCAGAAAAGGCCAACACCAAAAAGGTATGTGTAGTCTTACATAATACTAAAGTAAAGTTATGTTTATAATCATCGGACATGTATATGATCGCCAAGGATTCGGCTGTTGGTAATTGACACCTAGGGGAAAATTTTATGGAATATATTAAAACATACGCAAAAACAAACAAATATTTTTAAAATAACTAGAAATTTTTTTATTGAATAAATGATACAAATAAGGTAGCCAAACTAAATTTAATATATTTCTGTTAACGTCTAGGTTCCTTCATGTTACAATTTTATTTTAGGAGCATTGTCTGTCGGTACAGAAGAAACAGACCCAAGACAAGACAGTAGTAATAAAGCTAAACTCCGCAGACCTTCTGTTTCTGCAACGTGTTTCACAAATGATGATACTATTATTGAAGTATATCCACCTAAAAAAAAGAAACCTATTAACATAGTCCTCTTGAAAAATGTGGGACAAACGATACCAAACGACTTTCATATACCGAACTACAAAGAATAGTTTTGCTAAAACAACCGAGAGTTAATATTAATTTACGTTAATATGTAATATTTAAATATTTATTTTAACTGTTGCATAATAAAACATATTGGTTGCGTACAATATAGGCACAAAAATATTTAGGCACAATGTGTAACATAAAACAACATAAAACAACATATACCAAGTTTTGGAACATTTTCTATCGACACCCGAACTTTATATTGATGCATTGGAAATCGTTGTTTTAGTACACGCTCCTTTATAAATAATTTGTTATAAGTAAGCTCTGCAGAAGTATCTGTAGTTATAATGTGTTATAATTAAATATGTTAAAAATATTTTCTGTAATACTTTTTAGGTAAAACTTCTTGAAATTTATTTTACGCGGTAGCTGTATCGGTAATAATATTGTTTATGAAGTACTCCATACTGGGTGTTATATTTTCTACAGTAGTACTTTTTAAATAGATTACAATTATTTTCGAATAGCAGTATGAATTTGTGTCTACTCTTTTCTAAAGATATATTATTTTACAACGGTTATGACAATTCACATACTGTTTTGTATTTCGCGCTTTTAAAAATGGCCATCGGTTTTATTTGCTTAATTCGAAATTTTTTGCTTTTTTGCAAAAATGATTTATTTATTAATCTTCTTACAAATATTTCCTATATTTTGTTCAGTATAAGGGATACAGAAAGTTAGGGGTTTTGTGTTTAACTCAAAATAAACTACCCATCTGTTGCAGCTACATAGACCCTTTCTATTTGTTTCACTGGACATATATGTCTATTTTATTATCCGGGAAATCTGTTACCCCTACTGTGTTAATAATCTTGTATTAAATTGACCACGAATGTAGGAAGCATCTCGTCCTGCTTAATTAAAACATCTTGATACTCTTTCTTTTGAACTTGCATCTTCTGATAATATTTGCAATGTTGATTTTCCGCAACGTACCTTCATCAATTACCTCTTTATCTATGAGAGTATTGTGCAACAGGTAAGTAGTTATGACCAATTTTTTAACAAGATCAGGTTCAACTTGCATCTATTCCTTGAAGAACCTCCATTTTAAAACAAGTATGCCAAATGTACATTCTACAGTGTATCTGGCTCGACTATGCCTATAGTTATACATTTCGATTTCCTGAGGGACCTGTTCCTTTCCTGTCGGATATGGGAGCATTAAATATTCTTATAAAGGAAGGATATCCTTGATCACCAAGTATGACGTAGGGAAGCATCATGGTTGTTCCTGTTAACTGTCTTGGTTGTGGAAAAGGGAAAGTTTCTGTTTCTAATTAGATTCTGAAAACACACCACTGTTACTTTTTCTGTCATAGGCTCCAACATCAACATCTAAAAATTAACCAATACCTAAAAGACCACAGAAAAGAAGCATTTCTAATTGAAGTGTTTCGAGCAAGTTTTTTTCAGGATTATAATACGCACATGCTTGCCATTGATACTGGAAACACAGTTTGGGAAGTTCCATGTTTATAGTCCTTGGCACTATTTTAAAGTAGGTCTGCGGTAGGAAAAGGCATGTGTTTCTTACTGAAACACTCCCAAAAGAGCATTGCAGGTTTCATAAATGATCCCGGCTCTAGCGTTATGTGCAATCCGATAGAAAGCAGCCAAATATCTAAAAACTCAGCACATACAAAAATTTTGGAAGTACTATACACAATTTTGATTTTTAGTAGGTATATTTTCTTCTCGAAAACTGAAGACTAATCTCCCTCCGTCATCAAGCCAAACTGATCCTGATCCATCTGACGACATTACTGATCCTGATTCTGAGATCAGCAATGCTACTGTTGAAACACAAGAATCAGACACCGTTCTGAACATTTTTGAAACACATTTACTTCTTTTTCTAGCTTGCAAAAAACCTGTAATGACAAAACGAAAACCTATAAGACCAGAGGCCATAACAAGGCTTCTTGCACTGGAGCAGAGAAGGGTTGTTCAATTGGAAAAAAGGTATAAACCTTGCAATACAGTTGAAGGCGTCTAAAAAAATGACAACTATCATTTCGTTATGAGTGTGCCATCACATTTTCGTAATATCCTTAAAAGAAAAAAAACTGGCAACCAGAATGTACCTACAAGTTTGGATGAATGTACAGGAGACAGATGAACTCCATTCCAATTTACCTGCTTCATCATGTGCCTATAATTAGCCGAAATTATTCGACTCCATCACCAATCACAGCCCACTAAACTCCCCCCTAGCCTTATATGTAGAAACCTTTAGTCTGTGGTATCATAGTATGTGACTGAATTTCCTTATACTTTTTAACACCTGGACTTGTCTGGCGTTTTTTACATATTAATTAAAGTTACCTTTACTTTATAATAAACAACAATAGAAATATGCAAACTAACCTTAATGCAGATGATAACCGTTGTTCTGGAGAAATGCATTTTCTACAATTGCTTTGCTTTTCTAAATTCTTCTTCTTTTAGTGCCTATCGATCTCGGATGTTGGTGACCATCATGGCAATCGGTATTTTGCAAACTGCGGCTCTGAAAAGGTTTGTGGTTGTTGTGTTGAAATAACTTTTTGTTTAATATGATATAACAAATATTTGTGGTTGTTTTCTAAATAAGGCTTAATTTCATTTAATATGTAATAAAACGTATCAAGTTGCATTCGAAAGTAATCAAAATCTCTCTTTTATTGCTCCAATAACCTTAAGAGCAACGTGTGAAACTCATCAAAGGCTTCTCTTTCTTGAAAAATGGAATTTCCTCATTCTTAATGCCTACTACGTGGCGTTAGTTGCACCCTATATACAATGACACATCTATTCACCCTATATACATCTTCTTAGTGACCAGCTGTGGTTTCTCCCAGGGCTGTTGCAACTTGATACACAAACCTTTTCTTCTCGTTGGTTGGTAGAGCCAGACTGTTTAACCCTCCTTAAAGCTAACGCAAGTTGACTTCTAATCGAACTTAACCTTCATCTGGTCACTGGTGATTTGTAGCTTATTGCTAACGAAATCGTGGACCTTAATCAGTCAATGTTTTAGGCCGCTGCCATACTCGGGAAGTGTATCTTGGTCTACCGCTATGTCTAACAGATTGCCATGTACGAGATCCATGGAAAGCTTCTTCTTTTGACCAGTTAATAGCATTGTTGGAGTACAACCGGTTGCTTTATACTGTTAGATTCTGTAGGATAGCAGAAATAGAGGCACTAGTTGGTTGCAGTCTATCTGGTTTTTATAAACAAACAAGAATAGGTAGTTCATCATAGTAGAATTGATCATCCGGTTGAGTCTTTTTACCATGATGTCGGACTTAGGATGAAGCGGTGTCGTTTTAGTATTCTTAATTTCCACCAATGCCGTCTTGGTCTTCCAAACTTCCGAAATTGCGTCCCTGGTCAGAATAAAGCATAAGTGAAAGCACATGCCAAGAAACGACATTTTCAAGCAGGGCCATACCAACTGTGATTGCTTCTTGATTGGGTGGTACAACTACTTCTGGTCATATGGAAAAATTGCCAGCTGCAACTTCTGAGGATGAAATTGAATCTCCAAGTAAACTAACTTTTTCTTTGAAGAGCTCGAACTACTTGGCATTTACTTGTAGGTGAGCGTTCCCAAGTTTGCTGAAAATTTCTTTTAAATTGAAAAGGTGTTCGTTGAAACCCTTTTCGATGCCCATAATGTCATCGAAGTATACCAGACAGGTTTTCCATGTATGTTTTTTAAGTACTGGCTTCATTAATTGTTTAAACTTGGCAGGTGCATTACACAATTTGAATGGCATCGCTTTTAATTGGTAGAGCTTATTTCCAGCAGAAAATACTGTCTTTTCTCTGTCTTTAGGGTAGACTGCAACTTGCCAATAGCCGCTTTTAAAAAACCGTAAAAAACTGAGGCACTAAGAGTGTCATTAATAAGCGTAGCTGTCTTTCTTGGTTATGCTATTGAGTCTTCTGTAGTCGACATAAAAATTTGTGAACACATCTTTCTTGGTTACAAATACTACTAAAGAAGACCAGAGACTACTCGCCTCTTCGATAACATTCTTCTTCTGCATATCTTTAAGAATGACAAAAGCTTTTTTTTGTTTTGTAAATTGGAGACGTTTTGGTGTCTGCTTTATGGGGTAGGAGTTTTATATATATATATATATATATATATATATATATATATATATATATATATATATATATATATATATATATATATCATGAGCCCAGCATGTCACAAGCAACGAAGTCATGAGAAGAGTCAACAAAAGGATGGAAATATTGGAAACCACCAAGACACGAAAGCTGCAATATCTGGGGCATGTTATGCGTAATGAAAGACACAACATACTTCAATTAATTATACGAGGGAAAATTCAGGGCAAGAGAAGTGTAGGAAGGAGAAAAATCTCATGGTTGCATAACTTGAGGAAATGGTACGGATTCACATCAATCGAACTATTTAGAGCGGCATCTAAGATCAGAATAGCCATGATGATTGCCAATATCCGTCGCGGAGATGGCACGTAAAGAAGAATAATTACTAAAACTTTAAACTGTGGCTACAATAATTTTTAAGAGCTAAAATAAAAATATAAACAAAGTCGAATAGCAATAGGAAGTATAAATAACCGTTAATGACATGGCTGCCAACTTCGAGAGAAAAATAGTTTGTAGTTTAATTTGTTTCTGACGATTATATTGCCAACATGAAAATGTTTAAAATATTTAATAAGAAAAAGAAAATTGATTTATTATTCACAGATACCCGAAAACATGTAACAAGTATATGAAAAAAATACCAATGTGATGTTTTGGTGGTTTTATGAATGAATTATAAAGAAATAATGTGATTATACATTTTACTTATATTTTGAATTTCTGATCGTTTTTTCAAATTATTGTCACTTTCGCTAATACCCACCATTTCTAAAAAGACCGTTTTAGAAATGGTGTGTATTAGCACAATCGGTTTTATATTTTCACAGGTTTGTTTTTGAGCATTTCATATTTTTATTATTTGTATTATTATTTCAAAGCTTTTTACACCTTTATTGCCCAAAAACCTTTCTAATCCGAACAATGTTGATATTTCGTTTCTCGCATTGCTCAGATTTTCTCTTTGACTACGTCTATGCATAATAAACGTTTTCATATGGAAACCGTTGTATAAATTCAATCTCGCAAACAGTTAAAATGCAAATAATTTAGAAGGCGGAAAGTAAACATCTTTTATAATAAATTTTAATCCTAATGTGTGAGATGTTAATTATTTTATGAGATTATTCAAATATGAATTAGGACAAACGTGTTGTGGCTTTAAAATATTCGTAGAAATATTAATTAAATAAAGAGCTTTGCACAATCACAAATAATATATACAGGGTAGTGAAAAAGCATGGAAACACGGTAATTTTTTTAAACCAATAAATATATGTTCTAGAATCATGAATGAGATGATATTCTGCATTTTCTAGAGAATATTGTAAATTTATGTGAAGTCAGCCTTTAGCGTACCGTCAGCAAATAATATATTATAGAAAATCTAGCAGTACCAACAAAGTACCATATTACCTGTGAAAAATTCTTGTGAATTGCAATTTTATTAATCTATTTTTATTTCTCACTATTGTTGGTACACTACTGATAGATAAATAATCTAAAACTAAAACCAGTAGTAGGCACTGAACAAATGTCAAAAAACATTTCGTATACAATAAACTGTCAAGTTTTAAATTAGGCTTACTTTTATTTGATATCTACAGTGTTTAAAATTAATTAAGGAATATTTCCAAAATTATCAGAAAGAGAATGAATCAAAGATACTAATCTACTAATTAGTTGTGATAGAAAATGTACTTATGAAGAAGTAAGTCAACTCTTTAACAATTTTAATAAATTTAATGAAAGCGGTAATGTACGGAACCGACCAAAATCTGCCTGACCAAAAACTGCAACTAATGAAAATATGACTGTAGATGTTCATGTTTATTCATCATATTAGCAGGAAGACAGTACAAAACATTTTTCATAAAAATAAGTTCTACCCTTATAAAATTCAAAACCAATAAGAATTAACAGATGATTTTGATATCGGAGATTAGAGTTTTGTAAAACCGTTTCATAGAAAATTGATAGACAAAACGTTTTTTTCCTTGTATTTAGTGATGAATGAGATGATGGATGAAACAATATCCAAAAACAGTTAATGTGTGAGCTGGTTTAGTGAAAAACCATTTGAACAGGTCGGTTTTTTTATCGATGGTGCACTTACCGGTGTAAAATACCTTGGTTTTGTCCAGCATCAAATTATTTCTGAAATAATTAATTTATTTCCAAATATGACAGTGTGGTTTCAACAAGATGACTTACCTGCACACTATCATAAAATTGTTGCAATATTTGAATACCGTTTTCCTCCAGAGATCGATTGGTCGAAGAATTACAATTGAATGGCCGATAAGATCTTCCGACATGACTTTACTTGACTTTTATGGGGCTATCTTAAGCATCAGATCTATGTTAACAGATCAACTAATTTAAATAATTTAAAGAATCGCATACGTCTTAAAATGCAGGCAGTTTAAGCAGAAAATATTCGCATTATTCGGCGGTTTTACCTTAAATTCTGAGATTTGCAGGATAACTCTGTCTCCTGGAGTATGTGAATTACCTTTGCGTGTTGTACTGGATCAAACGATTTCTTGTAATCAATCAGATCTGCGTATATGTCGCAATTTTTGTATCTACATCTTTGAAATACGACTTCTACTGAACACAAAGCCTCTCTTGTATCAACAGCATTTATGAAAGCGAACTGGTTGGCGGAAATTTAACTTTCATAAGGCTTGCAAATCCTTTAATAAAATATCTTTAGGAACAATTCTAGAAGATGACTCTTATGAGGCTTATGCTCCCCTGAGAAACCTTCAGTGAGTAAGCTAAGTAACTAAAAAATATAAATTTTCAAACCCATATATTTTATCGATCATCATCATTAGCTCTTTTGCGTCCAAAACTGAACATAGGCCTTCCGTAAATAATTCAATCGTGTAAGATCTTAGCACCTTAATGGATGCGCTTGATGTCGTCCGACCATCTTGGGACGTCATCGATTATGATAAGCCTTGTGTCTAGGTCTTCTTTATAACATTTTCTTATTTATATTTCATCTCTAACTTTGGCTACATATACTGCCTAGTTCCATTTCAGTATTACTTTTATGGTAAGAGTCAATGTTTCTGCTACATACGTTAGGACTGGAAGTAGACCTTCCTTTTTAACTCTAGAACACTAATCTTAATTTACACTCCGTAGACACTGACCATTCGAAATATTTACGATTTTTTTTTCAATTCCAAAAAAGTAAAACAAAAAATTAAGATGACATTTTAATTCATTTTTAAATGAACAAAAGAACATTTATATGCCTAAAACATACAAAAAAAATTCAAAATTTATTTATCTACGTCACAGATAACGCAACGAGCACGGTGTTCTGCGCAAAATGCTCGTTTGCAGTGATTGCAATGAAGTGACGTCAGTCTACTATTTTTGGAGGGACAGATGAAGCATGTAGTCCGTTTGTTAGAAGGTTGATGCAATTTAAAAATGAATTTGAATTAAATTGCTAAGCAGAAGCTTCACCGATTGTTGCAAAGTCAGTATCGCAATACGCTTTTTAAGCCATAATCTTGTGAGTTGTTGATGTAGATTTACCATAAAAGCTTTTCTCGTGATTAGTTTCCTGCTTATTTCTTGATAAATTATAATTATATATAATCCAACAGTTTATACACCCTATGTTGGTCATACCATAGAATATACAAAGCGGCCATCTCTCCAAGTTTTTTTTTCGGAAGGAACTTCGGTGGCACATTTTTTCGAAAGTGTCCTTACCATCCTTTGTTTGGTTATAATGCAATATTATTTCTGATTTTTTAGTAGTTGGACAAAAAACTGAACTTTCGTGCATTGTCGATAAACCTGAAACGGTTTTGTTCTTTTTGGCTTTATACGACAATAACGTCGTTTCTCGGTCGAAGCAAAATCTTGAATTTCCGATTTCTCTGTTTTTAAGATTATTCAGTTCAGGGGGTATCTCTCGTTTATTTTGTCACAAGGTACCAATAATTGTAAGGTTGTAAGGAGGCTTCAAAAAAGTATCCGCAAGGTTCACTGAAGTGAACCAATTGTTCATTGTGACGTTTCGGTAACTTCCATAAATAGTTTCAGTCAACTTTTTAATATAGTATTCTCCTAGACACTTTCCATTTGAGTGCGTATGTTTGCCGAGGTAAGGGCCTGTGTCCAACATGTACTTGGTACCCACGTCGCAAGTCATCACAATTTTAATTCCGCATTTGGCCGGCTGATTCGGCATATACTTCCTAAGGGCAACGACCCCTTAAAGCTAATAATGCTCGTCGATAGTTATATAGCTACCTGGTCGATAGGACTCTTTACAATTAAAAATAAATTCCTCCCATATTTTCCGGATAGGGGCAAACCCATCTATTTATATTTTTTTTTTTCGTTCTTGTGATTTTACTATCGAAGCTAAGATTATGTAGCAGAAAATCAAATCTTTTGCAGCTCATTGTTGCTCTATAAACGAAGCCAGAGAGCCAGATATTTTGGAATCAAACATTTCTCTACTATGAAGATGGTTTTTTTTGTGCTCCAGAAAATATAAGTAGTCCAACAAGAGCATCTAATTCATCTCTTGTTACGCGAAAATTAGTATGTTTAAAAACTTTAAAATTTTTAGACTTTGGGCTGCTTTAAATATTGGTGTGCAACAGAATTTTTTCGAACATAGAATCATTTAATTAAGACTAAAATATCTCTAATGGTATATTAGCATCTTTTGCATGTCCAGATGGTCCTTGAACAATATGCAAAATATTCCTTTTTGTAGTACGTTCCCGAAGATTAGATACAGTACACCAGCTATGACCATTTTTGCCTTTGATACTAGTAGTCAAATTGGAAGTATGCGTTTCAGATTCGTCCACAATATTTTCGATTTATCTCTCTTCAACTTGATGAAAACACACTTCATCATAACCTTTTTTGTTTTGATGAGGCTGAGTTATTATTTTTAAATAGAAGAGCTGAAATGCTCTTGTTGAATGTCGATTTCCACAGAAGAAATCTCATATTAAACTCTACTCTGTCTTTCTGAATTACTAGAAGTTTCATCATTTGATTGTAGGCTACCATCATCTAATTCACCCATCAATATTTTTTCGGTCTCCAGATCCAATTCTAATTGGGTTAAGGGTCTTTTGTCGTCAAATTTTCTAGCCATTTTTTAATTAAATTGTCTGTGAAAGGGAAAAGAAAATAATAATATTAAGATAAAAAAATTTAACGTTAACACTAACCTTTCGTATAAAATACGAAGCAACTGCGATCTTGCGGTTAACGACTGCACAAATAAAGTCAACTACAATGTGAATGTACTCGACAAACTGATTACTGAAGCTACTTCAATACCAACGCTTCTACAATTAAAATCTTAAAAAAATAATCAGCGTTCGTAAATTTTACGAATGTTTAGTGTCCTAGAGTTAAGCACAATGTTTTATCCATATCCAGTTTATCCATTACTTTACACAAAATTTAAGTATCATATACAGTGTGTTCTATTATAAATAAGAGGTAATGGTGACAAATCTGTTTACCACTTATGGATGCCAGTAGAAATGATAGCGAACTGTAAATATTTTAGACGTTTAAATCAGCTACAATTACAAGAAAAACATTTTAAGATGTCTATTGCGATTATTTTTACAAATAGGTTTATTATGCGATATACATAAAACACTTTGTATGCTTCTATATTTATTTTGCATTCATTGTGTATGTATATCCAATACAAATAGCTTTTTAACTTACAGCTTAAAGTAGTTTTTCTATTTTCAAATATCTTACACAATTTATTTAGAATGTATAACAATCACCGAGGCACTTAACCTGTTAACTACACCTATTATTATTTTTGTGATTAACTAGATCTTAATTGTAGTTTTAGGCCAAACTTCGTGACATTGATAAAATCGTAGCTATTTGCATAATCAACCCTATTAAAACAGGCAATTACAATTTGGCATTGAACAAAAGGGTGAATTTAAATGTTAAGGATTTAAAACGAGGCTTTGAAGGAATTTGCGGTAGGGTTGTTAAGGATATAAATAATTTTGGTTTAATAGCCAGTAATATTTTATATTTTGCTATATCTAGTACTAACAGCATTTTTATTAAAACAAAATATGTATACAGTGTTGCAGTTTCGCAAATATATATATATATATATATATATATATATATATATATATATATATATATATATATATATATATATAAACATTTATAAAATATTAACAGACTTTGTGTTAGTTTTGATTCTCCCCGTACATTTAGCCAAGTTTTAGTGTATAAAAACACAGCGGTTTCAAAAACTACATACAAACGAAATATGTATACAGTGTTGCAGTTTCGCAAATATATATATATATATATATATATATATATATATATATATAAATATATATATATATATATATATATATAAATATATATATATATATATATATATATATATATGTATATAAACATTTATAAAATATTAACAGACTTTGTGTTAGTTTTGATTCTCCCCGTACATTTAGCCAAGATTCAGTGTATAAAAACACAGCGGTTTCAAAAACTACATTACAAGACGAGCCATCTGCCAAATGACACAGACGTGTGTTTGAGATAAGAGACGAGTTCCATATGCCAAATGATATACAATGGCACTACAGCCCAAATCGGGCCTTGGCCTCCTTCAACAGGCTTCTCCAATCATTTCGATTTACCGCTGTTCTTTTCCATGAACGCGTTTCCAAACAGTTCCTGTCATCCTCATCGACTTTGTCTTCCCATCTCTTTTTAGGTCTTTCAACAGGTCTTTTTCCCTGCATTCTTGCATTTAGTAATTTTCTGGGGATTCTATTCTTATGCATGCGGACCACGTGTCCTGCCCACCGTAATCTCTGCAGTTTAGTGTATTCTGCTAGAGTTGGTTCGCTAGATTGCTCGTATATTTCTCTATTATACCTAATTCGCCAGTTGTTGTTTTTATTTATTGGGTCCAGTATCCTACGTAATATTTTTCTTTTAAACACATCTAATGCAATGACAGATTTCTGTGTCACCACCCATGTTTCGTGTGTGAATCTATTCACATGTTCTATATTGTCAATAAAGTGTCGTTGCGACGATCTATTTGATCTGGTTTGTATAAGTAGTTTTGTTTTATTTGTATTTATTGCTAGCCCTACTGCTTCTGCACTCTGTCTGAACTCAACGTAGGTTTCTTTCGCTGCATTCACTGTTCTGCTCATTTTGTTTATATCATCTACGTTTGCTTCTAATTGGGTAGATTTGTTTGTAAGTATGTTATTTCCTCTCACCGTCAATCGTCTAATTACATATTCAGGAACAAGATTAAAGAGCGTTGGGGCCAGTCTGTCGCCTTGTTTCAGTCCTTGCTTTATCGTAAACGCATCAGTGATCTGTCCCTGAATACATACCTGTGTTTCTGTTTCTGTCATTGTCCAAATTCTTCCAATATATTAGGTAGAATTGTTCTATCTTTTGAATCATAGGCTTGTTTAAAATCTACAAAGAGAATGTAAACGTCCGTGTCATATTCCCATACTTTGGCTAGTATTTGTTTAACTGTTGTAAATAGTTGGTCAATGGTAGATCTAGTTTGCCTAAACCCTGCTTGATATTCCCCGATGATTTTTTCCGTGAAAGGTTGGAGTCTTCGATTAATGATGTTTGTGAGTATTTTGTATCCCGAACAAAGTAAAGAGATGCCTCTATAATTCTTACACAATAGTTTGTCTCCTTTTTTATGAATAGGGCAGATTATATTTTTCTTTCATTGTTGGGGGATTTCTTCTTTTATCCATATCTCTCGTATTAGCTGGTACATCTGTTGTGTCAAATTATTTCCTCCTTGTTTGAGTAGTTCTGCCGGTATTTTATCTATTTTCAGTGCTTTATGGCTTTTTTGTATGTGGATTGCCGTTTGGAACTCCTCTAGCGTTGGGGGTCTAGTTTATTTATTTTCTTCTCCATCTTCCCCCAGTTCTTGTTGTTGTACCTCGTGCCGTGCCTGCTGCTGCCTCTGTTGTTGTAATGGTGGTTGTGTCCCTTTGTTTAGTAATTTCTTAAAATATGTCATCCAGGTTCTGTTAATTTCGTAGATATCGCTAACGATTTCACCCTTCTTAGTTTTGCAGAGGCTAGTCTTCGGTTTGTATCCCTGTCTTAGATGTTTGATAAATTGGTATGCACTACGTGTTTCGTTTTCCTTAAACTCCCTCTCTATGTTTAGTATCCGTTGGTTTTTGTACTTTTTTTTTTCTGCCTGCACATTTTATCTGCTCTTCGTCTTTCTCGTTCTCAAGTTCTGTTTTTCTCTCTCTCTAGTACGACTGAGTATGTAATTTTTATGTGCTTTATTTCTTTTCTGTATAGCTTGTTTACATTCTTCATCGAACCATGTTTCTTCTCTTCATTGTGTCTTTGTTCCTAGGACTTCTTTCGCTGTGTTGAGTATGATACTGCTTATGGTGTTCCATTGGTTTTCTATTGTGGAGTCCGCTCTGTTTTCTTCTAGTAATTTTTCAACCACTGTTCTCTCAAATCTTTCTGGTACCTTAGAGACTTTTAGGTTATCTAAGTTTAGTTTTTCTTGTTTTAGATATTTTTCCTTTTTGGATATTTTTCCTATTCGTCGACTGATTTTGCATCTAAACCGTGTCTGTACTAGCAGATGGTCTGAGTCACAGCTTGCGAAACATCTGCTTTTTACATCTAATATACTCGTCGCCACTCTTTTTTCAGCCAGTATATGGTCTATTTGATTGATTGTATTTCCGTCAGGTGATATCCAGGTGCCCTTACGTATGTCCCGATGTGGGAAACATGTCGAACTAATAATCATATTCTTTTCAGCTGCAAAATCTATTGGAAACTGACCATTCTTATTTGTGTCTTTATGCAAACTATGTTTCCCTATTACCCCTATGTACTCTTCTTCTTTTCCGATCTTGGCGTTTGTGTCGCCTATCACCATTTTCATGTCGTTTCTTGGTATTGAGTAATAGATCTTGATAAAAGGCTACCTTAGTGTCTTCTTCCTGTTCATTTGTGGGACAGTGTACATTTATAAGGGTTATTTTAAAGAAATGCGTTTTTATCCTAAGTTTGCAGATTCTTTCATTGATTGCTTGAAAGTCTGTTATCAGGTGCTTTATTTTAACATCTACAATAAAGGCTACTCAAAATTCTTTATTTCATTTATATTTACCTCTATAGTATAGTGTGTGTTTTAGTATCCCGGATATCTTTTCCCAACCATTTAGTTTCTTGTACTGCAGTGATTTCTATTTTATATCTTTTCAGTTCGTGTAGAAGGATCCTCTGTGCTCCTGGTCTATTTATCGTTCTGACATTTCATATTCCCAGCATAAATTCCATATTCCGTTGCCAAAGTCATCTTGATATCCGTTTATTCCGAAGCCTATCTGAAGGTTTTGTAGTAGTACTTTTTTACAGGAATAGGTTACTGGCCTATTGCCCAACCTCCTTTTCGTAGGACAATTTCTCCCTTCCTCGTCAACCTTGACCCTACTTTCCACTGGGGTTGGTTACTCAATCTCCGGTAAGGTTGCTCAGGTTTACCGGGGTTCACCCGTGTGATTAAACCACTCTTTTAGGAGGTGAGGATAGGAATTGAGTAGGAGTGGCTAGAGGTGTTATCAGGAATCAACACCTTGTATTGCGCATCACTACTCCTTAGAACCCCAATGTTTACCAGTTATTCTAAAGAAGTAAGTAATGGATAAATAATCGCGTCGCTTCACTTGCATTTTGGATTTTCAGTCCTTAAGATCGAGAAAATGTCCCTACATGATTAACCAATAATACTATGTATAAAACACCTTTTTTCATGTTATTCATGCAGCATTAAGTTATGTTTCTTTTTAGAGTCTCTTGAGAATATTAAGCAACTTGTGAGAGATAGTGAAGGCAAGACTGTACCTGCCAAAATTTTTCGTCCTGTTCATTGCCAATGCAAAAGACAATGCGCAAGCAAAATCAGCATAGACCTGCAAAAAACAATACATGACGCTTTTATAACCTCGACTGGAATGGGCTAACTATTTGGATTTGTGGAACAGTTTAGTTATGTGCACTAAAACGAAGAAAGAATCAAACTAATCGCAGACCAAGCCATAAGCAATCAACTCGTCAATTCATGTTTAATGAGCAACAATTTTGTAAGAAATTTCTTCTCTCGGTAGTTCAGATCAGCAACAAAAGACTGGATTATGCACTTAGACATAAAAATGATGCAATCACAAATATACCTTTACCAGCTCAACGAGGAAAGGGTCCATCTGGAAACAAAAAAAGCGATGAAGTTGTCGACAACATAAAAGACCATATTAAAAGCTTTCCTCGCTACACTAGTCACTAGGGTCAACGTTCTAGTAAATGTCAGCACTTGCCACCTACTCTTTGTAGGTCTCACTATATAAACTCTACATTTTAAAATGTGAAGATTATGGAAAAGAACCAGAGAAAGCATCCTTTTATCGTCACACCCTAAACAGTCAATTTAATATACATTTTTATGTACCTAAAAAAGATACATGTAAAACTTGCGTTATAATCAGAGTTCAACTTTCCACAGAACCGGACATTGAATAATGCATTCAAATAAGAATACAGAGGGATAGTCACCATTCCCTTGCAAATAGAGCACGAAAACATATGAACGATTACAAGGAAGAATCGCTTAACGTATCTGGAACTACATGTCTTTTAACATTTGATTTGGAGATTACCAACACCTTATGTCCAAACGGGTGAAGTGTACTATCTTCCACAACTGCAAACTTTAAATTTTGGCGTTCACTTATATTTACCTAACAATGAAAAGATAATCATGAATATGTGGTATGAATCAACGGGTGGCAGGGGCTCGCAAGAAGTAATATCTTGCCTTCATTCCAACTAAAAGAGGCGGTTTCCAAAAATATAAAAAAATTAGTCACTTTTAGTGATTCATGTGCGGGGCAGAAACGAAATTGAAATATGCTGTGTACATGATGTGTATCTTGTTAATGTTACACCAAACTTAGAAGAAGTAATCGTATGCAAGAAGTATGTAAGAAGTAATGTTATCGCCAACCATACAAAATATTAACAAGGATTCATATTTTGTAATCTTTTTATTGCACGAACTTAAAAAAAATATATAAGCGTTATGCGGTTTTTCTCTGTATTGTACACATTAAGGTTTAACCATGTTGTAACTGCTTAGTATAAATATAAAACACAATTATGATTCTCCTCATTATCAGTGCGGAGAAGAAGGTAAAACGGAACATATGGCACACACTTCCTTAAGTTCTTAAGCCACGATATTCTTGGTCTTCTCACATTTCGCTTCCCTCGAATTTTGACTTGCATAATAAGCTGCAATAATGAGTATCCAGTATAACATGTCCCAAGTACTTAAGTTTGCTTCTTTTAATGGTCAATATTATTTCAGCTTTATTTCCTGTTCTTCTCGTAACTTCTGCGTTTGATATTCTTTAAGTCCATAATAGTCGTAGCATTCCTATTTAACACCAAAATTCAAAAGCGGCCCACTTATTCAGATGCACTAGTTATAATGTCCATGCTTCTAAGCCATAAAACTGAGTAGTGGATACATAACACCGAAGCATTCTTATATCCCGACAACAAAGAAACTTTTAAAGTTTAACGAATGATTCACTTGCTATTTCAATACGTGCCTTAATTTCTTTGGTTTGATCTACATTTGATGTTATCCACGTTCCTAAGAATTTTTAGGTATTCACACTCTGAATTGCAATATCTACAACAATCAATTGGATGTTTGCATCTGCTGGTTTAGTCATGATCATACATTTAGTTTTTTTTTCAAATTCATCCTTATTCCGTATTCATAACAGTATTTATTAAGTCGTTACATTACGTTGTGTAAATTATAGTTGTTATCCGTCATTTTTACTACATATATCGTCTGCATAACGCACGCTATTCAAAATTTCTCCATTGATAGATATATCTTCTATTGAATTTGAGGGCGCTTCTTTAAATACTGCTTCACCATAGACATTAAAGAGTAGTGGTGATAGCACGGAACCCTATCGGATTCTTCTTTTTTTTATATCCCGGGTGTTCTGGTTGACAACTCTTACCTTGGGAGTTTGATTTCAATATAGATTAGTTATAATTTTCATATCACGACTGTCAAAATTTTTGCTTTTTAATATTTCTACAAGCTTTTTATGTTGTACCTGTAGGAAGTGTGTGACTCATTAAAGCTATTGTTCTGTGATCTAAGTAGAATATTGCACTTGACTTTTTGTGTATTATCCCAAAGGTCGATTGCAGCCATTGGCTGGGGATTGTGGCAGTCTGATATATTAGATTAATATATATCAGTAATAATATCCCATTTTCCTAGAAGCCGTCATTGTTAATTTTTTTTGTTTAAATTAAAGCTTTTATTCGTTCTTCCATAAGTCTTTAATAAAGTAAAAGTATTAAATGAAGAAATAACTTAAATACCAAAATCACAAAACCATTTAACCTAACCCACTTATTAAGATCAGAAGATTATATTTATCAAATTTTGTACAAACATATTTTAAATAAGTGATGGATTTGTCCGTTACTTGATGGTAATTCATTTTATCTAACAATAAAACACTAAAAATTTTTGTTTTAAACACTTTCACAAAATTTATTTTAAATTATTATCACTACAACTGTTTCGACCAGACTGCGTTTGTCAAATGAGAACTTGAAAAAAAAAAAACTTTGCCAGTAATCTGTGCCATAGTGAGCATTTTTTCTCTTCTCTATGAGCACACCCAGTATATAAATTTCTACAAACATTTATCTAAAAGTTTTAGTACATTTTACAAAAATGTTTTACTAAATACCTCAAAAAATCTCCAAAATTGCTTTAATCATCTAGATTAAAAATTCTATAACGAGGAGTGTATGAAAAGGTACACACTCTCACTAGAATCTTGTTTTTTTATGTTTATCTGACAAATAAGAGAAGACACCTAATGTGTTGACCCATTTTCACTCTAAGACATTCCCTATTCCACTTCATTTATTATACGTCCCTTGATACGCATTTACTGGATATGCCTCACGGAAAAAACAAATGATATGTCCCTGACTGAATCAACAAAACGATACCAACTTTCTTCTGTTTTGTGAGCAACCAACTTTTTTTTAATTTATTTTGTTGGAGATAAAAGAGATTTTTTTCAATTTAATGAATACAGGTCAGTGGTTTTTTTGGATTGATTCTATTAGGCATTTTTAATTAATAGCATTTGTTGTACTAATTTGTTTTTCAAAAGAGAACAATATAAACATTTTCAATAAAATCATAAACATGAATATTGTATTTAACGCATCGGGATTCTGGAACGTATGACGTTCTACTAAAATGCTTTTGTTTTATCACACCATAAAATATTCTATGCAGACTTATTTTGATATTATAAATACATATGAAAAATGTAAAATAAAACGTTTTACGACGCACAAAACGGTAAACTACAAGTACTATTGTCTCGCGTTTGCTACTTAATAACAATAGTCGGTCTAATAGTCGTTTTGTTATTTTATTCATCGTTTCTTTACGGGTGGTCACAACTAAAAACTAATTGATTTGTTTATATTCTAATATATTCGTTATTTCCTCCCCTTTTATTTACTATGTCGTATGTTTAGGATACGATCAGTTGTTTATTTTGTACTCAGGCAGAGGCCTTCTTTAAGACAATAAATCAATGTACAATATAAAGTATACAATATCCGTTCAATAATAATGAAGAAAAGGTCTAATGCCTTTTTGGTAATCGCTTTCTTTGTCTTTTTTTAATCTTAATATAATCTTTATCCCCTCCTCTTTTGTTTAACACTACAATCACACCAATAACAACGGAGATATGATGTAATGCCGGCGCTGAGATTTTCGTTACGGACAGATAGATTAAGAGATAGATAGATAGATTAGACTAAGCAATGTGGGTGTGATATATTTTAATGAAAGTTGTTTCCCGTAGAAGAATGTTGAATGAATGGGAAGTGGTCAAGTCGAAAATAATTTTAACACTTAATCGGTAAGGTAAAAATTATTACATAAACGGTAAGGTACAGTCTGTCAGATCGCCATATTCTAAAAGTCGTAAAAACGAAATTATACAAGGAATTTTTATATTATAATACGTCGGTCAATAAGTCCGGGGTCTAACCAGGAGATGGCAACTGTAATAAATTTTCCATTTGACATTTCTACAGATCTAACCTTCAAAAGTTTACTGTCAAAATTTTATGTTATTTGGATTAATATTTACCTAAATACAGTGTTGTTACTTTTGTGATTTTTATAAACAATGGATTCAAAGCAAGTTCATGTGTTGATTTTTCACTGTTATTTGATGGAAAAAATATCATCCAAACTGAGCAATGACTGAATTATCAGAACTCTGTATCATCGATTACCACCGTTAAATAATGGTTTGCTGAATTCAAACGCGGTCGTATCAACACCAATGACGCTGAGCGCTCCGAACGTCCAAATGAAGCAGTTATTCCGGAAAACATCGAAACAATGCTGAAAATTATGAAAAACCTCAAAATGAAGTTGCAAGAGGAAGCTGACATTCTAAAGTTATTAACGTTAAGCATTTTAACTATTATATATAAACATTTGAGTAAAAGAAAGCTGTTTTCCAAATGAGTGCCGCGTTTTCGAACACCAGAGCAAAAACTATAACGAAAGGATGATTATCGGCAATGTTTGAACATGTTTAACCGGAATGAATCGAAATTTTTGTATCGATATCTAACAATGGAGAAAATATGGATCCATCACTTTGCTTTTGAATCGAATCGAAAGTCATCTAAGTGGACAGCACCCGGAGAAAGCCGTCCAAAGCGACCAAAGACCCAACAAACCGCCGGAGAGCTTAAGGCCACTGTATTTTGAGATCTGTACGGAAATATTTTTATTAGGTAACTATTTTAAACATGAGGCAAATCAATACCGACTACTATATTGGTTGATTAGAGCGTTTGAAGACCGAAATCGCAAAGAAAAGACCTCCTTTGTTCAAGAAAATAATTCGATCAAAAGTCAAGTCAAAAGTCGATCAAAACAGTGGCAAAAATGCACGAACTGGGATTTAAATTGCTTCCGTGTAGTGTACCCACCGTGTAGTCTACAACAAGAGATATCACTGTGAAGGGGAAGTAATCGCCTAGAATCGCGGAAGAAACTAAAGCCTATTCTAAAGGCAAAGATAAATCTTTTAAAAAGCATTGGAATAGTTGTATCGTCTATAAAGGAAATTATTTTGATAAATAAAGAATAATTTTTGCATGTTGTTTTACTGTTTGGTCCGGGACTTATTATCCGACGGGTTATAAAGTTTGAAATAATTAACAGTTTACAAAATTGAAAAAAACTGTTTGCTCGCTAAATTTTGGGATATATTTACACATTTATTTCAAATTGATTTGAAGCATACTAGAAACAAAAAAAAAGAATAATAGTTGAATGCCTTTTTATTAAGAAGAAAATAATTAACCTACTAGATTTTAATTAAACCACACAAGAAAAATATCTGTAAGGGGAGAAGCAGCAACAAAAATGATTGTAAATGCAATTAAATTTTACCAAAAAAATTGATGTTTCGATTTCCGTCCCGGACAAACAGTTTCAGAACCTTATTAAAACTTATTGTATTATTTATACACATGGAGCACTTTGGTTTGAAGCATTGTAGGCAGACTGGTTTATGACATTAAACAGGCGATGTAAATTATGGTACAAAAATCGCCAAAAATATACACCAAACACGACCTCTCATCTTCACCTCCTGGGGTATCTTAAATAGGGACCTTAATTTTGATTCTTTATAAAAAAGTAAATAACTTTTATTCGAGATATTTTTCGTATTGTTGATGGATGACACTAAAATCGGAAAAACACGATTTATTATGATACCCTAGGAAAATTTTGGTAACGGTCTAATATCTCGAGAAATGCAGTTCCAAAGAAAAATAACTAACAAACACATGTTTAATATTATTAAAAACCTATCGACTGACACTAAACGCGATCCCCTACCCCACCCCCTGGAAATACGGCATGGGGCAACTTTGTAATCATATATAAAACAATACTTTTATTGCAGATTAGTATTTAGTAATTACTATTTTAACGGGAATAAGCCACAATTAAATTTTAAAATAAGTTTATTGACATTACAATTTCCACTTCAGAAATTGTTCTCCATAAAAATTTCCATCCCCAACCGCCCCGGGGAATATAATTAAGAGGGGATCAATTTTTTGATAAAAATATTTAAGCCAACCAAAATAATTAAAATTCTAATTAGTTCTTATTCTTTCCCCTTGTAAGCAAATTATTTCCTTTACTAATAAATGCGTAAACAAAAAGTGGACTATTTTTGTTGTAATTTGTTGTGCTTCATCCATTTGGTAGGTATTTTTTAAAATACACACACAGTGTGTGGAGTTGAGAGTCGTGCTTGTTGTCAGTAGAAATCAATAGAAAAATAATAAATATTTGTTTTTTGATTTTTCATTTTTGGAGCTATTAGACCATATGAATAATTTGTCTAGGGTATCACGATAAAAAGTATTTTTTTTGACTATAATCCCATCTATCAACAATTCGAAAACAGGTCTCAAATAAATATTACTTACATTTTCATGAGGAATGCAAATTTGTTCAGTTCCCAGTTAGTATTTTAAAGTTGTTCCCATCCCTACCCTTAGGGATTGGAGGTGAAGGGTCGTGTTTAGTGTCCTTCGATATATTTTAAAAAAAATTGAACAGGTGTTTTTTAGTTTTCCGATCCGAAGTAAATTTCGTGAAATATTTGACCGTCCCTCTTCTTTTAACAAACCCTATATTATAGTATATATATATATATATATACATATATATATATATATATATATATATATATATATATATATATATAATTTTTTTAGCTTTTTCCCAAATATTTTTGATCCTTGAGTTTTATAATTATTTTAGAATTACTAGCAAAACTAGCATCACGTTTCATTTACACTATCTAAAACAATTTTTTTTACACACAAAATGTTGAATTAATGTTCCCAGTATGAGATTCGTGAAATTCACTGGCATTTGGTTGACAATTCAATTTAACTATCATTTTCAGCAAATACTTAATTCATAAAATACGGTCTTCATAACTTACATAGTTTTCATCTACTTCAAACCGTGCTTTTAAAAAATTTCTTCTAAATTCTTATCATCATAACTTACGCGCTTTGATGGTCTGCAATTTAAAATATTTTGTAACACCACCCGAATCGTCCAGTCTCACAGAATGAATTGAAACCAAATATATTTATAGTCACTCTTACAGTCTGCATATCACCGATTAAGGGAAGTACACATTTTAATTCTATAGATACGATGATTTTTTTCATTCTGCATAAAATTAATGTAAAGAAATATTGAAATTCTCGGTGACATAATGCGAAAAAAAAAACGTTGTCAAATAATTTTTATGTAAATAATAGCTTATGCAACTTGTTTATTTCCATACAGTAATCGAATTTTTGTTTTACATATTCCTGAACATTTTGTATCAGTTCAGAGCATATTTTTCCATTTCTCGGTTTCAAAGATGCTAAATAACACTCTTTTAAAAGACGCCATACAAAAAAGTTAAATGATCTTAGTCATTGGCGATCGTGTTTATTATTCAATTTAGTGCTATCATTCCAGTATTCGGGAAAATGTTGGTTTAGATAACCAACTTTAGGTACCATTTCCTTGGTGAGGGTCGTGACTGCGATTAAGTCGCACTAGCTACTACGACTGCAGCCGCGGCACTGGTTTTATACAATTTACGCATAATATGATTTGGTTAAATCCTCCCAGTCGCAGACAGGTACGATCGAGCTGCAGCAGTTGCGATTCGACTGCTAGGTGAATCAGTCAAATCGTAGCCGAAGAAGTTTAGACATATCTCAATTTTTGATTACGAACATGAAAACTATAAAAATGTTATAATCAAAGGGAATGCCTGCAAAAAGGTAGCATGTTCAGTTGAAAAAAGCCATAAGTAACGTTAATTCATTATTTTATTCTTTAGTAATATGTATGTAAGTATTTACTAATCCAAATCACAATCGCATAAAATTAGAGACGCACAAAATAAAAAACTCTATATTGAAGACGCAGCCGCTCGAACCGCAACCATCGAAACCGTACCTTTACAGAAACTGCAAAGTCTGGTGGAGCACCATACTATCAAATAAAAAATATATAATTTTTGGTGATCTGACTGTCGTTTTCATTCATTTATACAGTCAGAGGGTAGATGAAATCTTGAAGTTAATTAAGGTGAGATTTTTTTCAAAATTCTAAAACGATTATGCAACGTTTTTTGCGAATGCTGTTCTCACATAATTACAATAATGAAATTAAACACTTAAAATACATAAAGGTGAAATAATTGAATTTTTTGCTAATTGATTACTTCTTTTTCCAATGTAACTAAACTGGTTTCTAATGTAACTAAACAAAGTATAAATAAATTTAGGTTTACAGTCTTATTATTAGCACTTAAATTAAGAAGTGAAATTTCAGAGTTTAATATTATTTTAACCGTTTAATATACGTACCTTTTTAATAGAAGCATACATAATAAAAATTGCCAACAAATAGGGCCCCCAGTGTTGTCTCAAAATAATGAATCAATCAAAATGTTTAAATAAGAGCTGAACTGTTTTATGGGTAGTTAACATCTAATAAACCAGCACTTAAACTATTTTTATGACTTATTAAACAGCAGTCTTACATTACAAAAGCGATTGAACATTTTTTATCTTTGATTAAATATTGGTCTGTTGAATGTAGGAGAGATGTTTAATATTTTAAATTTTAACGTGACAATAGTTTTACATTTATTTGAAGCGAAAGTTTTAAACTGGCATTGTAGTAATTTTTCTCTAAAGATCGTCACATCACGATAGAGAAATATGATTTGAGATCTATGGCTGGAGTTTTTGGATATATCTCAATAGTTGCATCCTCCAAGGCCTCTCGTAAATATTTATCTGCTAGATCATTTACTGTGATTCCAATATGACATGGCACCCACAAGAAAGCAATGTTTTTGTGACTTATATTGTGCAATTCTTGTCTAATGAGCTTCATGAGAATTCTATTTATAAAAAATATGTGCTAAAAATAATAAAATGTACAATAAATGACCTTAAAAGATTGAATCAGTTCAATAGTTGCAAGAAAATACAGATTTTAGAGTTCAGATTTGTAAAAGAATTCTCCAAAATAGATACATTTCTAATGAATTGTTACACTGATCTTAAATAACAAAGTTTCCAATGGAGCTACAATAACCTTAAGTAACCTAGACACGATACTTATTGTAATCTAGGACTGGATCGGACGATATCAAGTACATTCAGCACAACTGGATTCAGGTTGCTCAAGATTGGATGCAACGAAATTATTTACGGGAGGCCTATATTCAGCCGTGGACTCAAAATGGCTGATAATGATGAAGTAAAATTTCATTGTACTCTAAGGAGAAATTCTCTATTTCACTAGTAAAAAGAAATGTTAGAGATAGTATAGTTGAAAGTTAACTAATTAGGTCTATACTCTTTGACGAATATATAAGGGAAGAAAAACCGTAATATGTGACAAATTTTAAATAATATTTAACATGTCTGAGGAATTTGCAAGTCTGTTCCTTAAATTTTAATAGGACCTATTCCAGTTAAAGCAAATCCCTGTATATTGTGTATTAACCAAATTTACATTTAAATATTGTTGTATTCGCCAGGCCTGTGCAAGTATGTTTAAATAAATAAAATTATTTTGATAAAAAATTACTACAGGAGCAAGTACTCTTTTGTCCCGTAGTATAAATCCCTTGATTTCTTAAAATGAAAGACAACTGCCCTAACATAGTGTAGTAGATTATCTTTTTTTGTTTTTTTAGCTAACTAAGTAAGATGTGATGAAATGGTAATTAAAGCAATTGTTCGCAGGCAATAATTATCATCATCCGTATCATCTAGGTCTTTAGTTACAAACTGTTCCAGTTGTCCTGCAGTAAGAAGCGGTTGCTATCGTCTGTTCATATTTTAGCTCACTAAAAAACATATTTCTCTCAATACTCACCCAGAACATCTTTTTGACAAAACTTAAAAGATGTCTCATTTATATATAAAAAACTAGAAGGCGCACCACTAGCATTCTTATAACATACAATTCCTTAATCTGTTATTTTATTCATGGAAAATAATTGTCAAGTTTGTAAAAAATTAAGATTAGATTTTAGCTCAATGTAAATAGATTGAAATTACTTTTAGAACTTTATAATACTTACGCGTTATTCCAGCAAAATCTGTTTTACGCTATTTGTTACAGTACTACAGTTTTTACTTTTCCCTGTTTTAATAAATGAACTAATAAAGAATAAATTATTTTTATAACAACAATACTGTAAAAAGCTGTACACAATGGTCTCTTTACCGCTCGACGACCTTCTGATTGGTCCAGGCATACGCGAGTCGTGTGATGTCTAATTTTACCAAAGATTTTTTGTACCAGTACTGTTTGTGCTTACCGTGTAGTTCTCATTGCTGTAGGTTTTAAAACTAACCTTCAACAACAGTGGCAAACATAGTCACCATTGACATTTAAAGGGTTAAGATAACGGAATTGTAATCTTTAACATGAAACAAAACCAAATTTTATCAACAAACTCATTCAACTTTAGATCTATCAGATAGAGGTGAACAAAATTCTGACGATTCATTTTAGGATCCAGCTTAATCTACCGAAGAGATTTGTACAAAGAAAAACTTACACATACTCATCTGGCAGAGACTTTGTGCCGGTATAAATTATAACAAGTTCCATGTAAATGTTTTATCTTTCCAAAAAAGAAACAGAAAAGGACCAGTCTCATATGTCAAAAATGTGATGTAGTATTATTAATTTCTTTATTAATTTATTAATTCCTTAATCTACAGCTTCGTTTTTACTATTTTTTTCTTCAAAAAGTAGTTGGCACCCTCTGTCTTTCTTTTCTCTCTCTTTCTGCTCCGTGGAATAAATTTTCGCCCTCTCTCTTTTTGTTCGGTTGACTAAATATGTTCTATGTTGACAGAAAAGCTAATTCCATCACATAGGAACATCCTATGACATCTGTGCTACCTTCATGCAGCCCCTTCCTACTTTCTGTCAATCACCTTTAATGGTGGGATTATTTTTTGTTTATAATTGAAATTTATAAAAAAGGTAGGAATTATAATTAACTTTATTTTATGGTCTGCAACATTTGGGTTTATTGGCTGCATTTATCGACCATATTCATGGTTTATTGGCTGTATTAATTAGCCGTATCATTTTACTGGCCGTATTATGAAAATTTATTGAATCTAGTGGAGGACCTAATCAATTAATTGGGAGGCCACACACACACGGAATAACTGCAGCTCTCAGAGAGAACTAACCGTCTAATTGGGAGGCCACAAGAGCAGCTTATTGAAGCCATCGTTGCCTTAAGTATCACCCTCACTATATTCATTGTTAAGTATTGGCAAGGTTGATTATTTCCTATTTTTAATAAATATGATTAGTTAAAAATTTTGTTATTTGCTATCAGCTAAGGGTTTAGGTTTGATTCCTAGTTTAAGACAAGACGAACTCACACTTAGGATACTGAGCTAGGCGAAGCGTAGACAATAAGCTCCCATGGTTGATTGATGTATTTTTAAGTTTTTTTCTTTTACGCATGTAGATATAGGGGTAGAAATCTTTACCAGTTATTTGACGTCCACTGTTACCTATATTTATCGAATATAAAAGATTTTGGTTTTTTTTCTCTCAGGTACACACACAAATTTTTATTTCCACAAATATTCGTGTTAAATAGACCTCTATTCCACCCTCAAATTTTGTACAGCCATTATATGCTATTTGCCCACGAGATCAAGGTCAATTTTGCGATGACATAATTAAGAACAAAAACAAAAAGATAAAACATAATATTCTTTCGAGTGTAAATCGAAATATCAAAACATTAGTAAGTTAAAAATATGATTTTCATCACAACCAGTAATTGGAATTTAATTGGGCATATAAACATAATATCTAAATTATTCTTGTCTTCATTTTAAAATTTTTACACCTTTCCTATTCTCAAAATGTAATTTTTAACTTTTTATTAATAAAATAAAGGAATTTCACTTTTAGTCATAAATTATTAAATTCCATAAAGATTACCACTTCTTGACAGTACTTAAGTTTGATTTTGCTTATGTACTAAATATCTGATGGTTTTGTTTATAAGACAGGAGAATAACCTCATCTTTGTAACAGTAACGTGAATATTAGTTCATAACATTCTCCTGAAATTTCCCGAGGGATGCTATAGAAAAACGAGGAAGCTTTTCGTAGAAATATTGCTGCGCAATAGAATTGCTATGGGAATTTAAAATAAATAACAGTTGCTTCCGGACATATCTATATATATAATATATACATATACATATTTATATATATATATATATTATATATATATATATATATATATATATATATATATATATATATATATATATATATATATATATATATATATATTGTTATGATGTGTTTTTTGTTTGAATGATGAGCAATGAGTATTTTTAATAATATAATATATAGGGTTTTTATCGCGGTTCTCAAAGAATTAGCTTGTAAGTACTTTTTTAAATTATCTTTATTATAACTATTATGAAACACACATATATATCTAACCTAGTCAATGTAAATTTAAAATAAACTATCTTTAAACTGATATTCTTATAAAACTAATTAAATTCTATAGACAATCTAAAATTTAAACAAACTATCTTCAAAATTGAAATTGTTATGACACTAACTAAATTATATTAACAAAATTTTGTACCTTTCTTTCACTGAATGCCTAAATGAACTGTTTTCCACTATATAGATTCTAATCACCACTGAATGTCTTCGTACTTCAGTTATCCTTGTTTTTTGTGAAATTACTTTTTCCAATTATCAGCTTCTACCAATTTAAGATATAGTTTTCTTCACCAGCATTTATACACCACCAACCAAACCAGCAAACAGCATTTATATTTATTCTTCTTTTCAATATACCAATATCCAATTATTATAAGTTGATTTATACTAATCTCCAACCATAATATAATTTAATTTCTTCCAATATACTTTTATAATCTTCAATAATTATTTGTGTATAATTATAAATGTGCATTAATTATATGCATAATTTTTAATCTTCATTTAACTCACTATATCAAACAATTCGACTATTTGTACCTGATTCACTGACTCCAACTAACTTTCATATTTCTTACTAAACTTTTCTGACTGACTTCTTGAAAATTCTGAACAATTTACTTCACTATTCACTAACTAAATGTGTCTATTAACTTTCATAATGAACTGGCCTGACTTCTGACTAAAAACTTCCAAAACTGCCATCTTGAATCCAAATCACGGGTATTTATATGTTTTTGGATTTCTAGAACCATCTGGTAAGAGATCATGTTCCAATTTGTTCTATTATATACATGTCTGAATTTTCTGGAACAAACCATCTCGCAAACATGGCCATCTCCGGAGATCCAGAGAATTCCATTCTTTTCTATTAATAATTTTGTTTACATTTAGGCTTTTCAGATCAGAATATATAATTAAATTAGTAATTAACACTCTAATTTAATAAAATACACATTTCAAACAATATATTATATAACCCCACTTTATATTCCCTTATGATTAATTTCTATCTGTCAAATTACTCCGAGAGTATTTTTGGTTGCCTATGCACATGGCTCACTTATATATATTTACAATATTAAAATACAAAATACAACTTTTTACAATTATTATATGCTAATTTCTTAAAATGCCCTCACATAAATATATTTTTATAAAATTCTCTAGTATATAACTTATTTAAAACAACCAAATATCTAATATTATGTAGTATATAACTTATAAATTATTTTCTATAAACCCTAATTGTCACAATACCCCAAAAATAATATTTAAAATAAATAATTTACTTATTATTTTTTTAAATATTAATTTTCTCATACCTTATTAAATTTAATAAATCAATTTTTTTTTATTTAAAATGTGTTAAATACATCCCTGTTCGCTGTCTATGTCAAAACAGAGAACAACGGAGCACAGTTCGGCTATTCTATGGTCAAACTGTCATGTCAAATGGAGCAATGGATGCGATATCAGAGAATAAAATATAACCTTAATTAAAAATATAATAGATATGGTGTTCTGTTTATTTATAGACAAAATATAGGAATTATTTCCATTCAACAGGCTTTCATCCATATGAATTGGTAAGTTTTTCCACTTTATTATATTAGAAAGACATTTTTATAGCAATTATAGTATCAATTTTGTGTCTAACCCCAAATTATGATTTTTTGGGTACAAATTAATTTCCATATATACAAAATTCAACAAGTATGATGTCAAATTGATTCAAAATAATGAAATCTACCATCCACCATTTAACAAATCAAGTCTATTGAATAAAATGGATATATCAGTAAGTTATTAGTGTTATTATATTTGTGTTAAAGGTATAGAGAATATTATTCAATCTCTTCATGATATTGAAAAATGTCGTTGATATGAAATATGCCTCTTAGTCTGTTCTCTGCATCTATTAACACATAACTATTTAGTCCATTCTGATTTTCAATTGTATATGGACCTTCAAACATTGGTTGTAATTTCTTACAACGGTTTTCTTTAACATTACTTTTTCTAAGTGAACGAATTAACACTATGTCTCCTTTTTGAAATGTGATTGGTTTTTTTATATTTCGATTTTGTCTTCTGATATATTTTTCAGCTTTCCTCCTAATTCGGTTATTCACTTTCTGCATTACTTGTTCTAACATATCCTGATTATATTCACTAATCCACTTTCTGTTACCTATATGGCCAAACATTAAATATTCTGGTACTTCCTCTGTATTCAAATTATGTGTATTATTTAAAAAATATTCTACTTGTGGTATATGTTGCTGCCAAGTTTCATGTTGGTTTTGGCACAGTATCCTTAAATATTTTATAACTTCTTTAATATATCTTTCTGCAGGATTTGCCTGAGGATGTCTGATACTTGTAAAATGAATGTTGATTCCCTTTTTCTCACAAAATGCCCGAAATTTTTGGTTGTTAAAATATGTAGCATTATCTATTATGCAATTTCTAAATGGTCCTATTTCTTCGAAAAATTGATTAATATATATTTTTTTAATGTTTTAACATTTGTTCTAGAGCAAGGATATAGTTTAATAAATTTTGTATATAAATCAACTATCACTAGTATATGCTTTTTTCCTGTTGGACTGAGAACTAAATTTGAAATAAAATCCATGGAAACTGTATTTAACTTTTCATATACAACATTAGATTTATATGTGTTCTGGTTTTTGAAATTCTTTTCTTTATTTAGTTGACATATTGGGCATTGGGTAGTAATTTCTTTTGCTATACTTATGTCATTCTTTGCAAAATAATTGTCCCTAAATAGCATCCATAGCTTTCTTGAACCAATATGCATATAATTGTTATGTAAATTTTTCAATATTTTCTTTGCTAAAGTTCTAGTTATTACATATACTTCTATGCCATTTATTATTTTATAATATACCCCATCTTTCCTAAGGACTTTTTGTTTTTCACTCAAATTGATCTGATCTCTTATAATTTCTTCTTTAGAATATAATCCTGTACTTTCTACTAATTGATTTAATCCAATTTTTATTGTGCGCTGCCCTTTTTGTGGTGTATTTTCTAACCTTGATAAAGCATCTGCCACTATATTGGATTTTCCAGAAATGTATTTGATTTCAAAGCAGTATTCACTAAGTATTAGACTCCACCGATGTATTCTACTGTTTCCATATTTGTTATTTAATATAGACGTTAAAGCTTGGTGATCTGTTTCTATTGTAAATTCATTACCCAACAAATAAAATCTTAATTTTGTGACACAGTGTATTATACTTGCTAGTTCTAATTCTGAAACTGAGTAACCCTTTTCATGTGGCTTTGTGATTCTTGAAATGAATTGTATTGGGTATTCGACCCCATCATGTATTTGTAAGAATACCCCTGATAATCTCTCTATTGATGCATCTGTTCTTAATATGAATGGCTGTGTGTAGTCAGGATAGTATATTTTCAAATTTGACAGAAAAATGTTTTTAATCTCTTGGAATGCTAGTTCTCTTCTCTGATCCCATCTCCATTTTACACCTTTTCTCAGTAGTTCAAGTAATGGAATTTTTTTTATACTTAGATCTGGTATCATCCTTTTATAATAATTAATTATTCCAATAAATCCTCTTAAAGTTCTTAAATTGTGTGGTGTTTTATATTCCTGAATGACTTGTGTCCGTTCTGGATCCATTTCGATTCCCTTAGTGTTAAGTTTATAACCTAGATATATGACTTCTTTTTGAAAAAATGTACATTTTTCTTGATTTATTTTTAGTCCAACTTTGTCTAATCTATTTATTATAATTTTTAGGTGTTTCTCATGATCTTCAGCCGTTTTAGAAAAAATTAAGATATCATCAATGTACAAAATGTTCATATTGATCCAAAATATCATGAAGACATCTACATAGAGCACTGCAAGATGATTGAAGTCCAAATGGTACTACTTTGAATTGATATACTACTCCATCTATCTGAAATCCTGTATACTGTCTACTTTTTCTTTCTAAAGGTATTAACCAGAAACTATGCTGTAAATCGATTTTAGTGAAAAATGACATTCCTGTAATTCTTCCTAATATTCCATCTATACTCATTGGTGCTTCAAATTGCTTTTCAGTAATCTTGTTAATATTCCTTGCATCCAAACATAACCTGATTTCACCTGATCTTTTACGCACTACTACTATAGGGTTGATAAAACGTGTATCTGCCTTCTCAATGATTCCATCTTCTAACATATTATTAATTGTTTTGTTTACTTCTTCTCTGTATTTATATGGTATTGGGTATGATTTTGTTTTAAAATCTTTTTCTTCTTTAACTTTTATACTATGGATATAATTTTGTGCAATTCTATTTTCTTTATTGACAAGTCCCTTGTGTTCTTGCAATATGGAAACGACTATTGATTTATATTCTTCAGGGCAATTTAAAACTTTCATCATATCTTCTTCTTTACAAATAAAATTATTCTTCATTATGTACTCATTATTCATTGCTTCCAATTTTACGCACTCCATCTCGTAGGCATCCATCTGCTTAAAATTTCCATTCCTTAAATATTCACTACAATAATTATTCTTTACATTCTTTTGGGACATTTCCCTATCATCAAAATACATTTCTTCTTAATAAACATCATTATTTTCTTTTAATAATATCCTATCAACTCTTATTCCTTCTTCTACCTCATCTTTCTGCATAAATTTAATTATTTGCCCTTCCAAAGTTACCATTTTTTCTTCAAAATCTATCTTTACTTTCTTCTTTTCCAATTCATCATTTCCCATTAATATATCAACACACAAATCCTTGACAATAAATCCTTGCATATTAATTTCTTTATTAAGAATATCAATTTTAAAATTGGCTAGTTTATCAATCTCACCCAACTTCTTATTATTTGCACCAATAATTTTAATTTTTGGAATCTTTATTATATCTGATAGTTTTAATGTATTAAAAATAAAATTCTCCGAGACTAAAGTACTTTCTGAACCAGTATCTATCATAATCTTAATCATTTTATTTTTGGCCAAAGCATTTATATAAATTAAATTAATAGATTCAATAATTTTATCTTCATCTAAAGAAATAAATTCAGAAGGTTTTTCATAATAGCAATGGCCTAACTTGTAATTCAGAAAGTTTACTGCACAAAATTTTGATTATTAGAATTGTCAGATTGTATCTGACCACTTGGATCTGATGTACTATGTCTTTCCCTACTATGACTTCTACTCACATTTTCTTGCCTTGTACGATTTCGTTCCCTGTCTTCGCAGCTCCTATTCCTTCGAACACAATTTACCTGTCTGTTATAGTTAGGTCGCTCTGTATTTCTTCTATTGTTAAAATCTTGTCTATTATTATTAGTACTGTTATTAAAATGTTGTCTATTATAACTAGTATTGTTATAACAATTTTGTCTAATTTGATTACTGTTATTATTATTAAAATTTTGTAAATTATTACCATACCTAGTATTATTGTTATATGATTGTCTATATTGTTGAAAGTTATTCTTGTTTTTTCTGTTGTTATTATTACTTGTCATATTGCCTCTTTGTATTCTTTGAATAAAATTAATAAAACTATCTATTGTTTGAATATTTTGTACAGTTACTGTTTGGACAACATCAGCATCAAAATGTCTAGATACATTTAAGACTGTTTCATCCTCTCTAAGTGGTGGTTCTAAATATTTTGCAACTGTTATCAATTTCAATGCATAATCTACCATATGTGATTTTAAATTTTGATTATACTTTCCAAAATATAGAATTTCTCTAAACTTTGCTTGCTCTAATTCACCCCAATAATAATTTAAAAATTTATTTTCAAATGTTTGAAAGTTATCTAGATCATTTTCAATACTAGCAAACCAAGTTGCTGCATTGTCATTTAATGTCATTCTAATATAATCTTTAATATCATTAATATTATTCACCAATCTTAATTTATGTTTTAAACTATTTATGTATACTCTAGGATGCAAATTTTTTATATTACCAGAGAATTTAATCCCAGTCTCATTTGTTAAATTTAAGTAAGGTCTCCCTATGTCTCTCATTTGTGAAATATCATCTATTCTCTGTTCCACATTTCTTATTTGATTACAATTTATTTGGATATTTTGTTGTATATCGTCTAATTTTTCTTCTGTGTTTCTCCTGTCTTCGTTAATTTTTACTTCTAAGTTACATTTCTGTAACTCTATTTTCTGTTCTATATCTATCTTATTATCTTGAATAATCCTCTTTACTTCTCTCCTCTCATTTTCTATCCTTTTCTTGTAGTCATTCCGTATAATTTTTATTTCATTTGCTACTTTTTTCTCTGCAGCTTCCAGTTTTTTATCCATTTGTTTTTCTATTTGTTTTACAATTTTATTATTATTATCTTCTATTTTCTTTTCTAATTTTCTATAATTCTCTTCTAATTTCTGTTCCATTTTTTTCATGTCTTCTTTGACTTGTTTTGAATTCTCTTCCAATTTTTTTATTTCTTCTTTGACTTGTTTTGAATTCTCTTCCAATTTTTTTATGTCTTCTTTGACTTCTTTTGAATTCTCTTCCAATTTTTTTATGTCTTCTTTGATTTCTTTTGAATTCTCTTCCATTTTTTTCGTATTCTCTTCCATTGTCTTGTTCATCTGCATCATTAATGACATCAAAGCTGCCATATTGACATTTTCCTCTCTTTCTGGATTCATTTCTGCAGTATCTTGTGGAACTTGAACTAAACTCTCCTCTTGTATAGGTTGTGTTTCTACTTCCACATCTTCTTCATTCTTTTTGCTTCTTGTACCTTTCTTTCCTTGAGACATTTTGAGACTTTACTTGTTCAAATATAATTAAAAATAAAATCTATAATTTTTCCTTTCTACTGATAATTAATTTAATTATATGAGAGCACTTATCTTCCCAAACTAATTCTTTTAAATAGAGAGCCCCACGTTGGGCGCCAAATTTGTTATGATGTGTTTTTTGTTTGAATGATGAGCAATGAGTATTTTTAATAATATAATATATAGGGTTTTTATCGCGGTTCTCAAAGAATTAGCTTGTAAGTACTTTTTTAAATTATCTTTATTATAACTATTATGAAACACACATATATATCTAACCTAGTCAATGTAAATTTAAAATAAACTATCTTTAAACTGATATTCTTATAAAACTAATTAAATTCTATAGACAATCTAAAATTTAAACAAACTATCTTCAAAATTGAAATTGTTATGACACTAACTAAATTATATTAACAAAATTTTGTACCTTTCTTTCACTGAATGCCTAAATGAACTGTTTTCCACTATATAGATTCTAATCACCACTGAATGTCTTCGTACTTCAGTTATCCTTGTTTTTTGTGAAATTACTTTTTCCAATTATCAGCTTCTACCAATTTAAGATATAGTTTTCTTCACCAGCATTTATACACCACCAACCAAACCAGCAAACAGCATTTATATTTATTCTTCTTTTCAATATACCAATATCCAATTATTATAAGTTGATTTATACTAATCTCCAACCATAATATAATTTAATTTCTTCCAATATACTTTTATAATCTTCAATAATTATTTGTGTATAATTATAAATGTGCATTAATTATATGCATAATTTTTAATCTTCATTTAACTCACTATATCAAACAATTCGACTATTTGTACCTGATTCACTGACTCCAACTAACTTTCATATTTCTTACTAAACTTTTCTGACTGACTTCTTGAAAATTCTGAACAATTTACTTCACTATTCACTAACTAAATGTGTCTATTAACTTTCATAATGAACTGGCCTGACTTCTGACTAAAAACTTCCAAAACTGCCATCTTGAATCCAAATCACGGGTATTTATATGTTTTTGGATTTCTAGAACCATCTGGTAAGAGATCATGTTCCAATTTGTTCTATTATATACATGTCTGAATTTTCTGGAACAAACCATCTCGCAAACATGGCCATCTCCGGAGATCCAGAGAATTCCATTCTTTTCTATTAATAATTTTGTTTACATTTAGGCTTTTCAGATCAGAATATATAATTAAATTAGTAATTAACACTCTAATTTAATAAAATACACATTTCAAACAATATATTATATAACCCCACTTTATATTCCCTTATGATTAATTTCTATCTGTCAAATTACTCCGAGAGTATTTTTGGTTGCCTATGCACATGGCTCACTTATATATATTTACAATATTAAAATACAAAATACAACTTTTTACAATTATTATATGCTAATTTCTTAAAATGCCCTCACATAAATATATTTTTATAAAATTCTCTAGTATATAACTTATTTAAAACAACCAAATATCTAATATTATGTAGTATATAACTTATAAATTATTTTCTATAAACCCTAATTGTCACAATATATATAATAGTTTGTTATTTCCTGATCGTGAATTTACTAACAAAGCGGCAAAATTTTTTGTACCTTTTTTGAGTCCAAAATTTCACAATTCAGCTTGTTCTTCTCGTTTTTAGGGATCACTGACTGATCGTTAAAACTGATACCAAAGACTGATACCAAATGACAAAACTAACACGTACTTGAAATTGAAAAAGAACGAGGTTAAGTAATAATATTAGTTGGATATGGTTATCATAAATGTATCTACGACAAAGTAAGTTATTTTCTCAAAATTTTACATCCATAACTCCCTCCTATAAATAGATATACAATATTAGGGACAATAAAGATATTAAACTGGTAGTTGACAGGATAGTTCAAGGTCTGGTAGAGCGAACCGGTCCGGGGGCGATACATGGATCAGACAATATTATCCGTGTAGCTAAAATTAAGCTCAAACTTAAAGCACACGATTATTGAAAAGAGCCAAAGGAGTTAACAAGGAAGGCCTTCTTCGAAAAGTAGAAAAACTCTGACCTCTATTATTCTTAACAGTGTGTCTCAAGAAATATGGGAAGTTGTCAAACATTCAATAATATAATAATATATATATATATATAAATATATATATATATATATATATATATATATATATATATATATATATATCTTTATATATATATATATATATATATATATATATATATATATATATGTTTATATATATATATATATATATATATATATATATACATCTAGCGGTTAATGTAAGCTCCGTTCTAAAACGGTATTATACTAACTCCAGTAGAATATACACCGTGTATTTTATTATCTGAGTAGCGCTTTATGTAGACTCCGACCAACACGTAGGATTAAGTGGACTCCACAAAAGGATAAACCATTTGTGGGATCCGTATTTACGATATTGCATATACTTCTAAACTCCTGCGATGTTGCCAATAATTGTATTAGTAGTAGATTTTCAAATTTTACAGCAGGTACATTCTGGAACTGGAAATTTATTTAAATATCCATTAATTTAATCATGGAGGAATTTGAGGACTATTTGGCTAATTTATGTAGTTAAATATAAATTGTTAACCGACATATACCTTTATTTTACTTTTTAGTTTTAATAAACAAGGCGGTAATTTATATTACTTGTTTTATATATTTTTAAACATAAGAAAGTGTCTATTATAAACGTGGAAAAGTTAAGTTTCCATTTTTATTAATTAGTATTTTTTATTAAAAGGCATTGTCACTAAAACATTTAGTTCATAAATGTACGTACATCGGATAGAGTAATCGTGTAACAGTTTATGAAAGTAGAAGCCCCTTCGGTAGGACTATAATGCTTGTTTTCCTATTAATATAATTAAAGAAAACTCAAACAACAGGAAGATCTTTGTAATTTTTGGATTCCTGCAGTTTAAGACATGCAATGTTTGTTTTATAGCGTAGTTGAATTTAAACTACAATAATTTATAAATCTATATTTAATAACATACTTTTTTACTGCCTAATTTCAATAGATATGTCGATTTTTAATTAAAATATTTAATGCATTAAAGTCGCGTAGAGATTTTCACTAAACATTTAATTTTAAAGCTATTATTCTAATAGCAAAAAAAAATATAAAAGTCTAGGGAATTCAATATCCCACTATGGATTTGTTTTATAGATTATCGTAAAGCGTTCGACAGAGTCAAATGGATACACTTATGACTGATACTAAAAGAATTAGGTGTACAACAACACCTAATTTTGCTTATAACTGAACTGTACGAACACACTACTGGACCATTTAAACTAACATTAAAAGAAGATTGAAAACCAAAACGAAATATAAGTATCTGGGAAAAATTTCTCAAACGATATTAATATTAAAAGGGACTTTAAAGAGCATCTGATAAAGCATGCTAAACCTTAAGGCGACTAAACCACACAAAATGGTTATTTGAGAAAAATTATAGCTCGTTCCAGAAAGAATTGTAAATATAAACATTAATGTAGATTAAGAAGAAACGCTGAAGAAAAAAACAGTAGCGGTTAGCCTAAATAAAGAAAGGCAAAAAGAAGATGTAATTTGATGTTTTGAAAAAATCTGATCCGAAAACTGTATGAAAAACATCTCATAGTATAGACATAGAGCGCGGCGGTGCCTCTGCCGTCTGGCGGCCTATATCGGAAACTTTTACTACCATTTGACTATTTGTGTACAATTTTGTGTATGGTTAAGTGGCACACCACAAAAAGTGTTTTTATTTTCTCTTTTGTTCAACAATTAAAATGTATTGCTATACTTCTAGATGTTCCAATACAATAAAGGATAATAAACATAAAGCACAGGGTAAAAATTTTTATTATTTTCTATGCGCTAGTTATTATAAACACATAAGCTATACTACAATTAAAAACTATGACCACTATGAAAAATATACGGTAGACTATGACTACATTTGTGCTTTAGAACTATAGTAAGAACAAGATAAAAATCTAAATTCCTTCATAATTATATTAACGAGAAGTTTATAAAACTTTTGTTCGTTATCAGTAAGAGAAAGCGCATTTCAGAATATATTATGAAAAATGTTGTTGATATTACAATATCAGATGATAGGAATACAAAAATAAAAAACAACTTACCTTTTCAAAACAACAATCAATCACTTCATTTTATCACGAAAAATTTAAAAATTGCAATGTAATTGAACCCATTTTGCGAGCTATAGTTACATTGATACTTATGTGGCAATTAGCTGTAAAGTCATTAGTCTTTCGCGTCGTATCATATTTTCCTAATATTTTTGTAGGCAAGCGGTTTAGTTTGTGTAATATAATATCCCCAATTCGTCTCATAATATTTAGTTTTTAAAACAGCTGTTAATAATTCGTTCACATTTTTTAAAGCTCTTTGCAATATGTACATTTGAAAATAAGTCGACAGTAAGTTCTGCCATGGTATTTCATAGTTTTATTCTTATGATTATATCAGTGTTTGTTTAAAATCTATAAATAACTAGTTTAATGTTTTTTTTTGTATTCCCAACATTTCTAATTAACTGCCTAATAGTCAATAATTGATTATTCACTCAATCGTTCCAGGTGAATTAGAAAAAATATTGTATATCCTAATAATTAATAGATATATAGCTTATATATAGCTTATATCGCTATAGTTTGTGCAGTACATTTTATTATCCCTTTTGTGTATGGTATGCTTTTCAGCAAGTTGGTACTTGCTCTTACTTCTAAATTGACAGATCAGCTGTTTAACTGCCTGTACTGAACTTTCTTCTTCATTTTGCAAATATATATAAAAATTAATAAAACTCTGACATACCGTTAATTAAAATATTGGATACCCTATACTATTCAATCAACTGAAATACTAAGATCACACGGGGAGAATCTGTCCCTATCTAATTAGCCTTTTTCGGTCCATCTTTGGACATAGGCCTTCCCAATCCTTTTCCATTCTTCTCTGTCTGTCGGTATAGTCATCCACCTAGAGCCCACGTGCTTCTTGATATCATCTGCCCATCTCATTTGGGGCCTTCCTCTGCTTCGTTTATATTCCCACGGTCTCCAACTTATAAGAATTTTGTTCCATCGGTCTTCTTTTTGTCTTATATTGTGCCCGGCAAATCTCCATTTCAATTTTGCAACTTCTTGTCTAACATCCCTCACTTTTGTTTTCTCTCTTATCCACTCGTTTCTCTTTTTATCCATTAGTCTTATGTGCAACATTTGTCTTTCCATTGCTCTTCGGGTTTTTATGGTTATGTCCATGTTTGCTTTTGTAAATGTCCACGTTTGAGAACCATAAGTTAGAACAGGGAGTATGCATTGATTGTATACTTTAGTCTTAAGATGCTGTGGATATCTTTTGTTTTTAAGAATGTAGCTTAGTTTGCCAAATGCCGCCCATGCCAGTCTAACTCGTCTTTTTATCTCTGCTGTTTGGTTTTCTTTATTACGTTTTATAGTTTGACCCAGATATATATAATCCTGAACTTGTTCTACTTCATCTTGTCCCATCCTCATTGTGATGTTTTCATCTGTATTTGTTATAATTTTGGTCTTGCTGTAATTCATAATAAGGCCTATCTTTCCAGCTTCTACGTCCAGTTCTTTCATCATTTCAAATAATTCTTCTCATTTATCTGTTATCAATGCGATGTCATCAGCGTATATTAGATGGTTCAAGCGTTGTCCACAAATTTTTATACCTTTTTCTTCCCATTCTAATCTTTTAAAAATATCTTCCAGAGCCTGATTGAAAAGTTTCGGTGATATTGTGTCTCACGCCTCTATTTATTTGTATTGATTTTGTTTATTCATATCCTTTAATTGTTGTTTTGGCTTCCTTATATATATTGGCTATTAGTTCCGTATATCTGTGGTCAATTCTGCTGTTAATCAAAGAACTTTTCACTGCCCAATGTTCGACACTGTCGAAAGCCTTTTCGAAATCTATGAACGCTATATATAGAGGAATATGGTATTCATTTGCTCGTTCTATAAGTATTTTCATACTTAGTAAATGGTCACTTTTGCTGAATCCCTTTCTAAAACCAGCTTGTTGGGTATCCATCGAATTTTGTCGTCAATCTATTGGTTAAAATTTTTGTTGGGAGTTTATACATTACATTGAGGAGTGTTATGAGACGGTAGTTTTTTATGTCTGCTTTATCCCCTTTCTTGTGTAGGATAATGGTTACGGATTCCTTCCAGTTGTTTGGGATTCTTTTTTCTTTTAATATCTTGTTAAAAAGGGAATGTAGAGTGTTAATTACCACTTTTCCACCATATTTCAGCATATCTGCAGTTATTCCATCTTTTCCAGGCGATTTGTTGTTTTTCATTTCTTTCAATGCCTTCTTTATTTCTGATTTGCTTATTTCTGGCTATAGCTCTGAGTTGACATTTTTTACTTTAGCCTTAAGTTGGTTTTTAATTGTTCCTGGTGGTTCCTTTTTTGTTTTGTATAGTTCTGAGTAGAAATGGTGGATAATATTTATAATGTCATCTTTAATGTTTGTTTCTAGTCCGTTTTCATCTTTTATTTTGTTTATTTCACACTTACCTAATTTCGGTCTTAAGCATTTCATATTTTTGTTGTTTTGTATTACCTTTTCTATTTTTATTTCTTGTTCTTTTCTCTTATTTTCTCTTATCATTCTGCTTATTGTTTTATTGATTTCTACATATTCTATAGCGTCCTTCTTTTATCCATAAGCTTCTTTGTTTCTGTTGATATATAGTTGTTCTTTTTTAGATCCTTTTTTGCTATTTCTTTTCCTGAAGTAATCATCGTTGCTGTAAGTATGTTGTCTATTTCATCTATATCTTTGTCATCACTGTCTAATTTTTAAGTAAGTTGTTCTTTTAATAGGTCTTTGTATATCTCTTTATATTGCCCTAGTTTGTTTCTATCTACTAGATCCCAGTTTTTAATTATTTTTCTTTTCATTTCATAGTTACCGTCAATACTAATTTTTGCTCTGACCAACCAGTGATCGCTACCTGTTGTGAATCTGTTAAGAACTGTTACATCTTTAATGATATATCGTTCCGTGGACAGTATGTAGTCGATCTCATTTTTTGTGGATCCATTAGGGCTGATCCATGTCCACTTTCGTTGGGGCTTCTTTTTGTAAAAGGAGTTCATTGCGTATAGATGCTTTTCTTCTAGGTAGTTCATCAAAGTAGCACCTCTATCATTTCTCTGACCATACCTGAAATCTCCTATTTTAGTTTCTTCCTTGTTTAGTTTTCTACCCAGTTTGACATTGAAATCTCGAATTACTAGTATAAGACGATTTTTATGTTCTTCCATAGCCTTTGATATATCTTCATAAAATAGTTCGATATCTTCGTCATCATAAGCTGTCATGGGGGCATATACCTGGATAATTTTAATTGATGTTCTTCTTATTTTAAGTATGACATAGGCTGTATTCGGGTTTCTTCTTTTCGTCGAGTTTCTGATAGGCCTATGATATCTCATTTTATGTTTGTTAATTCTTCTTCCAATTCATGTACTTTTTCATCCGTAGACATTGATCTAATATTGTATGTCCCTATTGACAGGTTGACGGATTTTTTTGATTTATGTTGTGTTCGTCTTAGTGGGTTTTTGTTTTTATCTATCAAAAGCGAATTATTGCGTCTCCCAGATACCGCGAGGCAGACCTTTGAGGTGTGGGATAATATTATGGGTTATTTCTGGTTTCATCATAATTTACACCGAAATTACTAACAAGAGAGTTCTCTTACTTCCACATGTTCAAAGTGATATATAGTACCAACAGATGCTAGTTATATACCATCAGTACTAATAAAATGAAAACTATCAAATTAATGTCAATTTCATTTAATAATCAAAACAATCGAATATATATACCAAAACAACACAATAAAAGTAAAAGTAGAAGAAGAACTAACCGACCCTATTGAAGCTGGTAATGGGATAAGACAGGGAGATTTAATGAGTCCTCTATTGTTCAACCGGATTATGGATGAAATATTAAAAAAGTAAGAAATAAAAGAGGATACCAAATGGGAGAAAAACAAATTAAAATAATCTGCTATGCAGACGACGCAATACTATTCTTTCAAAGTGAAGATGATTTACAACGTATGCTACACCAATTTCATATAACCGCCAGAAAATTTAACATGTTAATTTCCTCTAATTAATAAGAGACAAAATGCATGGTTACAACAGCAAGTTTACTAATATGTTAATTGGAGTTTTAAGGTCAGATAATAGAACAAGTGATGGAGTTTTAATATCTAGGTATCATATTATCTAGCTACGGAAAGCTCGAAACTTAAGTGGAAGATCCACTGAATAGAGCAAACAGAGCCGTAGGCTGCCTAAATGAAACAATATGAAGAAATAAAAATATCGGGAAAGAAACCAAAGGCAGAATTTACAAAACAGTTATCAGACCAATAATGACATACGCAGCAGAAACAATACCTGACACAGAGAGAACAAAAAGGATGTTAGAAACAACAGAGATAAAAACACTTAGAAAAATTGATGGTAAGACACTATGGGACAGAGCTAGAAGTACAGATATAAGATGTAGATACAAGGTGAAGAACATCAAGAACTGGTTAAGAAATAGAAGAGTAGAATGGAAAGATCATATAAGCCGAATGACAACAAATGGAGTAGTAGACATGGCAAGAGACGGTTACCCAATAGAAAGACGATCAGTAAGAAGACCACGAAAACCATGGAACGGCAACTTACTGGAGACACATTGAAAAACAGACAGAGTCATGTCTATATAAAAAGAAGAAGAAGAAGAAGAAAAAGATACACAGGATTGACAGGATAAACAATAAAATAGCTGCAAGAAAGAGAAAATGAATCAGTCATATTAATGTAGAATAGCAGAGGACAGAGTATTTGTCATAGCCTTAGACAAGTGTCCAATTGAAAAAAGACCACAGGTCGTTCAAAAAAGACGGAACTCTGGAAAGAAAATAGAATAGATTTAAAAAAAAAAATAAAAGCATAAACATGTCTTTTCCTACTCTTATAATATTGAAAATACGCAAGTAGAACCTTAAATTAAAATGTAACCTTTGATATCTGTGATAAATTCATCACCTGAACAATGGCGCCGATGTATGAAGTTGAAATTTTTTACACCTATTTTAACTGTTTATTTTTTTATTATCTATATATGAGTTACGAACGATATCACAAACCTATTTATTTACCACAAACAGGCTCTTTAATACCTTAAATTATTACTATACAAATCTGATTCGAAATATCGTCAAAAAGTAATACACGGCATGTAAAATTTAAATTTTCAATAAAAAGTAAAATATTAGGCATTACTTATGGGGTTCAAAGAACGAGCCTTTACGAAAATTTAAGTACTAAGAAGATCACCACAATCGGGCATACCCAGGGTAATGATTAAATAATTAATCGGCTAATTCTTCAGTCACCCCTTTAATATGATTTTGTTAAATTGGTCCTTTTTAGGACCAACTATTCTAATAACATATGTTTATAACTGTTAAGGGTATATCTAGAGATCAAGAAACTTTGCTTTACTTAAACTTATCAGACATATGCGTTAAACACGAATCTGACTTATTTATAGTGCAGGAAACACATATAGGGCCTAACGTAGGGTATTTGGTATAAAGCTTATCGCTGAAAACCACATTATAATTATAGACATGCTATCTCTGTCGGAAAAAAAGCAAAGAATAACTCAAAGTAAGAAAGGACAACACCAGTCAGCTTTCAGAGAACCTTTCAACGATGTTGAGCTTGGATCCACCATTTACATATTTAATGAAAAATAATACAACTACCGACATTGAGGATCTGAGCACAAAGCTTATTACGAAATCTAGACCAAAAACACCACAATGGCTTATCCGGATGATGAACAACTGTATTCAAATTATGGAAACACCCAAAATCTAGAGACAAGCCAAAGTTGTTACTTCGCTTAAACCTGGCAAAAACTCCAACGAACACAAAAACTATCGGCCAATATCTTTATTTTATCAGCTATTTGAAATACTTTTGCACAAGATCGTTAATATGATTTCACCGATATTTTAAGAAAAGCTCAAATTAAAAGACAAAAGTGGCTATAGATAGGGAAGATCATGTACATTACAAATGCTAAATCTTACCCAACACATCAAAGACGGGTACGAAAAATATCGGGTATCAGGGGTGGTATTTTTCAATCTAAATGCCGCTTACGACACCTTAAATTACCAAATATTTCTCGAAAAACTATATGATATTCCCTTAGATAACAAACTCACTTATATTGTTTGCGTAGCCTACACAAGAGAATATTTTTTGTATCACTCAATGTTAAGAATAGCAGATGAAGAACGGTCTCGCTTGGGGTAGCATAAAAGCACCTACACTGTATAACATTTACCCAAACGATCAACTTATACCAGTAGATAATAGGACTAATATTATAAAGACGATACACCTATTATTGCACAATAAAAATAAACTATGAATCAATTTTCAGCCAAAACCCCTGAAAAACTCATGTGCGCTCCTCAATTTCCCTAACATAGACGCTTTCACAAACTGAACATCCAATAATGTCATGAAATTGTTGAACTGTAGACTTCCTATAAATTTCTTGAAAATAGTTTGTATCCCACGGGATCAGTCACAGATCATTGTTTAAAACTAAAAGGTAAATTGAGGACCAGAAATAATATTCTTCGCAAGCTTGTCAGCTAAAAATGAGGCGTACGTCCTTCCGCCTTTAAAACATAGACGCTTGCACTATATGCTTCTGCTGCCGAATATACCTTGATAGACAAATTAACCATTTTTTCGTTTTGTGCACAACACTACTACCCATTTTAACACAAAAATATCTATTGCAGCACTTAACCATATTTATTTTGAGATAACCTTCTATCGAGATATAGTATACGAGATATAGAGTATACAAATAAGACCAGAACTAAAATAATAAAAAAGCTTTATACAAGATATCGCAGAAGAGTAGATGAAATAAAAGTAGTTTTTATTAATCGGGTGCTTACATAAAACGTACAAAGACATACTCACGTAAACAAAATACATTACGAAATTTCTGTAATAAAAAAAAACATCGAATTCGGCATTGAACTAATAAATTATATTAAATAAAAAATACAATATTTCTAAAAATGCAGAAAAAATAAAATTTTCTATGCAAGCGAACATTCCATTAAATAATAAGCCGAAATCCTTTTGTATCTATATACCTGTTTTTTAAAGAACCAGTTACCTTTTAGTACGTAGTTATACCAGGTAATAAGATATCCTCTATTACACAGTGTAATGCATATGACATTACACTGTCTACAAATAGTAGATAAAAATAAGGAGCCCATATAAACCGTTCAGGGTATATGTTGAAAATATACGGTATAATCGCACAGTTGCCAAACTCTCAGAGCTTACTTAAACCGATAAACGTATGGTTCAAATATACAATGAAAAAGATCTGAACGACCCCTATAATATATACTCGTGAACTAAACGATATACATTTATGATACAGGGGTATTTACGGGCTCCAAAAAATTTTTATAAATTATTAAACTCTACATGTTGACGAATCGACAGAACCAATATTATGGAATGGTCAAGTGAGCTCCGTATATCGGTATCCACTTGACCACGGAGCTCAATTAAACCTGAATTTTAACATGGGCGGAGTCCACTTTATGCCGTAGATATATATATATATATATATATATATATATATATATATATATATATATATATATGGCAATCATAATATATATACATATTGTGCCTAAACACCCCACACGGGGTTACGCTGCTTAAGCTCTCTAGATCTATGTTACGAGGTAGATTTCACTGTTTCCTATCTCTGGTTTTTTCTCTCCATTGCCGTACTGTGGCGTGGCAATCATAATGGCCATTTTTATTTTTTAATTTGCTGCTCTATACAAATCAATCGATCTCCATTGATACCAATCACGTAGATTCTTTAACAATGAGTTCTGACTTCAGCCAACAGATCTTCTTCCTTTAATCTTTTTCTGTGTTATGAGTCTCAAAATTTCATATTTTGGTCTCCTCATCACGTGGCCTAGGTATTCCATTTTTCTTGTTTGTATAGTGGTGATTAGTTCTGTTTCTTTACCAACGCTCTCCAGTACTTCCTTCTTTATTTGTAATTTTATCAGTCCATAATATTTTTAATACTCTGCGGTATAATCAGAGTATGTATATATATATATATATATATATATATATATATATATATATATATATATTATTATATATATTATATATAATATATATATATATATATATATATATATTTATATATATTATAATATATATAATATATATACATATATATATATATATACATATATATATATATATATATATATATATATATATATATATATATATATATATATATATATATATATATTGTTAGGATTGTTTATTTTGAGTTCAAACTTAGTTTATTGATCCAATAAAAAAATTATAGCTTTTCTGTTATCAAAAGTAAAATAATTCTTATATTACCTGTGTTCGATGGATTCAAAAGATTTTCTAGTTGTCTTTTATCGGGAAGGGGAAGAAAGAATAATAATACAAATATATTATATTACAAAGATTTACGTTTCTTTATTTTATATGAACGAATAAAACAATTATTAAATTTTGTCGTTATCTTATCAATCAGCATACAAGAAAATAAATCAAATTATTATGATAATAAGATTATAAAGCTACATACATTTATATTACGTGAAAAACCAATTTTACTTAAAAATTTTCTTTACTTAAAAAAAAGAAACCACAAAACTTTAAACTTTTGATTAGCCTAACAAAACCTCAGTTCTTAAATTTGAATGATAATGACCATGATGTCGAAACGATCCTTCACAGATATAAAATTCAATTGTACAAACACTTACAGTTTATTTTATTTTTGAGTTGTATGTTGGAACATACCCAGAAAAGTCCAGTCTCCTCAAAAATGTGATCTCCCCTCTTTGGCACCTCGGCTCCTTCTGAACGTCTCTGCAAACCTCCTGCAGACTACACAAAAAACACCTGATTTACTTCTCCAAACTCCGCTACTTATTTATGACACCAGGACCTCCTTTTGCCAACTTGATGCCGTAAGAATACTTTCACATATACTTTATAAAATGCCCACGGTAGATACAAGGACCTCTTTTAATCTACTTGTTATCTCCTTCTTCAAACTATTCACTTCTTTTCGTTACGCCGGTATCCAAACTCACGAACCACACCCTATCTTGAGAAAAACGACTGTTTCCTTTCGATGACCAAAATATGACTAACTTCTCCTCTCTCATGATCGACTCACCAAATTCCCATTTTAAAAACGACCGTCCAATCAAAAAGCTTAAATTGTGTTTATCATGATTTTGGAAAAGCCTAATTTCGGTTTCAGAGAAAACTAAATAGCTTACTTTAAAATTGGTTTTTTTTCAATACATCATTTATACATATTTCAAAAGATTAAAATATGGTCATTTAATACTCGACTATACAAACAATGAAAAGATTATTAACTTGCAGGTAAAATGTCTTCTAATTCTAAACAAAGGTTTTTTTGATAATTTTGTTTGCAACGGAAACAGGTCGTTTGCCAAACAAATTTCTATTCTTATCTACACTAAATCTTATCTTAAATTAATATATACATTTTTGTTTATAATGATTTCTTAAAATTTTATTCCGATGGATATTTTATTTATTTTTCTTTGGTTGGGAAATAAAAAGTATGACAATATATATACATGTATACATATATATATATATATATATATATATATATATATATATATATATATATATATATATATATATATATATATATATATATATATTATAAAAGTCCTTTTACCCTATGACGGCCAATATGCAATTAAGATATGATCAGTGGGCCTCAAACAGTGGGGCGTTAATATTTAATTCCGATCGCTTAAAAAGTAAGTAAGTAAAGTAAAAGTAAAAATATTTAATTTCCTGTATTTTATGTTCATTTTATAATAATATTGGATTTTGCTGTATCAAAGTCAAATAACATGAATATATGTATATACAGGGCGTGTTAAAAGAAGTGGGACGGAATATTTCCAATACTCGAAATTATTTGTTGATATCAAATCTTCATCAAGGTCTCTATAAGTCTCTATTTTGCGTATAGTGAAAATTATACGAATGGTTTTGCATGCAGTAAAATTGGAAAATGCTTGCCAAGTTGCTGGTATGTTCAAATTTGAATAAAATACATCCAAGACTTACTTTCTCCAGACACTGTATTAAATATAACTTTGCAACAAATTGGCACTCAAGTCACTTCCGCGTTTTTAGGAAAACAAAAGGTTTAAACACGTGTAGTCCAGTAATTAATACCAAAGCTGTTGAGAGTATGCAGTCCAGTAATTAGACCGAAGGCACTATATCGTTTAACTAAAACACACCACAAAGTCCGAATTGAATTCCCGAAACATTTTTTTGTTACTCATTTTAACCAAACGATTTGTCCTATTCACTGTCTGATATTTCACTATCAGAGTCGTCACTATCTGAATTGTCTATCCGAATAATTAGGGGCCGGACCTCATCTATAACCCGCTCGGTTTAAAAAGACTGAACGATTTTGTCATTGTTCTACCTTTATTTGTTCTAGCGATTCTTTCTATAAACTAAGAACGCTAGCGTCATCTGTTTTTTTGAATGTTTATCATAAAAATTTTTGGCTATATCCCAAACTAACTCAATTGCATATAGTGGCAATGGTAGGGCGAAAGTCAAAGAACTTCATGGCCATATTTAAAAGCCATTTGGTCAGTAAAAAATTTCTTTTGACTTTTGGCTCTTTAAACCTTTGAAGTAAATCGACTTTTAAAAATATGTCACTGTGATAAATTTTATTTTCTGTCAACCACAACTTTATTTCTTCTTATGTCCAGCTACTTGAAAGAAATCTCTCTTCTACTCTTAAGTGGTAGGATGCATTATCCAACACTCTTATGGATGGTCGCTCCAATTTTTTTTAACAAATTTTCTTTAAACCATTTTTCAAAAATATTTGCATCCATATTTCCGTTGTAATCACCATTTTGTGGACGAAAAAATTAAACTAGCGTCAGGAATAAAATTTCCAGCATGAAATATAATGTAGCGCTTACTATTACCGGAACGACTAGAGGAATAACATTTCGTGGTGCCATCTTGCTAGGATGATTTTAACATATTTCCTTTAGCGAAAATCCAAGTTTCATCTAAAAATACAACTTACCTCGGACTATCAGACGTTTTATTGTTCACGTATTTTCTTAAAAAATGCCACCGTTTTGAAACAACATTAGAGAGTTCACACAATACTTGTCTATTATTTGTCTTTTTATATCGAAAACCTAAATGTTTCAGCGCTCTCCACAAACTTGTTAAACTAATATCACACAGTTCTTTGTCTTTTATTTTTTTGTATTTTTGTATTTTTAATTGCAAGTTTAATTGACTGGTGCAAATCTAAAGTTTTTGGATGTCGACGATTTCTCTTGCTTACTTTATTTATTTCATCCTCACTCATGTTATTATTTCTTTGGAATGTCCTCTCTGGGATACCGCAAGCATCGCATGTGCGTTTCTGAACTGCCATAACTGATGTCAACGGACCCATATTATTTTTTTCCAAATTGAAACAACTTTCGACTTTCAGAACTAAACGCCGTTCTTCTGGAGATAACACTCTACGTTTCGAGTATATTTTATTTTCTTCCAAATTACTCATTTTACTTTAAAGTACCGCTTCTCTACATTACTACAAGAAAGTAAGTACTTATATACAACTTCTTCTCTTCTTCTCGTGCCACTCCTAGCGGAGATTGGAAATCATCATGGCCACTGCGACTTTGTTAGCAGCGCGCCTAAAAAGTTCAATCGAACTACACCCGAACCATTCACGTAGATTACGAAGCCACGATATTTTTCTTCTTCCCACACTTCTTTTGCCCTTAATTTTGCCCTGCATGATATTTCTTAAAAGTTCGTACTTTTCACCTCTCACAATGTGCCCCAAGTATTCCATCTTTCTAGTTTTTATCTCATTTAGAATTTCGCATCTTTTGTCTAAAGTTTGGAGTACTTGCGTGTTAGTGACGCGGTCCATCCATGATATTCTGAGAATGCGCCTATAGCACCACATCTCGAAAGCTTCGATGTTTTTTGTGGTCAACTGTTTTAGTGTCCAAGCCTCTACTCCATACAACAGGGTAGAAAAGACATAACACCGCAGCATTCGTATTCGTAACTTTATATTGATATCACGATTGCAAAAGAGTTTGCGCATTCTATTAAAGACTGATCTAGCGATTTCTATTCTACATCTAATCTCTTTTGTTTGATCAGTATCGTCTGTGATCCAAGCACCTAAATATTTATAACAGGACACACGCTCAATCGTTGTATTGTCTATTACAAGATTAGCTCTGATGTTCTTTGATTTCGTGATTACCATAAATTTAGTTTTTTTCAAATTAATTTTCAAGCCGTAACTGTTACAGTATATATTGAGACTTTGAACGAGATGTTGTAGTTCTACTAGCGTTCCCGTTAGGAGAACCGTATCGTCAGCATACCTTATATTGTTGATCGTCTCACCATTTATTATCAGACCAAGATCTTCTTCCTCGAGTGCTTGTTCACAAATAGCTTCACTATACAGATTAAACAAAAGTGGCGACAAGATGCATCCCTGCCGGACTCCTCGACGGATTTGAATTTCTTCTGTTAGCCTACCCTCAACCTTCACATTTGCTGTTTGATTCCAATATAGGTTGCATATAATTCGAATATCTCGGCTGTCTATATTTTTCTTTATTAGAATTTGTCTTAGTGGTTCATGTTGTACTTTGTCAAAGGCCTTTTCGAAATCAATAAAGCAGGTGTAAATTTCTTGGTTCATGTCTAAGCATCTCTGTGAGAGAACGTTCATTGCAAACAGAGCCTCCCTTGTACCCAGCCCTTTTCTGAATCCCATCTGACTGTTACTGATGTCTACGTCTAATTTCCTATAGATCCTATTATGGATTATTTTCAGGAACAGTTTTAGAGCATGACTCATCAAGGCTATCGTACGATATTCGCTGCATTCCCTTGTATTTGCCTTTTTTGGCAGTAGTATAAAGGTCGAACGGAGCCATTCCCTAGGTATTATTCCAGTTCTATATATTGTGTTAAATAGATCTAGGAGTATTTTAATAGATTCATCGTCCATAAGTTTGAGCAGTTCTACGGGAATTTCATCAGGACCGGGGGCCTTACCACTTTTCGCTTGTTTGATTGCATAATCTATTTCTTCTCTGATTATATCAGGCCCTGTATCATCTGTATATTCGTTTGAGATTTCTTGTCTATCTTTGTCATCAAAAAGTTGTGATATGTATTCTGTCCATCGATTCATTTTTTGTTGTAAATCTGTTATGAGTAAACCATCTGTATCTTTGATCTGTCCTGTCTGTGTTATTCTTCTCCTTCCTGTCATTTCTTTAATCTTTTTGTGTACATTAAAAAAGTCATATTTGCGCTCCAGTTGTTCCAACTCCTGGCATTGCTCACTTAGCCATCTTTCTCTAGCTTCTCTTATTTTCTTTTTTATCAGTTTATCTGTTTCTTTGTATCTTATCGGATTATTTGTTTTGTGTACCCTTCTTTCACACATCAACTGTAGTATTTCCTCATTCATCCATTCTTTATGTTTCCTTTCTTTCGGTGTTAAATTTTCTCTCCCTGCCAGCATTACGGCATGTTTAATATTCTCCCATTTTTGGTCTATGTTATCAGTATTTCTATTCTATAAATTTTCTTTGATGTTCACTATTGTTTTCTCTTTTATATGTTGTTCACTCAGTCTTCTCACGTCAATTTGTTTCTGTATGTGTTTTTGAATGATCTTTAGTTTTATTCTTAATGTGACTACTACAGGATTGTGATCCGAGCCTATATCTGCTCCTGGGTAGGTTTTAGCTGAGAGTATAGAGTTGCGGAATCTTTGTCTAACAAGGACAAAGTCAATTTGATTTCTGACTACTCTACCTTTGGTGTCACTCGGAGATTTCCATGTGTACAGTCGTCTGTTAGGTAACTTGAAAAGAGTGTTAGCAACTACTAACTCCTCCGCTTGACAAAATTGTACCATACGGTCTCCTCGTTCGTTTCGTTCTCCTAATCCATAGTCACCCACGTAACCGTCCACACATCCATGTCCAATTTTGGCATTAAAATCGCCCATTACTACTGTAGTGTGATGTTTCTTCATTGATTTTAGAATTTGTTCCAGATCGTAGTAGAAACTTTCAATTTCATCATCATCTTTATCAGCTGTAGGAGCATATACTTGTATAATATTTATAATTTGTTTATTTGACTGAAGTTGTAGTGCCATTATTCTATCAGAGAAGGGAGTAAAGCTTGTTACACAGTTACTGATTTTCTTTGATACCAAGACAGCGACACCATAACGATGAGTTGAACTGATGGTGCCTGAATAATAAAGTGTTCCACTATTATTCGTGCATTTTCCTGATCCTGGCCACTGTACATCACTTATACCTAGGACATCAATTTTAAGGTTTTCCATTTCAAGGGCTACATTAGTTAATTTACCTGCTGCAAAGAGGCTTCTTACATTCCACGTCGCTATTCTTAACATCTTAAGGTGATTGACATTACTTACACAGGGATTTCGCTGGTTCACGACCTGAGAGGCCCTATGGTCTGTCTGTGGTTTTCCTCTCCTGCCGGATCTTGGGTTCCGAGGTCCATGATCAGTAACATGAGTGATTGATGTGACATTTGCCATCATGATTATACTAGGGAATCTTAAAGATCATTAATACAGTGGTTTCCCGTTGCCTTCTGTATCCTTACGCCGTTGACCATTCCTTGATTCATCCGCCTTCGAGACAGATTTCTCTGTCTCAGGACAAAAGAGTGCCCTACCACTTACCCACTCTTCCGCCCGAAGCCGTTGGTAGGTAAGTGGGGGATTGCTTATACCGGCAATCGCTCGGTGGAATTGTCGCCATATCTGGCTACCCTCATATATACAACTACTACATCCTAAAAAGGACGAGGGTTGTACAACAGACGAAACAATCGAACACAAATTATTTAACAGCCAATGCTAAACAAGCATAAACACTGTACTAAGTATGATTGCAAAAACCGTTCGCATATTTTAAATAATATTATTGCTGATTATGTATTTTGCTAAATTATTAAATAACACCAATATAACCCACGATCTACAGTTAGATTTTAACGATAAACAGAAGTGTAATATGATGACAAGTTTCAATTTGATCATATTTGAATGAATCATAAATCATTTTTCAATGGTTGTGTAGATTTAACAAATACATTGCTAAACAAATTTTTAAAGTAAGTATAAAGGAGATTACAATTATTATGACACATGGTACTCCTTATTTTTCAAATAATATGTTCTTTTAAAGGCATAACTTGGATTATTGGGTAAATCTACATTATACGATACGTCAGAATAAATTAAAAAAAGATTAATATGTAATAAATTTACCGTTTAAATAATTATTTCGTACTCGAACTATTGCAATAAAATATTAAAACCAATAAACGATAACTTGTTGAGCAGTGCTGATTGAAACAACAGAGCAGTAAAATGTTATTCATAAAGGTAGTGTAAAATATATCGCCGCTTATCTGGTCCGCTAGTAATAAAGTTACCAGCATTTAATTGCAAAGCGGTCTTCTTACGTGGTGTAATCATGTGGTGGTTATACTACCAGAATCTACATGAAGATGCCCAACGCCTGGTACATATACACATTAATTTAGGGAAAGTCGAAGAAGAACCAGGTGCACTACAAAGCGAAGTAAGACAAAAAGAAATGAGATGAAGACTAATAAGTTTATTGCTTAATTCACGTTTACCATTAGGTAAAAGAAACAACGAAGTTTAAGTAAATATATGGTACACACATAAAAAAAATAACAAGAGATTTAAACATATTTTATGGCATATGCATGGCCAGGTTTTTTTAGTGTGGGTTTCAATACTGAAAACCGCAACCTCTCATATATTTTTTTAATTTCCAGCAATGGTATTTTCTTATATGAAAAAGGGTTTACAACTTTTTGAAATAATTTTTAAAATTCAAAATATAATTGAACTTTGATCAAATAAAAGGCAAATATCGAGCACGATTTATAAATTAAATCATGCCCAAGTACTTTTGCTTCCTAGAGCATCTTCAGGGGCATTTCGTCAATTTTGGCCTATCCAATAAACACAGAATGTCATAACCATAAAATTGTACATTAGTCTACACTACACAAGTACAGATAGTTTAAAATTTTTAAAAATAGGCGAAACAGGCATCAGATTCTCTCTCCTGATGCCATCCATAATGTAGCTTGTGTTTGTTGGATAGGCCAAAATTGTCGAAATGCTCCTGAAGATGCTCTAGGAAGCGAAAATACTAGGGCAAGATTAAATTAATAAACTATGTGCGATATCTGCCTTTTATTTGATCAAAGTTCAGTTATTCGAGCATTCAACATTATATCAATTCAAAATATAATTGTTAAAACAATAAACAGTTTGTTTTTATATTGAATTATTGCATTAATATAAGAAAAACATGTGTAGCCACAGTCGCATAATATTATATAAAAAATACGTTAAAAACTCAGATTGACATTAAGAATTTATTTTAACAACACACTAAAATACCATTCGTCGCTAAAATGCTATGATTTTAATAAATTCTTTTAAAAATTCTAAAAGTTAGTGTAGGTCTCACGGCACCCGAGGAACCCGCTGTGGCCACGCCTATAATTCATGGGGGTATCTTCAAATAGATTTAGACGGAATTTAAATAGATCTTAAAAAAAATAACTAGGTAATTTATTTACAGTTGACAAAATAATTGTAACAAATAGAACTTTTCTTGTAAATTAAATATATGGCATAATATTCGCAAAATATTTCCAAACTGAAGAAGTGAAATAAAATTAAAAGGCAAATATTATATCCACTTGAAAATTTTTCAACAAGAATAAAACATACCTCTCTCATCTTCTAATGTAAGCAGAAAACGAACAAAAAAGGGTTTTATTAGATTTTGCTTCCTTTTAATATTTAAGTAAAACATGCCAAGTACTTCCTAAAGAGTCTTCTAAAAAATATAAATTTCTTGTATCCAGTCTATATTCTGATTAGATCTCTCGTGAGATATTGAACAGGACAGAGAGTGGTTGAGTGACACAGGGAAATAGAAACTTTTATTGGAGACATCCGTCTCTCCTTTCTGAGTTATATTAAGGGAATCCTTCAATCTTCGATGTACTCCCGATGCAATCACGTATTCACGATAGACAGGCAATTTTCACACCCTATTTTATACACTAGAGGTATTTGAAACCTCTTTCGGTTAGCTTAATTTGGTTATTTAGGTTGGGTGTGAAAAATTTATGCCTAAAAGACTTGTCTAAAAAGTTTTTTTTATATTAAAATAATTAAATAACAAAATTAATTGTGCAATATCTACACTTTCCTCTTTCAAAATAGGAATAAAATAGAAATATCCGTTATTTAGAAATAAGAAAGTTTTTTGTATTTATACACTTCAAAAATCTTTATTTATTTGGGATTTGTAACATTAAAACACTGAACACTTTGTTTTCAGTGGTTGAAATCCATCAATTATTAGGGATTTATTTATAAGTGATCTTTAGGAAGCCTGCTACTAAAAATTATTACTTCCCTACTCATTACAATTAACTCGAACAAAAATAACGATTTCAGTTTTATATTTAATACATATTTTTAATGTAGTTCTGAATACACTGTAACAATAAATTTGCTGTTTGTGGATAATTAACAAAGAAACATAAAACAACAATATATATGGGGGGCTTGCTTTATTCATGACGATAACACTATTTTCAGATTACAGAAATTTTTTTCAAAAGAGAATTTGAAAACGAATTTTCAAAAAGTTCTGTATTGGTATCTACATACCAAACTAAACTAGAGTCTTTGATAGTCTTCGTAGATAAGAGCAAACAATTTGTATCATTTGCATATTGTATCATGAGTATTAAACCATGTTTCATCTAGATATATGATAGATTTGTTGTCTAACCTATACTTCCTAACTTAAGAGAGATACTCAGTTCTCCAAGTGCTCAGTCAATGTGTGATCCCATTACTACTGCTTTTTGTCTCTCTTACGACACTTAAAGCCCATCACTCTATACAGGGTGTCACGACTTACATCTATATTTGTTTGTTCTACCTGTAACTTCAATTTAACTTTATCCAATGTAGGAACTGTCCGATTTTAATAAAGGAAATATATTATTCTTCTTATAATATCTTTCTGAGTACTCTCAAAATGATGAGACTGAAAATCACTACGTTTTTTTGGCCTGTCAATGATTATTTGCTTACAAAACCATTTATAGACGATATTGGCGTTTTTGTGAGTAAATATATTTTTTTTACAGCATCTTATTTGATTAGACCTCTAACAAAAAATATTTTTACGTACAAACTTCACTTAAATACTATACACACATTAGCAAGTACAGATTCGTAATGACTGATACTATCTAGTAATTTTAGTTCCCTTAACAGCGGTCAAGTAGATATTTAAAACGTATTTATCTATTAATATTGGCAATGATAACACTAATCCTTTAACGACGGGAAAGTTAAAACGATATATTTTAAGACAAGCTATTCATGATTTTTTGTGCTACTTAGATTACCATGTATATTATCAAATAACTCTCTGTTGATCTTCTGCAGATTACAAGGTTCAGTTTTGTGTGTAATATGCTCAAATATCTGCTTGAAATTTTGATACTTGAGTTAATTCAACTTAACTGTTGTATATTAAAGGCGTACCCTAGCTACTATAATGCAACAGCTCTCTACGTAAACTTGTTTTCAATATTTTCATTTTTAAAAATGTCTATAGGCCCCAGGTCGACTCAGCCTGAATAAAATGAGTACCTTGGGTAAAACCAGGGGTAATAATAGGCGGTTGAAGCGTAGCACTGGCCATGTTACCTTCCTTGTATACCGTAGGCCCTAGATATAGCAGACTACCCTGCTATACTCCCAAAGCCGCGAAGCGGTATAAAACGGGAGACTATTACTATTATTATTTTAAGTAATATTACTATTAAGTTAATTTTATATGGGTACCGTCACACACTGAAATCGAAGGAAACGAGGTAGTATACAAAATAGCAAAAAATGCACCTACTAACCCAAACGCAGAAGAAAATACAAAATCTCTTCACACTGACCTGAAAGCATTCCTTAAAGAATAGATTAATTCAATATGGCAGGATACATGGTAGAACTCCACAACCAAGCTGTACGAAGTTAATATTAATCATGAAAAAATTCCAAAATTTAACAATAGAAGAGAACAAGTAACCTTCACTCGCCTCCGGATTGGTGATATTCGGTTAAAACACGACTACCTATTAAACGTGCTGATAAACCTGTGTGTGATACGTGTAAAAGTGTCTTTACGGTAAAACATTGTTTATTGCAGTGCCCCAAGTATGATGTGCAACGCAAAATGTGTAACATACCATCACCATTAAATAGTGCTCTTGGAATAGACAGTGATACTAAAAATATTTTCACCTTTCTCAAAGACTGCAAGCTGTTATCAAAAAACTAATATTTTACTTTGTATAGATTTAGGTTTATTTCTAATTATGTATTGTTATGGTTAATATTCTATTGTTAAGTTATAACTCTGTATCTGTATCACAATCCATACACGCTAATAACCCTGCGTGGTTGATGCGTCATGTAAGGAACAAAAAAATTTTTATTAGAAAAGAACAAATTATCAACTTTCTTGCAATCTTTGGAGGATGGAGAAGGAACTTCAGGAACATTCTTCCCTTTCCAATTGATATATTCGTTTCCTTTGACTCTAGCTCGTTTTATTATTTTATTTCTATATTCGTAAGGGTTTTTTATTCCTCATATAAATCAAGATTTTCAAATAAAATGAATTCCCTTTATTTTAAATGTATTAATTATTTTTAAATTGTATTAATATGTTACAATTAACTTCATCTCTTTATGTAAAAAGATTTGCTATAAAGTGTCAAAATAATCCTCAAATACCCAACAACCCGAACCCCTTGTACGTGCACTTCAAAGTCCTTTTCATCTATCAAACTCCTTTGTTAATTTATTTCAATAAAGCCGCAATTAGGAGAAATTTGCGGAGAGAGTTTAAGTGGTCTGGGCTCTCTCTAATGATAGCTGATGCTTTGTATTCGACAAATACTTAATTTGATTTGTCTGCAAATCGTGAGCAATAGTCTCAGCGTTGCTGATCATAGCTGAATGTCTCTAAATAAGAGGGAAATCAGAATGGAAACCATTTGTCTTGACAATCTGCTGTAGAGATTCAACTTATTTAAGAAAAGTAAAATTTGTTTTATAAGCTGAGATAAACCAGCCGGCGCTCACTACTACAGAAATCTCTTTAGCGTTTTTGTTCACTTTAAGACAATTCATTGCAGAATTCATTTCAAAATATATAATTTCCTTTGTTTGTAGCTTTGTTTAATTAAAAGCTGCATTTTTACTATTCAAAAGACAAAAGAGGAACTTTTAAATATTCTTTTGTTAACATGATTTTTAAAATAAAGTACCAAATATAAATGGTCTTTAGACATAAACAATAATTCTAGACTAGGGCGGATCTGTTTTAAGGGTGGATGTGGAGGTGGCATTCGTATTTCAGCAGAAATAGTTAATAGACAAAAAGTTAGGTAATAACTTCAGTAATAATAATTGACTTATCCTCCTTCTTAAATAGATAGAGAACATTAATAAAAAATTAAAATTACGTTAAATTACGAGCAGTGGTTCCTGAGATATAACCGGTCAAAGTTAACCGTTATTTGCGAAGAAGTTAGAAACAATAGGATGATAATCTTTAAACCTTTATCTTTTTCTTTCGGAGCTCTTCCACGATAAACATTTTCATATCTTCGAGATATTTATAACCTATATAATTGTAATAAAAACCATCGGCATCGCGCGTGAAAAATACAAAAAGAATTAGGTTGAAGCAAATTGAATTTAAAATATAAAATTCGATATGCGTAAAAGAATGTATTTTCTCGGCTTCCAATGAAACAATTTTGTTCATTTTTTTTAATTCGACGTTACTCAAATAGAGCCATATAAAACATGCAATACCAATTGCCAGAGATGCTTAAGTTTTATTCTAAATAAATAAATTTATTTATATTCCAGTCGCCAGAGGCCAATGAACGCTAGAAGCGTCGCAGCTACGCCCCCGATATCAACTTTATTAAGTTTTGTATTGACTCGACAGTAAAAATTCGATGTCTTTTGATCAGTGCATTCCATCTACAAAAATCAACCAACGTTTTAAAAGAGAAGAGTGCAGCTTTCTTTTGCAATTTTTGTGTTTTGCCGCAATTAAAATCAGTTTCTATAAAAGTGTTAAAGAAATAAACGTTGCGCAATTTTTGCCATTTACCATCGTAAAGATTCTCATGAGATTATAAAAATTTACCAGTTTTCCAATAACCGCTCTCTACGGAATTTCCATAGTTAAAGCCCAATCTTCAAAATATATGGCATGCATTTTTGGTTATAATTTTTGGCATCAAATGTGAGACATTTAAAATATTTTTGAATTGACAACAAGAAATATAAAGAAATATCGTTATGACAGCCGGAGAAAACAAGGACTACAGGATTTAGCAAAGCACAAGTTAATAAATTTTATGAACTTTTACAAAGAATTTTTGGAGAGAAAAAATTCATCGCCACACGCACATTCAACGTCGATGAGACAGGCTGCTCAACAGTACAACGGCAATTTCAAAAAATATTCGCCAAGAAGGAAAAACATCAAATTTTTAGTGGAGAGAAGGGGGTGGATACTCTGTGGTTTTTTGTGCTAGTGCAGCAGGGCAGATTGTACAGAAACTGATTTTGCAGCTTCAATGATGTTTTACAGTGCATCAAACTCTAACCATGAATCCCAACAGGAAGCATCCTGTTCTGAAAAAGATAATATTCCATTGGCAGAACGTTCGAAGAGAGCAGCATTAACTACCCTAAGTACTATTTCAGTTCAGGATATTTCGCCGTTACCTATAAAGAAATCAAAATCATCAAACATTTGCCGCACGTAAAACGCAGTTGAATTAACTAGTTCCCCATACAAAAACGAACTTGAAGCACGAGCTGAGGCATCTAAAGTAAAATTGGTTAAAACTACTTTAAAATTGTCAAAAATTGGTTGTGAAAAAAGGTAGCAAAATTAAGTGTAGCTAAATTTGACAGCTGGTACTGTAAAATATACGAGTCTGAATCAGTCGCAGAAATGATCCAATGTCTTAAGTGTAAAATTTGGTTGAAAACGTTGAATATTAGTTTATGTTATGTTAATATATATATATATATATATATATATATATATATATATATATATATATATATATATATATATATATATATATATTGTTATGATATGTAAAATCGAGAAAAATATTGGTTTGTTTAAAAATATTTCAAAGTTCAAAAACATTAAAATAATTCAGATAAGTAGGATAATATCCAACAAACATTTCGGAGAAGGAAAGTTATTAAATTCTTGGATTACCTGTACTAAACAAAATGTAAGCTTTGCATAAATTATTTCTTTGTTATACTTGAGTGACCCGCATAAGTTTAAGTGAAAGCCAAAGACAATTGAACGGGGTTTTTCAAAATACATTAGTGCAGTGATTAAAGACAATAGAAGGGATTATAGAAAGAGGTTTTTGTTAGTTTTTAAGAATTATAGAAAATATTATTTGTAAATAAGTTTTAGGAAATTTATAATTATAGGAAAAAATTTGTTTGTTATCGAAATGAAAAAATGGGGGAATTGTGACGAGTTTTGATTGGCGGAGATTGAAAAAGGTGGGATAAGTATGTAGGGAAAAGTTTAGCGAGAAGGAGGAGAGAGAAGGCAGAATCAGTTTTTTCCAAGTCTGTAAGACGAACAGTGATTGTTTTCTGGTGGTTCCAAAGAAGTAGCAAGCAGTAGTGTTGAATGTTAGTGAGTTTTTTGTGGAGTTAGTGTATCTGACAGAGGCTGAAGCAGCAAAATATTGTAAGTCATATTTTCCTACTTATATTCCAAGAGTCACTGTTCAGGCCAACGAGAGATTCAGTTTATCGTAAAGAGAAGATATTCCAAGAGTCATTTTTCACTCGGGCCAACGAGAGATTCAGTTTATCGAGAGGAGAAAGGCTATCATAATTTGAATGATTGTTGCTTTTGAAGGAGATCATTAAGGACGATATACTTGCAACAATCTGTTGTAAGATTGCTGATTACATAGGGAGCGGTTGAGAGGAGATAATACAGTCTACAAGGAACAAGGATTTGGACCACTCATCACCAGAGAGAGATATTTTTGTTTTCTGCAGTTTTTTTCTTTTATTGATAACACAATTTTTACACGTAATTTAGAAAGGATATAAATATTTTGATTAGGAGAGTTAGAATAGTTAGGGATTTTGAGTTTTCAATTAATATTGTTTGTACCATTAATTTTGATTGTTCACGTACGGAGAACAAAATTTTGAGAATCCTTATATGAGATTTGTTTATTGAAAATTTTTGAGTGTGAATTATTTCATTATTTTTATTTCAATATATAGTGTTAGATCATATGTTTTTTTATTATTCCGGTATTCTCTGGACCTTACCTTTCACATGTAATAGCATAGATATTGAAGCACGAATTAAACCCTGAGATAAAAGAATTAAAAATTGTGATAGAGTCATAATCATATCATTTAAATAATTTTAATTAATCAAAAAAAATTAATTAGCTAATTATTGCTTGGCGCACCAAGACTTTAAATATCACAATAACTGGCTTCCAAAACGTGGGGCTTGAAAATATCGCAGCTTTACATTTGAAGGAAGGGAAAGAGATCTGGAATAAGTACAGGTGATCCAGAGATAAAAACATATAACATTGAGGGAATTTGAATTTGAAAGTATTTTGACAATTTTTCCAGGGAATATAAATTTGATTTATTGATTGATCGTAGGTAGTGGATATTTACTGCTATTGAATTATTTGATTTTATTTTCTTTACCAATCGTACATTTGATATTTATTTTGAATTATTTGAATTTTACTGATTGCATATTTGATATTTGTCGTGAAAATTTAATACATTTGGGGAGAAATATTGTCGTGTTCTGAAACATATAGAGTGTTGTAAAATTTCACATTTGGCGGGGACAAAAACAATAACAAAAAGTAACAACATGTCTGTCACAAGGAGACAAAGTAAAATGCAGGAAAGGAAGGAGGATAACAGAGAAGATGAAACAATTTTGGAAGAAGTATCGGATAATGAAGGAAATATGACAATAGTTGAGGAGAGAAAAGAACTATCAGGAATAGATAAAATATTACAACTAATGCAACTCCAGTCACAAAAAATGGATGAAACAAAACAAACAATGGAAGAAAACCAACGGGAAACAAGGCAAGCAATAGAACTAAATAACAGAAATATAGAGCAGCGTTTGGAAAACTATGAACAAAAATTAGAAGAAAATGATAGAAAAATGGAAAAGCGTTTGGACAAATATGAAAATGAGGTAAAAGTCTGTTTAGAAAAAGTCAGAGAAGAAACAGAGAGGAAATTAGAGATGCAGAGAGAAGAAATAGAAACTAAAATGAAAGATATTAAGACTGTACAGAAAAAGGAATTAGAACAGTTAGAAACAAAATTTGAAATGGCTTTACAAGAAGACAAGAAAGAAATAGAAAAACAAATTGAGGATATCAGAAAACAACGAGATATGGGAGACAGGAGAGAAGTACTCATCCAAAGTCCGGGTGACATAAAAATACAGTTTGGCGGGGATATTCGGAAAACACACCCAGTACCGTTTGTTAAAAATTTGAAAACCAAATTACAACATATTAGATATTTTGACGATTGCAAAGAAACAATTAGAAACCATTTGAAAGAAGGAGCAGCGTTATGGTATGAAAGCAAGGAAGATGAGTTTGAAAATTGAACAGATTTTGAAAATAAATTTCTCAACTATTTCTGGGGAAAAAATAAACAGAGAGAAATCAACCAAGAGCTACAGAATGGAAAATATCACGAAAAAATGGGAATATCTGAAGAAAGATATGCTTTGCAGATATATAACAATTCAAAATATCTAGAATACAAATATTCTACCGAACAGCTGGTAGAAATGATCAGCAGACATTTTGAGGAAACGTTGGAAGATCACGTGATTTTGAGAAACTATCAAGATATTGATAGTTTGTGCCAATTCCTTCAATTAAAAGAAGCGAAAAGAAAAGAAATGAGAAATAGAAGACAACATGACCAATATAATGGAGCGGAAAGAAGGTATTCATCAAATTATGACCAGAGAAACCGACATCCCAGATCAACAAACGAATATAGGCCGAGAAATTACAATAATTACAATAGACAACAAAATTACGATAACCGGAATGATACACAAAATAGAACAAATGAAAATCACAACAGGAATAGAGATGCACAAAATCCTCCGAATAGGAATACGAACGAACAAAGGGACGATAGAAATAATCAGAGATTCCAACGACAAAACAGAAGAGAGATGAATCATGTGGCAATAGAAAAGGAGGAAGAAGAAGTATTCAATGAATCCAGACAGGATTTTCAATAAGGCATCCACTAAACAAAAGTAAAAAACTCTCCGGTATATTTTGTCACCCGAGAGAGTTTATACAGTTGGCGGGAAACGAAAAACAAAATTCTAATTCCAGTCTAATTTTTTTAGATGCATTTATAAAACATAAAGCGATTAAAATTCTGATTGATTCTGGATCGGAAATTTCGTTAATCAATAAAAAACTAGTAAAAGAATTAAATATGGACAGATTTGTGTATAAGATTCCGAGGGTTGCTTTAGTGGGTGCAAATAATAAAAAATTGACGACAGTAAACGAAGGTTTAGGAGTACGGATCAGAGTGGGAGACCAATTCTATATTATGCAATGTGTGGTGATCGAAGATCTAAATCATGATATGATAGCGGGAATTGATGAATTGAGTGAAAAACATATCACCATCAATTTTTCGGAAAATCAACTGGAAATCAGAGCAGAACCAGACAACATAGAAGAAGAAAAGGAAACAGATAGGAGAAAATTGTCTGAAAGGATAAATGGACAAGAAAAACATAAAGAAATCAATATGACGGTAGAGGATAAATCGAAAGCTCAAGAAAAAAATCAATCCGAAGAGGAAAAGAGAATAAAAAAAAAAGAAGAAGAGTTCGAAAAGAAAGCAGGAAAAAAAGGAAGTTATAAGCAGAAAAATGGAAGGAGCCGAAACATGGTGCTCGGAATACCAGATAGAAATTGAAGATAAAGAAAAAATAGAAGAAGAAATAACGGAAGAGGACAGAGAAGAAATGGCAATTATGGACGAGAATCCAGAATTTTGTGAAGAAGTAATACGGACAGTGAACACATGTGAACAAACTGAGGATGAAAGAAAAATAATATGTGGAGAAAACATGGAGAAGGAAATAGAGAAGATTTTAGAAAATTATGGAGATCTCATTAATGAAGAAAGCCGAGTGGCTAAAAATTATGAACATTCTTTTAAAGTTAAAAACTTAGAAAATTTTAAATCGAAAACATATCCAATCCCGTATAAATACAGGCAAAGCGTCGGACAGGAAATTGAAAATATGATCAAAGACAAGGTGATCGAAAGATGTGACTCTCCATATATCAACCCGATAGTATGCGTAAAAAAATCAAATGGTGATTTGCGATTATGTTTAGATGGAAGAAACATTAATTCGCACACAATCGCGCAATACGAAGCGCCTTTGAACATAGAAGCCATTTTTGGACGAATCACAGGATCACACATTTTCTCCAAAATCGATTTGAAACACAGTTTTTGGTTAATACCTTTGGCAGAAAAGTGTCGAAATTATACCGCTTTTTCTATCGACGGAGTGGTGTACCGATTTAGGGTAGTACCATTTGGACTACAAAGTGCATGCGCTGCTTTGGTTCGCGCATTACACACAATTTTAAATAAGCATGGAGAATTTGTTGTACATTACATAGATGATTTATTAATTTTCTCACCGGATATAACAAGCCATCTACGACATATTCATACTGTTCTCGAAGAACTTGATCAAGCCGGATTAAAATTAAATATTCAAAAGTGTCAGTTTTTCCAAAAAGAGGTATTGTATTTAGGATTCAAATTAGACACAAAAGGGATTAGTCTTGCAGAAGATAGAATTGAAGTCATAAACAACTACCCTAGGCCAACCAATTTAAAAACTTTGCGGGGATTTTTAGGAATGGTAAACTATTTCACAAAGCTGATACCAGACCTCAGTACAAAAGAAATACCGCTAATAGCATTACTTAAGAAAAATGTCAGATGGAAATGGGGAACTGAACAAGAAATCGCTTTCACAAATTTAAAAGGAGCGTTTTCCACAGCTGTAAGAGTGCACCACCCAAGATATGAGCAACCTTTCATTCTCAGGACCGATGCTTCCATTAAAAAATTTGCAGGGGTGTTATCACAGATACAAGACGATATAGAGGTGCCAATATGTTTTGTTTCACGTGTAACCAAAACGTATGAGAGAAAATACAGCGTTACTGAATTAGAGTTTGCCAGTGTGTTATTTTGTGTAAACAAATTACGTTTTTACCTACTTGGGGCAAGATTCACCATTGAAACGGACCATGCAGCGTTGATACACATAATGAAAAATAGGTTGGTAAATAATAGAATTCATAGGGGCATTCTTTTACTCCAAGAATATGATTTTGAATTTAAATATATCAAAGGAACGGACAATATTCTGGCTGATGCGTTGACGAGAGATGAACAATTCCGCAAAGAGGATCACAAAACTCTCCACGTAGGCATGAACATAATGAGAGAAGAAGCAGGCTTATTTTCTTTGGCCAAAATCAGGGAAAATCAGGAAGAATTGAATGAAAGAGAAAAGCAAAGGGCTGAACAAGAAAATAACCTATATTTTAAGAGGGTCGATGGTAAAGAACTCTATGTAATCACGGAGCAAATGGCAAAAGAAGTTTTTTTAAAGTTACACTGTGACAACGGACATATTGGAAGTAGAAAGGTGTGGCTTATGTTCAGGGAGAACTACATTTGTCGACAGGACTATACAATAGCCAAATGGGTGACTCGAAATTGTGTGACATGCCAAAAGTGTAAAAGTAGGAACTTTAAAAATGAAAACGTCACAAAAAACGTCGTAGCTCGGAAGAAACTGGATATTGTTGCTATTGATATGTTGAGCGATTTGATACCAACAACTCAAAGGAATAAACACATATTAGTTATGGTGGATCTTTTCTCAAAATATGTTAAATTGTACGCATGCAGAACCACAAAAGGAATTGAAATACTTAGGAAGATAGACAATTTTATAGAAACGGTGGGAAGACCAGACAATATTTTATTGGACAATGCGACATATTTTAGGAACGAACGTTTTAAAAGGGAATTAAGAGAGAGGGGCATCGATACAAAATTTATAAGCATCCGTCATCCACAGAGCAACCCATCGGAGCGTTTTATACAAGAAGTCACAAAATTTCTACGAATTGCCGCGGAAGAACATCATCGACATTGGGACAGAAAAGTGTTTGAGATCGAGACCTATTTGAATTGTGCTCCAAATACGGTTACCAAAGAGACGCCTTTATATATAATGAAAGGAACAATGCCTACAAGACCGTGGGAAGACACCGCCCCCAGACAATACGAAGAAGTGATCGAGTTGGTTCAAAGAAGATTGAGACGAAGTGGAGAGAAATATCTCCAAAGACAAGAGAGAACCCGAAGAAGAAGGCCGATCAAATTCCAGAAAGGAGATAAAGTCTTAGTGAAGGCACTGAGGGTGTCGAATTTACAAAATGGGATTTGTGCTAAATTGATGCCGATATTTGAAGGTCCATATAGGGTCAATACGGAAAATGGGGTAAATAGTTATGAATTAGCGCACATAGAGACAGGAAATATACGGGGTATTTTTAACATTCACGACATCTATCAATATCATGAATAGATTTTAATAACATAGTGAAATAATTTGATCCTAGAAAACTTTTGTCATTTTTAAAATTTAACAAAGAGTTTTCGGCAGATCAAATGGCGGGGATTTGTTATGATATGTAAAATCGAGAAAAATATTGGTTTGTTTAAAAATATTTCAAAGCTCAAAAACATTAAAATAATTCAGATAAGTAGGATAATATCCAACAAACATTTCGGAGAAGGAAAGTTATTAAATTCTTGGATTACCTGTACTAAACAAAATGTAAGCTTTGCATAAATTATTTCTTTGTTATACTTGAGTGACCCGCATAAGTTTAAGTGAAAGCCAAAGACAATTGAACGGGGTTTTTCAAAATACATTAGTGCAGTGATTAAAGACAATAGAAGGGATTATAGAAAGAGGTTTTTGTTAGTTTTTAAGAATTATAGAAAATATTATTTGTAAATAAGTTTTAGGAAATTTATAATTATAGGAAAAAATTTGTTTGTTATCGAAATGAAAAAATGGGGGAATTGTGACGAGTTTTGATTGGCGGAGATTGAAAAAGGTGGGATAAGTATGTAGGGAAAAGTTTAGCGAGAAGGAGGAGAGAGAAGGCAGAATCAGTTTTTTCCAAGTCTGTAAGACGAACAGTGATTGTTTTCTGGTGGTTCCAAAGAAGTAGCAAGCAGTAGTGTTGAATGTTAGTGAGTTTTTTGTGGAGTTAGTGTATCTGACAGAAGCTGAAGCAGCAAAATATTGTAAGTCATATTTTCCTACTTATATTCCAAGAGTCACTGTTCAGGCCAACGAGAGATTCAGTTTATCGTAAAGAGAAGATATTCCAAGAGTCATTTTTCACTCGGGCCAACGAGAGATTCAGTTTATCGAGAGGAGAAAGGCTATCATAATTTGAATGATTGTTGCTTTTGAAGGAGATCATTAAGGACGATATACTTGCAACAATCTGTTGTAAGATTGCTGATTACATAGGGAGCGGTTGAGAGGAGATAATACAGTCTACAAGGAACAAGGATTTGGACCACTCATCATCAGAGAGAGATATTTTTGTTTTCTGCAGTTTTTTTCTTTTATTAATAACACAATTTTTACACGTAATTTAGAAAGGATATAAATATTTTGATTAGGAGAGTTAGAATAGTTAGGGATTTTGAGTTTTCAATTAATATTGTTTGTACCATTAATTTTGATTGTTCACGTACGGAGAACAAAATTTTGAGAATCCTTATATGAGATTTGTTTATTGAAAACTTTTGAGTGTGAATTATTTCATTATTTTTATTTCAATATATAGTGTTAGATCATATGTTTTTTTATTATTCCGGTATTCTCTGGACCTTACCTTTCACATGTAATAGCATAGATATTGAAGCACGAATTTAACCCTGAGATAAAAGAATTAAAAATTGTGATAGAGTCATAATCATATCATTTAAATAATTTTAATTAATTAAAAAAAATTAATTAGCTAATTATTGCTTGGCGCACCAAGACTTTAAATATCACAATAATATATACATTACATATATATTAACACGTTTTACGATTATAAGCCAAAAAATTGGTTATAACTTTAAAACATTTCTGAGGCCGTCCAAATAAGCCGATATAAAGTACGTTAGATAGGTTAAGTACGTTTTTATAAGTAAAAAAATTGGCAATCTTCTGCATGGTCTAGTTTTGTTGTGCAAGTTTTAAAAAAAAATCAATTAAAAACCAATTAGATTGCAAAATTATTAGGCAAAATCTACTAAATCGATTTGAATGAAATTTGGTGGGCTGTTTTATTGTCTTATATACAGGATGTGACACTTAAAAAATTCTGGGATACTTTGTTTCATAATCAATTATAATTAAAACTATTTTAGCTATATATAAGAGGATTACATAAATAAAACAACCCTAGGCATGCTATTTATATATCTTGCTGCTATTTCTTTTAAATGGTCATTATGGTTTTATTAAAAATGATTCTCTCTAGCAACCAAACCTTGTTGTTATTATTTTTTTAGTCAATATTCTTTTTGGGCACTCTCAGACATTTTCGATGGCGTTCATGCTTAGTAAGTTGCCAGGTCATGTTAATAGAAGAATTTATTGTCCCGTCAAAAAACTTGTAATGCTTTTATCTGCATGGAAAGGTGCTCCATTTTGCATAAATACCTTTTGAACCTTACCAAACCATTCATTCATTTGTAGAACCAATCTTATCTGCAAGACTCTTTTAACTTTTTGGTAGGTCCACAAAAACAATGTGCAATTTAGCGTTTTATGCTATTGATTTTTTATTACTTGTTTAATAGAAAATTTATTATAAGTACATGAGCGATTATAAGTACATGATGTTTAATAGAAAATGTATTATAAGTACATGAGCATCACGGGCGAAAACCACTTTGTTATTTTGAAGTTCGCAGCTGTTCTTCTATACGTTCTTTAAAGATTTTCCCGTTAACCTACCCATAGACATTGTTACGCATATTCCTTATAATTTTGTTTTTCTTTATAATGAAGCCTCAGGTGCCTCAGAAGCCAATCCGTGTAAGTCAATAAATCTTTAAAAGGAGATAATAAGATGTTTGTGAAAGTAGTTGCAGAAAAATAGGAATTTATTTGAAATAAATAAGTTGTCTTCTGGTGCAGCTCTAGTTTGATTAATTGTTGGGCAACTTTCTGTGGAATGAGTGATAGTGTGGTGGACTAAATTTCAAGAGATCAATCATGTGTTTCTTTTGCTTTACTGGCCTACGCTCATAATACAAATGATCTTGAACTACATTAAACAAAATTTGAGGCTCTCCCTTTAATGCTGGTTTTAAAATATCAATTTCATCGAATTAGAACGATTCCTGCAACATTTGTTTATAAAATATGAAGTCTCGTTTATATTTGCTGTACCTTAACCATTTTATTCGATAGACGAGTCAATTGAAAAGTCTATCGAATATAACAGACCCCTTGCTCTTATCTTAGTCGACTTCCACAAAGCATTTGACACAGTCGAAACAGTTGCTATCTTAAAAGCACTATCAAAATGCAGAATAGATCACAGGTATGCAAATATTATTCGAAATATATACGAAAATGCGACAACAACCGTTACCCTCCATTGCATGACTGAAAAGATAAAAATTGGCAGAGGGGTGCGGCAGGGAGATACCTTGTCGTCAAAACTATTTATAACAGTTATGGACTACGCATTTAAACGGCTAGAGTGGAAATCAAAGGGTATTAGCATCGATGGAAAGATATTCAATCATCTCAGATATGCCGATGATATTGTTCTCATAACAGACAACTTCGGAGAAGCCAGAGTTATGCTACAACAACTACAGCAAGTAACCCAGAAAGTCAGTTTAAAAATAAACTAACTATGGAAAAACAAAAATGATGACCAATCTCGTTCTCAATGAGCTAATAGAAATCGAAAAGTCGCCCATAGAACTTGTAGAAAAATATGTGTATTTGGGTCACGAAATAAGGTTAACGCGAGATAACCAAACATGCGAGCTAGAAGAATAAGCCTGGGTTGGGCTGCATTCGGAAAAATGAGAGATGTATTTAAAATAAATATAACTATCCATTTAAAAAGAAAAGTGCTTTTAACCAGTGCGTTCTACCAGTCCTCACATACGGAGCAGAAACCTTAACTCTCACAAAAACATCAGCCGAAAAATTGAGAAGGACACAACGAAAGATGGAGAGATCAGTGCTTGGAATAAGCTTAAGGAATAGAATAAGAAACGAGGAAGTTCGTAGACGAACCGGAGTGGAAGACATTATCGAACATATTACAAGGCAAAAATGGAGATGGGCAGGACATGTTGCAAGAATGAAAGACGACAGTTGGACAAAAAAATTGCTTGAGTGGAGACCACGGTCTGACAAGCGAAGCCGAGGAAGACCCCCAACGCGATGAACCGACGACTTCAAAAGAATCGTGACCAATTGGATAGCAGAGGCGCAGAACAGAAGCAGATGGAAAAGTCTAGAGGAGGCCTATGTTCAACAATGGACAACTCAGGGCTGATTGATGATGATGATGAACCGTTTTATTTGTTACTAGTTCACTTTTTGACCATTTATATTAAGTTTTATGTTAGTAATATCCAATTTTTTTATTGATAAAAACTCTTCTTTCTTCATTTCAGTGACCAGAAACGGACTTGTTTTAAGCATTTTTTACAATATCAACCCAGTGGTTTTGACCACAAATAAATTTTTTCTTTTTTGCTCTTTTTTTATTGACACCAGAAGCAGCAGCATCATTTGGAAGATAGCTGTGTCCTGACACAAGAAATTTGTGATCAATATAATCAACTTTCAGGTCATGGTCTTGTACAAGTTTCTAGAGAGCTAAGGATACCTTTATATTTCGATTCTGTCACATACAACAATCGGAATACATGATTATGTGTTTAAGTTTAGAAGAATTTTGCTTAAGATGCTTTACAATGCTTGCTGCTATTTCCTGGAACCCTCTAGAAACCTCAGTTTCATTCCACATATACTTAAAATCTCTATTATCATTAAAACTATGAACGGTTAAGTTGTTAACATACATGTTTAGTTTGTAATAAGCTACTGACACACTCAATTTTGGAAAAAGAAGGTCATTTCCTAAATCAAACATGAGAACGTAATTTTTTTACCCGCCTTCAATTTATCTTCACTTAAGGAATTTCTTGCACGGTCGACCTTCCGCAAATGTAGTTATTTATCCAATTTTAATGTCATTTTTTCTTTCTCAGTCTGCACATAAGTTGACTTATTCTGTACTAAATCACACAGCTAACATATGCTCTTTGATAAAGGTTTAAATTGCAAATTAAACTGAGTAGAAAAAACGTGGTAGTACATCTTCTCTTTTACAGGAACTACGTCTTCTTGTACACACTTATCTACATACATGTTATACATTTTTTAATGGTTAAGTCAGGGTGTCGATATCTCTTGTTAGGTTCATCAGATCTTGTGCAATGGCTATGATATGCCGAAAATAACTTTATATGCTCTTTTACGTTTGACACATCAATTTATGTTACACCCTCATACAGCAAGATATTTTATAGATTCGATGATCACTAACTTGAAATGTGTCCATAAAGAATTTTTTGGTTGTTGTTAAGAAATATTTATATGATTTTGTTTTTGGAACCCTGGAGCAGTCCCTTGCATAGCGCTATTTAATATTCTTAGTGTGAACGAGTCCTCGAAGGTAAATGTTTTGTTTAACATTATCACCTAATCCATAAAATGACTTAAAAAATAATTTCTCTTTTTTCTGGGTTTACAGTTTGAAAACAACACCTTGCACAATTACAATCCGTGTTTTAGAATATTTTGGTACTCAGAATATTGCCATTTCTATTTATATATTGTTTGCCACGACTTTGTTTAGATTTGTTAACTGTTCTTTTCCATTTAATGTCATTAAGCATTATTTTTTTCTCGAACTCTATCTTGCCCATTGTCTTCAATATTTTCCAAATGATTTGCAACGTCGTCTTGGTTTGTTACATTTACTTGGGAGGAATCTGAAAAAAATTTAGATTTATAACGAATTTTCAGAATAATAAAATCTAAAAGTGTCAAATCTTAACTCAAGTAGGTACGTAAGTTTACACAGAATTTAGAGGTTAAAATTTAATAAATAAATACTTCTACCACTATCGAAATAGGGATCACAATCTGATGAATTTTCATATACTGCAGACATTTTTGGCTTTAAATTAATACAATTAATAGAGCTGTGAACCACCAATTATCTGTTATGTGTTATGAGTTATGTGTTCTGTCGTCATTAATTTTCTAATATTTTCAGAAGTCAAATTAAGTAAGTCATTATATTAGAATCGATGTATTAAAGAAAATCTACAGTAATGTATGGGCAACTGAAACATTTGATTTTTTTATATGTATTACATATCATGATTCATTTTTAGGGAGAATGTGAGGTACACCGTTTGGCATCTGAAGCATCCTATGTATATTGAGCTTAAGTATTCCATTTACCATTTCTTCGATATTTTAATATGTTTAATCGCGGGTTAGTTGTGGTTATTTTTATTGGTTTTAAATATTTTAGTAAATTAATCGTTCTGTATCAAAAAGTTTATAAATATTAGGTTACTACGATTTGAATAATTACAAGGCAATTTATTCACATTCATGCGTCAAGAACTCAATTATATTAATTACAAGTTAACTAGATAAAAACACCATATCTGAATTTTCTTTCCAATCTGTCCATTACGATTTTATTTAATCCATTCAACGAGTGGAAAAATCGAAGCGGTATTAAACCACAATGATTAACAAATTTATTCAGCGAATTGAAATCCTTGCTTAATGCAGTGCTTAATTGACTCAATGTGCAGATGTTATTATGCAAATTAGTATTGAATTCTCGCTTCGACATGACTTCAAATTTACATTTGATTTAATGCCTTGGAATAAATTCTATATTCATCATTAGATGTATGAAAATTATAGAATTTAATCATTTACTATTGTCCTTAGTTTTAATCATACATTGTGAAACTGATTAAATCGTTTTAGTTATATCAGACTAAGTTCACAAAGTTCAATTAACCCATAATTAACCAGTGTATTTACACGTTAATTTGCAACAAAAAAATTAAGGTAATTTGTTGAGTAGTATAAAGAATTCATTAACACGTTCACGGACAAAGCGGCGTATGCCGCTTTATGTACAGGGACAGAGCGGAATATCCCGTCCAAATTCTGAGAGCGTTTTAGACTCATAGCGGCGATTGCCGTTTAAAGTGCATATCACTTTCCGTGGCGGCATGTTTACTGTCCCAGTAGAAGTAATATAAATACGAAAAACTATTGTGTTGAATTGCTTGGTAAGTATTTCCTATTAATTAATTGTGTTATATATAATGTCCATATATTCAAAAAAATTAAATAAAGTAATATGTAAATATGTAGTTTTTCAGGTTGTAGCAATAACCAAAAAGTGCTTTTAAAATATGTTGTTTGAGAAGTAGTTGTTAAATCTAGATTGTATAAGCTCTAACTAAAACATTGCACTATTTGAATTTATTCTTATTGTAATTTTCTTTTTCAGTGCAATGGATTCCAAAGAGGAAAGAAGGCTAGTTATTGGAAGGGTGTACAGATGAATATAACAAGTCTGCCGAGGAAGATTTTAGTAACGATGAGGATATCGTTGATCCATATTTTACCGCTAGTACTGAGAGTAGTAGTGAAGACACGAAATGATGAATTCTAGTGGCGTAGCTGAGAGAGTTGATTTTAGTAATCATTCTGAATGGAAAGAAGGTACTAATGATATTCCAGAGTTCCATTTTGATGGCATCAGGACCAGTATCCAAATAAAATTTGTGAATACACTACCAACTCCTGTAGATATTTTTGAAAGACTATGGGATCAGGATGTAACAAATCTGATTACAAATTCAATGAAAGTTTACGCTGACCTACTACAAACAACCAATCGTCCTCACAGAAAAAATCTAGATATGCAAATATAAAAGAAATGCCAAGAGAGGAAACTAAACAGTTCCTTACTATATGTGTATTACAAATTTAAGTAAAGTATCCATCAATTCGGAAAATGTTTAGTATGGATCCTTTGTACTACAATCCTGCTTTTCAATGCTCACTATCTGGAAGGTGATTTAAACAAAGCTTAAGGTGCTTTAGTTGTTCTTATGGGTATAAAAATCCTGCGGGTCACCAAGATAAGCTAATAAAAGTGAGACCGCTAATGGAGAAATTGTTAAATAATTTTAGAAGCGCAAACATCCGCAACGAAAATTTATCCCTTGACGAATCACTTTTGCTTTTTCGTTGACGACTGAGCTTTAGACAATATATAAAAGGTAAGAAACCTAAAAATGGCATAAAATTTTATTCTGTCTTCACAAAATCATGGCTACGTGCTGAATCTAAATATTTACTGTGGAAAAACTAAAGAAGACATAGGTGTTTCGAAACTTCAATCATTATTATTTACTTTATTGGATTTCTACCTTGATAAAGGTCATCATATTTTTATAGATAACTATTATAACAGTTATGATCTCTCCAGTAAGCTTGTGATAAGAAAAACTCATACTACTGGTACACTACGACGTAATCGTAAAAGTAATCAAACTGATATCACCAAAGCAAAAATAAAAAAAGGGGGACATATATAGAAAAGACCTGGAAATGTCAATGTATATAAGTGGAAGTATAGACGAGAGGTCTTATGTATTACTACCAAGTACCATCCTAAGATCATAAAGGTTTTAAATAAATATCGCCAAGAAAAATGCAAGCCTGAAAAAATGACGCAATATAATAATAACATTCTGGTGTGGACCGTAACGACCAGATGATATCATATTATTCTTTTCCACGAAAAAGTATACGATGGTATAAGAAAGTAATGTTTCACTTATTAGATCTTACTATATGGAACTCTTACTATATTTCTAAGAATTTTGACAGGAATAAAACTTTTCTTAAATTCCGTGAGGAACTGATTAAATCATACCTTGGAGTAGCCCCAACAGTAAAAGATGCAAAAGAAAAAGTCAGCGCGTAGATCATGTACCTGAAGCAGTTGTCCGTCAGCTTAAGATTATGCATTTTCTCAAAAAATTCCAAACCAAAAGGATCCAAACAAAAGTCACCACATGAGATGTCAGTATTGTTTATCACAGAAAAAACGGAAAAAAATCAAGTTTAAATGCAAAACCTGTTCAGAAGGACCAGGCTTGTGTGTTGACCCGTGCTTTGAAAAATTTCATATGCGTAATAATAATTAGAATTACAGTTTATATATGAGTTATACTGTATTTTCCTCATAAAAGTATATTCAAAAATATGTCTACATCATTATTCTTTATGTGTTCTTATTGAATGGCATATGCCGCTTACTAATGTTTAATTTTAAGATCACGGACAAAGCGACATATGCCGCTTACTTTTTATTTGACCAACAATCGCTTTGTAGGATATAAGACCACTACCAATAGTTCTGTTTTAACAATATTCAATGTATTTTTCATTAAAACACATATGCATTTTAAAAGTCAATATTTTTTATTACTGACTGCGGAAGTGTTAAGTACCTTTAGCTTAAGCTTACAATTTTCCATTTATTCTGCTATATGTGGATATGCGAGGGAAAGTAGGAAAATATATTTCATATTTCCCTACCTTTCCTCGAATAAATTTTCTTTACCTTTGGTGGTTTCGATACCTGTCTTTCATCTACTGTGTAACAAGGGTTTGCCTTTTTTGTTTTTACAGGATCGTATAGATCGATTTTCCATCTTTTTACCCCTAGGGCTATTGTATTCTTTAATTTATTTGATACATAATTTGTCGCTGGTTATTCTTACACCACTTCAATAGTTTCTGCTCCTCTAGATATTAATTTTTTTAACACTTATCCAGGCACCACACTATACTAACATAACTGAGCAACTCGGGTCCGTTGGGCCTACCACTGTTCTTGAATGCACTATTCATATTTACACATATATTTTTAATATTCTATTTTGATTTTTTATTAATTTAATTTAAATTGTCTAGATTAAAAAAAGGGTGCTACTATAGTATGTGGTCTATCTCGAGGGGGCTATCTACCGAAAGGATTTGTACAAAATAATAAAATGCAAACAAAATTTTGTAGAAAAAACATTTATTTAAGGTCCTGTCAATGTCAGTAAACAATTGAATTTGTCAACACCTCTCATTGACAAATTGTAATCCTTTATTATCTGTGGCCTATTTATTTCTATAGTTCTTGTTTCTTTTGTCCCATCGTTTACACTTGTCGATAGTCCCAATTCCTATATAATTTGATGCCATTATTACAGGTTTGTTATCAAACCACTTTGTCATATTTACCCCCCCATCAGTGCTGATTATTTCTTCTATAGTACCACGTCCATGGTTTTTCATCATTTTATCAACAAAGAAGCTAGGGCTACTAAATCTATTTTCTCGTGCAGTACAAATTGCAAAGATATTTTTTTTGCGCAGAGTTTGTAACAACCAATAACTGGAGAAATAATTATCAAAATAGACTTTGCAATTATCCTCTGTGATGCGATCATACAGCTTCAAAACCACAGCTGCGCCTTGCCCGACAACTATCATTTGTGTTTGATCCAATTCCGTTTTAGCTCCCTAATAAATTATAAAATCAAACATCTGTCCACTTGTACCGCAAATTGCAAATATTTTTATTCCCCATGAATTTGGTTTGTTTTTTATATATTGCTTCACATTGAGTGATCCGTTGAACGGTACCATTTGTTCATCTATTGACAGATTTGTCTCGTATTATTTCGTACAATCGACGAACTTTCCAAAACCTGTCCTGATGCTCAACGTCATCCATTGTATCCACAAAATGTAAAGTTTGCCTCAAGGAATAAAATCTATTTATAGACATTCTCTCAGCAATTTTGGGCACTCGTAATTTTGCATCCCAATATAATTGGATTCTAGGATAATGTAAATTTCCCATAAGTATATGTATACCAACGAAAATTTGCATTTCCTCTACAGACGTGGGGAAAAATTGTATTTGGTTCTGTACAGCATACAAATTCGTAAACTTTGCCATACGTGTAAATAAATCTCTTGTAAAGTACTTGCAGAAGATAGCATAACGGCTCTCCAATTCTACAACTGGTATTACATCTTCTACAAACAACTGAATGGGTATAGTGAGATATCTTACTTTGGTATGCCATTTGATATCATTCTTAGGGGTGAGATGATTATTTATAAGGTAATCATGATATCTGATCTTAACTTCATAAAATTTTCGAGAAGTGCTTGGTCCTGCAGCGACCACAGGGCTCACAGTCTCCACTTCTACTGATAGAGGTTCATCTTCAATATTAGGTTCATTTGGACCTACATTTTCTATTTGTAAGTCTTCTTCTTCAGTTTTTACTGAAAATAAATAAATATTAGTTCTTTATATTACTTCAAAATAAATTTTTTTACCTTTCAAATCTTCAAACTGCTGCTCGGAAGCATCAATGTCATTACTGTGGTCTGACAAATATTCAATACCTGAAAGATTTTTTATTATATTGAGCAGCTGCTCATAGGTCAAAGGTCTCTTTAAGTCCATCTTGGCTAGCTACTGAAATATTACAAATAAGTTTATTTTAACAAGTACTATGAATGGACTAGGTTATATTTTCCTACTCTAGAAGAATCCGTTTACTCACACAGTCCATAAGTGAGGACGTCACTTTTCAATAAGAATACAAAGCCAAATATCAACTTATTTCACTGGCGACTGCGCATTCCACAAAAATGCACCTTTTCAAACATATAAATAATTTTTACATAGTATGAGTGAGTAATCTAGTCTAAAAATAAATTACTGTTATTTGCTCGGTATAGATGTCTGCACACTGGCCAGAATCTTACTAAAACTATTTCAAAGGAATATTTAGAGGTCCCCTAACGTATACAATATGAGCAAACAGTGATATTATTATAATTTCGTATAACTGAGCGCTTAGAAATGTATGTCCACATTTGTGGATGCCGTGAGCGAAAGGGTTTGGACACAAGCACTAAAATAACTTCTTCGCAAGAGCATTACTTTGCTAATAGTTATATTTAACCTCATGTTAAGCTTATCATACTTTCCAAAAAATATGGAAATTTGCTGAAATCATTATGATCCTCAAGCCAGGAAAAGAGTCCGCCCAATGAAGTATCATCTTATCGATCCATCAGCCTACTCCCAACCGTATGCAAAGTTTTTGAAAGATTGCTACTACAAAGGATATGTGCAGATCATGAAATCCTAACGTTACTACCAAAACATCAGTTTGATTTTTCACTACACTTCACCAGGAAAATCACTCCACTACCCAACAAGTCCAGCAAATGATAAATGAAAAAAAGTCTCAAAGAAAAGAAATACTGCAATGCTATATTTCTAGATGTGTCACAAGCGTTTAACAAAGTCTGGTATAGAGGTCTGCTTTACAAAGTAAAAATATCACTATCCAATAACCATAGATATTTCTTTGTAAAATTCAGTGACCAAAAATTTAACGTCTGTATTGTTAAATCCGGAGTCCCGCAGGGTTATGTTCTAGGATACTGCATTTCTCACAAAACCTTCTACATCATCTGAACATACTCATTGATTGGTATATAAAATGGAGAAAAAAAAATAAACAAAACAAAATGAACTCAAATAACATTTACCAACCGCCACAACATATGCCCACGTATAAGAATGAAAAATGTATAAATACTAACAGTAACAGACGCTAGATACCTTGGCCTTCATCTTGACAAACGTCTCACCTGGAAGAAGCATATCCAAATCAAAAAAAGACAGCTCGGGGTAAAATTTCGGGGTAAATGTATTGGCTTCTTGGATGTAAATCAAAAGTTAACATCCAAAACAAAATTCTTGCATACAAAGCCATACTCAAACCTATCTGGTTCTACGGACTACACCTATGAGGCTGTGCAAAGCCAACGTCACTAAATATTATCCAAAGATTGCAGTTTAAAGTGCTAAGATCGATAGTGGATGATGCACCATGGTACATGAGTAATCAAACACTTTACTACGACTTAAAGATTCCTTTCATCAGAGAAGAAATCTGTCGAGCCACGGAGTCAAAAAATAAACGTACCATTCACCATGAAAATGAGCTAGTGAGAAAATTATTCAACAATGGTCCAGCTACAAGAAGACTAGATAAAACCTGGATCCAAGACCTACTTCAAAATAAACCAAAATAGACTAATGTAAGACATCATTGGATGTCTCTCCTTAACGCCCAAAACCAGTAACAAATTTATTTAATACTCTGTAATAACGTAGATGATATATAAACAAAATTATATTACGCGGTCAATAGATGTTTTAAATATCATATTGTATTTTGTTTATACATACTAAAGAGACATACTAACATATATAGAACAAAAAAGACTAAAGTGGTATGGACATGTAAGAAGAACTAGCGACAGCAGATGGATAAAGAGAATAACCGAATGGAGCCCCATAGGAAGGAGGAAAAGAGGACGACCCCGAAAATCCTGGAGGAACGAAGTAGACGACGCCATGAGTAAGAGAGAACTAAACGATGGAGAATGGAACAACAGAGAGAGATGGAAACGGTTGAGCGAGGGAAGGCAGTGAATACTGTAGAATCCCTAAAAATATATAAAAATATTTTGTTTATATTACTAACTGTTTAATTGTGTTAACGACAACTGTTCATTTTACAGAACTTATTATTTTAATTTATCTAATAAAATTCCGCCACACCCTATATACTTTATATTTTAAAGTAAAGTATTCCTTAGTACTAATACATCTCTTTTTTTTTGTTCATTTAGAGCTCCTCGTTCAAATTTATTAGGAGGAGAACGGCACAATCTGCCTGCAAGGCACCAGGTTTGTTAATGTATTAAAAGGAAGATGTTTCCTAATGATAAACTACTCACGGAGCGACTAAAAATGTATTCAAGATGTAAATTCTAGAAATGAGCTAAGTATATTTCCATGTAGTAATTGATTCAATTACGAACATCTTTGTTTTATTATTTTCGTTTCAATTGTGTGACAATTTTTAGTTGCAAATTAAATTAAATAAAATGTCGTTGTACAAAAAATGTGCAGAAAAGAAAATATTGAAATAAAGCTGGTTTATTCGGTCACATAATTTTTATTTTTGACAGATCAATAACATCTTAAAATCAGCTAATTTAGCTCTGATAAGGGTAAAATCAGGTATACACAAAATATCTTTCAGGTCTCAGTGTAGTATGGTGTACGAGAATAATAAGCCCTTTTAAAATCTACAATCTGAAATTTACAGATGATTTAGAAATTTAGTAAGAATCAGTCACTATGCCCCACTAACTACCAGAAGCGTAATTTATTTGTTTTAATTGAAGGGGAGGATGGTCAAAATGTTCGAAACATACTTTAGTCCTAGAAGGTAGGCAGAACTGCCTTCCAGTCTCGGTTATGCAGTATTCCTCAAGCGTGGCAACGATTATAGGTATATACAACACGCAAGGGTTATTCGGACACCATCACCGTCATAGCCAGAAACCATGAATTACCGACGGGACTGCCCTGATTGGAATGCAACGTCGGTACTTTATTTACCTAATATCTCATTAACACATAATTATGACGCATTCTCGCCGTTTTTCGCTACGACTGAATTGCTTTCTCCCTCTGTTCCTTCTTGTTCAAGTTCAATTTCGCCTTTTTTTATTTGTCTTATCTTCTTAATGTTCTGAAGCTATTTTCTTGTGGCATTTTAAATTAATTACTATTTAAATGGGAATAAGCCACAATTAAAGGTTAAAATACGTTTATTCACGTTTCAATTTTCACTTCGGAAATCGTATTTTGAGAACGATTTCCGAAGTGGAAATTGAAACGTCAATAAACGTATTTTAACCTTTAATTGTGGCTTATTCCCATTTAAATAGTAATTAGTCTTATCTTCTGGCTTGCTTCTGGCACCCTGCCTTCCTTCGGGTCGCTTTTCTCCTTGTTTCCTTCTTTTCAACGAGGTTCTCTTCACATATCTTTGAACTGCCATCCACAGATCTGAGGACCTAAGCATCTTCTCTACCAGTTCCGTGACTGATTTCACCCTACTCCCTAGCTCTCTCCTAAGGAGGCCGTTCTTGACTATTCATCTATCGCATACCAATAGAGTGTGTGAGATAGTGTCCGATATTTTACATTACACACATTTGTCTGATTTTCAAAATCTGTAAAAGTATGCCAAAAGCTTTGCAAAATCTACGCCAAAGCTTTTGATTATGTAAATCACGACATTTTGATAAAAAAAGTAAATTTCTACCGAATTCGAGATATTTCTTTGAATTGGTTTTAATCTTAATTGAGGAATAGGAAACAACTAGTTAGAGCAAATGATATTGACTCTAGTCACAAAAGCATTGTATGTGGAGTACCACAGGGTTCAGTACTGGGTCCTCTACTTTTCCTTATTTTTATAACACTACAGTTAGTGACATCACTAACTTTAAAATGGATGGAAAAATTTTTCTTTTCGATGATGATACCTGTATTACGTGGAATAACTCTAATATTGCAACTCTTCATGCAATTATAAATTCTGATCTACTTAAAATAAAAACCTTCGACTCTAATTTACTCTCTTTTACCGTGTATAAGACAGTAGCATTATCTTATAAAGGTGCTCTTCAACCTTACTTCTTATAATAACAGCCAGATCGGTATCGTTGACTCTGTAAAATTTCTTGGTATTTGTATAGACAGCAACCTTAAATGGTCCCTTCATATCGATGTTAAGTAAAAAACTAGCCTCAGTCTGCTATGCAATAAGATCTGTTTAGAAGGAAATTGATTTTAGCATCTTCCAAAATAACATACTTTTCTTTGTTCAAGTCTCATCTTCAATATGGCCTTCCTTTTCGGGGTTCTAGTACAGCTGCTTAATCTGATGTTATTTTTATATTACAAAAGAGAGCAATACGGTATCTTTTTGGCCTCATTAGAATAACACATTACAGAAGCTACTTAAAAAATCACGGGATTTGAACTCTTCCCTCCCTATATATTCTAGAAAATGTTTGCTTAATTCGTAAATACCTACATGTTTTTTCAGCAAGACCTAATTATGACTACTCCACCATAAATTTAAGCATTGATGTGTATTTACCGATCTCGTTTACTGAGTTAGTAAAGAAATCTATATTATATTCGGCAAAAAAATTATACAACCATATCCCGTTGCAACTTAAATCTACAACCTTTTTCTTTAAGTTCCTTAAATTGACAAAAGCCTATCTATCTGAAAGACCATATTATTTGGTGAAAGAGTACCTTAACGAATAACTAAGAAATTACGGTACGTTTAGATACAAGCAACTAAAGTATTTTTATATATATATGTTTGGGTATCACATGCCTCAGCTTAAACTTATTCGTAAACTAGTTCGTATGGTTTTATTATGCAATTTGTAATTTAGTGAAATTTTTTAATGGATTTTATATTTTATTTTGTGATATTGACGAGTTATGTAATTTTAGTGAATTTTAATTGTTATTGTTATCTTTTTGACTTTTTGTAAGCTTTGTCCATAAACTTTACAATTTTCAGTAACAATAAAGCATATTTATATTCTATTCTATGCCCTGAAGCAACCATATTCGACTCCGTCCACTCCGCCACTCTTCTCATCTCGTCCCATTCCTCTTGCCACACCATAACGAACTTCTCTCTTTCTTCTTTATTTAACCGTTATGTTTCTATGTCTTTATTTCTTCTCTCGTATACTCTTCCTCTTTTCTTAACTAGGACGTGTATCGGAATACACCTGGTAATAACTCCCAGCGCTTTGGAAAAAACTGTTGTGTATGCACATGCCACCGTATAGACGACAGAATGAAGGGCTCTCCTTCTCTCAGTTTTGGGCCCACCGATGTTGGACATGATCCCTTCTATCGCGACGGATCTCTCTGTAGCTCTTTGAGTCACCGTCTTTATGTGTTTCCTCACCTTCCGTTCTGATCACATAAATTTAGTCACACCTAAATATCTTATGTATTTTTTAGGAGCCACTTTCTTTTCTGCACATTCTAATGCTATATAGTTCCTTTTTCTTGGTTTCTTGAGAACAATAGCCTTGGTATTATCCGCAGCCAGTTCAAGGCTATGTATTTTCATCCATTTGTCGACTTAGTCGCATGTACGCTATTCACCGAAGATAAAGTTTTCCTGTTCCGCGCCACTACCAGCCTAACGAGGTTATCCGCAAATACGAAAGGGGTTGCACCCTCTTACTGGCTCTTATTACTGGCTCACAACCCCATTATATGCCAGGTTCCACAGTGTGGGTCCTAGTACCGACCCCAGCGGTCACGTCAACCACCACTCCTTATTCTACCAAAATTTTCCTCTCTGGCCCACCTCTGGGTAACCCTCACACCGCGCAACTCCCAAAAGACTTCCATCTTCTTCTTCTTAAAGTGCCCTCTCCTCAATGGAGGTTGGCTACTACAATTTTAAAATCTTCTCTATCTTCAGCTGTTCTTATTAGCTGTTCAAAATTTAGCCCTGTCCATTGTCGGATGTTTCTGAGCCACGATAGTCTTTTCCTTCCTAGGCCTCTCTTTCCCTCGATTTTTCCTTTCACTATAAGTTGGGCATATTGGTACTTATTATTTCTCAGTATGTGGCCTAGGTATGATGTTTTTCTAACTTTTACTGTGTTAAAAAGTTCTCTTTCCTTGCCTATTCTATGCAGCACTTCTTCGTTTGAGGTATGCGATGTCCATGAAATTTTGAGCATTCTCCGGTAGGTCCACATTTCAAAGGCCTCCAATTTATTTACGGTTGATGTTTTTAGGGTCCACGTTTCAACTGCATATAGAAGAGTCGACCAAACGTAGCATTTTGATAAACGTAGTCGAATTTCGAGTTTTATTCGAGAATCACAAAGCAGTTTTTTTATTTTTTCGAAAGATTTTCTGGCCTGTTCTATTCTCGATCTTATTTCTAGATCAGGATTTAGGCTGCTATCGATCCAACATCCCAGGTACTTAAATCTATTGACCTGTTCTAAAATGTGCCCATTTATTGTGCAAGGTTGAGGTACGTTTTGGTTTTTTCGGATTGACATCACTTTGGTTTTTTTAATGTTTATTTTCATACCAAATTGCTCACAGGTCGAGTTGGTCTTGTCGATGAGTCGTTGTAGACCTACGTCGGAATCCGCAATTAACACTGTATCATCGGCGTATCTGATACTGTTGATATTTACGCCATTCACCTTGACTCCATCCTTGGAATCCTCCAATGCTTCTTTAAATAGAAACTCGGAGTAAAGATTAAACAGCAGAGGCGACAGAACACATCCTTGTCTAACTCCCCTCCTAATTTCTACTTCTGCGGATGTGGAACCTTCGATCCTAACTCTGGCGTTTTGGTTCCAGTACAAGTTTTTTAAGAATTTGATGTCTTTTCCATCTAAACCGACTTCTTGCAAACGTTCTAATAGTAGGTCGTGTCTTACTCTATCAAATGCTTTTTCGAAGTCTATAAAGCATATAAATATATCTTTCTGTTGGTCGTAGCATTTTTGGGCGAGAACTAGTAAACTGAATAGGGCTTCTCTCGTTCCCATGCCGGCTCTGAATCCAAACTGATCGTCTCCGATGATTGTTTCGCACTTTCTATAGATACGATTATGTACGATTTTTAGTAGGACTTTTACTGCATGACTCATAAGGCTTATCAGACGGAACTCATTGCAGTGTTGTGGGTTTGGCTTTTTTGGTAGTGGGATGAATATTGACTCCAGCCAATCTTGGGGTATTTTACCTTCCATCACTGCAAACAATGGGCTCCTGTTCTGTCTGAAATCGTACTACCTGAGTGACAGCCCAACAAAAGAAATATAGCTTAAATTTAAATAATTCATGAGTAATTTATTAATTATGTACAATAAATACCACAATCTTGACGTTATGTCAACAATTTCAATTTTTGAGATAATAAAATTGAATCCCGTTGTTTGTATCCAACCAATAGGTATGTATTTAATTTTATAACACAATAATAAATATAAATAAATACATAATCCCTTATTACAAAAAAAACGTAAGTTAGCTCTCTCCATTCACATCCTAATCTGAAAATCTTTAAACTCCCTATTCTTAGAAATGCTACTTCAGCGCGCAAAAATCAAGGTCGCGAATATATACTTCTTTCCTTTTGTCGAGAAAACCCATTTTGCAGGAGATTAATGTTTACGTCTTTAGCAAGCAGCCGTCGCGAAGAAAGTTTTTCGAGTTTAATGGTTTTTTTACGTGTCACATTGTTAACCCAACAAAACTACATTATATGCACATATAGTTTCGTAAGGGAGCCGAATGTAATCAACTCGTCAAATAGTTATTATTAGTTACAGGTAGTTTTTGTTTTAAGGGGGTCAGAACTGCTGGTTATGTCAGTTCCAAAATTTAAACAGAAAAATTAATGATTAATAATGTTAGTAGGACATACAAATTTTGGTATACAGGAAGCAGTGATACTACAAATGTAACTGATGAAGTTTGTAATATGCAAATATCAAAAAAAAAAAAAATTTAAAGTTCTAATAACGAGCGATAGGATTAATAAAATTGTAGTTTATACGTGAACGGCTAAATTATGGAATGTTATCATTATTCGAAAACCGTCGAGTTTTGAGGAAAATCCCGAAACAGGTCGATTTTTGTTATAAAATACCCATGTTATAACGTACATGGAGTAGGGATGATGTTACCGGTGTAGGTGTAGTGACGTAATCATTAATTTTTTTTAAATATAAATCGGTATAATGCGACACCTCATTTAAACGAGAATTTAATTCTCTATTTAACGATATTACATTTTTAACTAAAATATTTTTTTAAGGGTACAAAACCATTTTTTTTTTAATTTAAATTCAACTAAATTACAGCTAATGATTTAATTAATAATGTAACCAAATTATGCATAATAATTATTTTAAATTAAATGTTCGAAATGCCACCCATCGGTTTAATGACAATATGCGAATCTAAGGACACATTCATCAAGTATATTTCGGATGACTTCTGGAATAATTAGACTCATTTCATGCCTAATTCTATCTTTCAAGTCCTGTAAGTTTTGGGGTCTATTGACATAAACTTTTGATTTTGTGTAACCCCACAGGGAAAAAATCTAGAGGTGTTAGCTCTGGCGACCTTGCTGGCCACTCTATAAAACCTCGTCTTCCCTTCATCCACTTCCTGGGAAAGTAATGATTTTAAAATTGACGTACTTCACTTGCGTAATCTGAAGGGGCTCCATCTTGTTGAAACCAGATATTTTCACTAGGTAAATTTGGATTATTGGCATTTGGATACATGTTAGCAAGGACAGGTATAAGTTGATTTCTCAAAAAAGTTAAATAACGTTCTAATGTTAGATTTTCTTCAAAGAAAAAAATCGGTTGCCTGTAAAGTCGGTTTTACAGGCGAAGATTTTACGTGACAACGTCTTTTTCTCGGTAGAATATTTATTGATATGAATATTATTAAATTGCACAATAGGAACAAGGAATTGAATGAAAATAAGAATTGCACAAATTTTAACTATAGAAATATATTTTGTTTACTAAAACATTGTACATGTAAACTTAAACTTAACTAATTTCTATTTGAGTGATTTTGTTGAGGATAGGACGATGATAGGAGAAATATGAAATGAAAGGAAGTGTTTCTGCTGTAATGTGTCTTGAACGCCAAGAACGCTCCAGAAAGACAGAGACACAAGCACGCACCGATTCAACGCGCCTAATTCTCTAGTGCTGCGCGCGCAGCGGACCGATCATGTTTGAGTGGGAGAGAGACGCAAGGCATTCGCCGGTCCGGCGGGCCTCTCTCTCGTTCGGTGACTCATCGTAACAGACGTGAGCGGGCGTTACACTTTTTTATGAATGACTCCGAGCCACAACCTAATTTAAGACGTTGTCACGTCAAAAAGGGCCAATGATTCTGTCATTAATGATCCCTGTTCATACATTTACTTGATATTGATATTGTGTGTGTGACTCAGTCATCCAATGTGGGTTTTCTTGACTCCAATATTTGCAATTTTGACGATTCACGGTGTAATGTATTCCTCTTTAGGACTGTTGGACATAACATAAAGCTACTTACGATAGGTTTTATTAATTTATTAAGCTTTATAAGAATTGTATAACTTAACCTTAATTCAGTTCACATGTAGTCCATGACCTGAATCTATTGTCATGTGTGGTTGTCATGTCACTGCTGTCACTTAAGGTTCCGTTTGCCAAGTGCAACGTTGCCAAGTATATCCGTACATGAAAACCATACATAACACGTCCCCTTTAATAAAAACAAAATAAACAAAAATTAATTCACATAATATATCATAAGTACATAAATAACAATAATTCACAAATATATCAATAGGTAAATCTATCAGGAGGGCGAATGACTCTACCACTTCTGGAGGTTTTCAAACCAGGTGAAGTACTGTATGATGTAGAAGGTACATTAATGTCATTGATGGGTGATGTTCTATTAGATGTTGAAGGTACATCAATATCTTTGATAGTGTTATTTGTTTTACAGTCCCTTGTATCATCAGGTACATCAGGACAAAGAACTGCTCTCATATTTCCCATACTTGTCCTTCCAGTAGTCACAATATCATTTTCATGACTAGTTTTCACATATGCTTGCTCACAATTTGCATTTGCATGTTGCTGTGCTTCTGACCGTACAGGTCTAAGATAGTGTCTATTACGTCTATAAGCAGTATCATTTACTTTAACCATGTAATCCCTTGATCCTTTCTTTGCCATAACCACTCCAGGGTTCCATTTCCTTTTCTTTTCTTGAAGTAAAATTTGTTGTCCTGATTTTAATTCTGGTAACCTATTTGTTCCTTTGTCATAATAGTGTTTTTGTTTTCTTTGATTTTCTCTCAATTGTGTAAAATATCTTTTATTAGAATGTCTGGGCTTTAGAAATTCCATACTGACTGGTAAGTTGGTTCTGAAATTTCTTCCAGTTAGCAACACACAAGGAGCAGGTAAATTTTGTTTTGGAGTTGTATTATAATCTAATACAGCTAGAAATGGATCTTTCTTAGTTTGTACAGATTTTAAAAACAAGTTTTTTATTGTTTGTATTGTTCTTTCCACCATGCCATTGCTACGAGGATATTGTGGACTTGATGTTGTTACTTCAATATTATATATACGGACAAAATTTAAAAATTCATGAGAGCTGAATGGAGGACCATTATCAGAAAATATTTCACAAGGCAGTCCATTAATAGCAAACAAATTTTTTAATTGTGTTACAACACTGCTAGCCGTTTTGTTCATTAGTTTATTAACAATTGCAAACTTCGAAAAATAATCAACCACAACTAAAAAATCTTGTGAGGCTACTGTCATGAAATCAATACCAATTTTTTGCCAAGGTATTTCAGGTACATCATGTGATTTTAATGGCTCCCTATTGTTGCTCTTATAGCTCATTTGACAAGTCAGACAGTTCAGAACAATGTTTTCTATATCCTTCATCAATCCCGGATAATAAATTGCTTCTTGAGCCTTCTTCTTACATGATACTACACCCTGATGAGACTGATGTATAACATCAAGAAATTCACCCTTCAATTCTTCAGGAATAATTAACCTTTTTTTATAAAATAATACATTCTTTAATAAATATATATCATGTCTGTCAGACCAGAATTTTTTCACCTCAGAAGGTACAGAGCTTTTATGCTCAGGCCACCCATTTAAAACATAATATTTAACTTTTTGTAAAGATGGGTCAGTATCAATTGCATTTTGCAATCTTTTTTCATTTTCTTTTGATGTTGCTACAATAGAATACACTTTTAAATTATTTTCATCATCTATAAAATTAGTATTTATGGTTTTATTCAAAGGATCTCTACTTAAATTGTCAGGAACTTTGAGATTTTTACCAGGAACATATTTGAGTGAAAATTTATATCTCATTAATTGCATTGCCAGTCTTTGGATCCTAGGTGACATTTCATCTAAAGGTTTTTTTAACAAACCTAAAAGAGGTCTGTGGTCTGTCTCTATTTCAAATTCTATGCCATAAAGATAGAATGAAAATCTTTCACATCCATACACTATACCAAGAAGCTCCTTTTCAATGTGGTTATACCTCCTTTGGGTTGGAGTTAATGACACTGATGCAAATTCAATTGGAAACCCATCTTGCGAGACCATGGCCCCCAAACCATATGGGCTGGCATCAACAGAGAGTATGGTCTTTTTGTCAGGGTTAAAATAATGCAAAGTAGTGGCTGACGCCACAAGATTCTTTAGTTTATCAAAACATGCCTGTTCATTATGTCCCCAATGCCACTCATTTTTACTAGAAAGTAAACATCTTAGAGGACTAGTGTGTTCTGACAGGTTTGGTATAAATTTTGCAAGATATACTATGGTTCCCAAAAAACGTTGTAATTCTTTTTTATTACTTGGTGGTGTCATTTTTGTAATAGCTTCTGTTTTATCATGATCAGGTGAAATGCCAATATTACTAATCTGATGACCTAAAAATTTCACTTTTGTTTGACAAAATTTAGATTTTCCTAAATTCAAAGTTAAGCCACTCTGTTTAATTTTTTCTAAAACACATTTCAAATTTTTATCATGTTCATTTTTAGAACATCCAAAAACCAAAATATCATCAAAATATGTTATTGTTCCTGATATACTATCTAAAAGTTCAGACATATATTTTTGAAAAATTTCAGGTGCACAGGTAAGGCCATATGGTAATCTCAGATATCTATAACGACCAAAAGGTGTAGTAAAAGTACATAAAAGTGAACTTTCATAATTCAAAGGCAACTGAAGAAAAGCAGATGACGCATCTAATAATGTGAAATAATTAGCCCCTGAAAGCTTAGCAAATAAAGTATCTTGAGTAGGAATTGGAAACCTTTCTCTTTTAACATATTTATTTAGATACACAGGATCCATACATATTCTAATATCAGATCCCTTATTTTTCGGAACAACTACAATAGGATTTTGCCATTCTGTGGGTTCACTAACTGGTACAATAAGGTTTTTACGTACCATATCATCAAGTTTATCTTTAACTTGGCTCCTTATAGCCAGTGGAATTTTTCGTGTCCCACTTATGAATGGCACTGCATCACTAGATAAAGTTATATTAAAATACCTGTTGACCTTTCCTACACCTGAAAAAATGCTCTTATAACTATTTATAATATGATTTGTTTCATTATCTATCATACTAACACTAGGCTGATCACAAACAATTTGAAAGTCTCTTGCTGCCTTTAGGCCTAATAGAGATTTTTGTTTATCATTATCTAAAATATAGAACAGACAATCTTTAAATATTTTCTTTAAAGAGCAAGGTATATAAATTTTACCAACAACATTAATAACATGTCCAGTATAGCTAGATAATGAACTATTAGTATTTTCAAGCATTTTATAATCAATATTTAAATTTTTAAAATCACTACTGTTCAATATATTGACTTCACTTCCAGTATCAACTTTTAAAATACTCTCTTTACCATTAATAATGATTTTTTGGAACCATTCTGAAGAGTTCGGTTTAATTTCATTAACAGTCCACACTAGTACCTGTTCATCAGTTAAATCAGTGTCAGAATTGCTACAACTACTATCGTTATCATTGATTTCATGGACTTTGTTGTTATTATCAGGACAAAATTTACGGTAGTGTCCTTTTTTGTTACACAAAGAACAATATCTGAAAAATGCAGGACACTTACCCCTAATATGCTGAAGTCCACATTTATAACACTGAATATAATGGTTACCTGTATTTTTGTCAGTAACTTTGTGGCTTGTAGACTGCTCCTTCTCATACTTTGAACCATACCTTGACTGTCCTGTAGATCCAGGTCTGTTTTCTTCATTTCTTTTCTTCACAACACTAACACTTTCACTTTCTTTGGATATTTCACGTTGAGTAACAGCACTATTTTCCATAGCCCTACAGATGTCTATAGCTTGTGCTAGTTTTAAATCAGCACATTGTAATAATTTTTCTTGAATTCGTAGATCATGTGTACCCAAAACAATCCTGTCCAAAATTAAAGTATCCTTTTCTTTAAACTCACATGTTGATGCCAATTGTTTCAAGGCAGTTACAAACTGATCGATACTTTCATTTTGTAATTGATCTCTTTTAAAGAATTTAAAATGTTCATAAATTAAATTCTTAAGAGGGCTGCAGTATGTATCTAACTTACACAAAACAACATTGTACTTCTGATCATCTCCAACATTTTCATACTCGAAGGTATTGAATATCTTTAGCCCTTCATCTCCCAGCTGATTTAGGAGAATAGCGATTTTTATATGGTCTGGTTTTTCACTTTTGCCGGAGGCTGTTAAAAATAACTGGAACTTTTGCTTCCAAAATTTCCACTCGTTAGAAATATTATTTCCTTGGAAACTAAACGGTTCTAAGCCTTTACAAGTATCTGTCATATTGATTCGAGCACAGTATAGCTCCTTTACTTACATATATTTTTTATAGGCTTTTGTCACATGCACCGGCTTTTAACACAACTTAACCTATCGTCACTTTTCCGCTGCCACCATGTAATGTATTCCTCTTTAGGACTGTTGGACATAACATAAAGCTACTTACGATAGGTTTTATTAATTTATTAAGCTTTATAAGAATTGTATAACTTAACCTTAATTCAGTTCACATGTAGTCCATGACCTGAATCTATTGTCATGTGTGGTTGTCATGTCACTGCTGTCACTTAAGGTTCCGTTTGCCAAGTGCAACGTTGCCAAGTATATCCGTACATGAAAACCATACATAACACACGGTACCATGTATAAAAATGTGGCTTCATCGGAAAAAAGGATTTGATTGATACTATGTGGATTGCGGATACATAAATCCTGCATAATTTCAGAAAATTGAAGCCAGCGATCGGGATCGTCCTCGTTTAATTCGTGATGTAGTTGAATTTTGTAGGGATGGTATTTTTTTTTTTAAATACGTAATACCGATCGTTCTGAAACTCCAGCATATTCACCCATTTATGTTGAACTACTGTGAGGATTGTCATGTACATTTAATAAAATATCAAGTTTCACATTGTCTTCAATTTTAGGACGCCCAGCGTTTGGAATATGTTTAACGTGCCCAGTTTCTCCAAATTTTCGGACTATTTTATTTACCGTTGATTAGCTGATGGGTCTGTCCGGATATTTTGCGTTGAATAAATTGCATACCTCGTTCTGTGTTTTTTTTTATCTCCGAATCCGCTAAGAATTAATAATTTTATGCGTTGTGTTTAATTTAGGTGAGCCATAATTTGGTATTCAAAAGTAAAAATTACAATTGACAACTGATGACATTTCACAAAATCAAAACATTTACGTCAATAAATATTACAGTAACTATGCCACTATCACTTGCTTGAATTGACATTTAACAAAAAGTTTCAGTGTTTATGTGATAACTTTTTGTGTTCATTATTATTTTTACTTATTTTTGCTTTTTTATATTTACTTTAGAAAGTCATGGCAGAAACCGATGGATGGCATTTCAAACATTTAATTTAAAATAATTCGTAGGTATGCATAATTTGGTTACTTTAAAGCACATTATGAATTAAATCATTAGTTGTAATTTAGTTGAATTTAAATTAAAAAAAATTGTTTTTGTACCATTAAAAAAATATTTTAGTTAAAAATGTAATGTCGTTAAATAGAGAAGTAAATTCTCCTTCAAATGTGGTATCGCATTATACCAATTTCTATTTAAAAAAATTAACGGTTATGTCACTACACCCATACCGGTGACGTCATCCCTACTCTATGTACGTTCTAAGTTATAAGATGGGTATTTTATAACAAAAATCGACCTGTTTCGGAATTTAACTCAAAACTCGACGGTTCTCGAAATAATGATAATATTCCATAATTTAGCCGTTCACTGTATAATCGCGCTCAGTGTAGACAATGAATTCTAATCGAATGAGGATAAAAACAAATTTTTACAATAGAACATATTTATCTGAAACCGCGACCAAGAGAAGCAATAGAGAGGGTCATTTATGCGGCGTTGCCTTATCGATTATTTAAGAGGTTTGTTTTTGAACTGTAAAATTAGGTAATTGATAAAATATATTCTTAAGTGAAGTATTCATTATAATAATTAAAATGAACAGAAGTCTATTAAATTAGAAAGCTAATAATAAGCTAAGAAATAGCGTTTTCAACGGTAGTGGTAGAAGTTTATAAAAAATTATTTACCACTTTTTATTTAAATATCATCAAAATCGCTGTTTTTACTGTCAGAATTTAATTAAAAATCTTTGCTATCTAAATCTTCGTCTACACTGATAACCATATTATCCACGACTACATCAATTGATGACTCTTTTAATATAAACTAACGTTTAGTTGCGATGACTTTTTCAGTTTTTTTTTCATTCTCCCGCAGGAAATGTTTGAAAAAATTCGTCCGATAGCTGCTGTATTGACGTCAATATAACGTCTGCGTTTCTGGCTCCCAGATAGGATTTCAAAGCTGCCCAAACCATTTCAATAGTGTTTTAATTGCGATGATATGGTGGGAGTCTAAACACGTCATGTCCTTGTACTCGTACAATTTTATATATATTTATATATATAAAAGCATTATATGGAATATTTTTTTCTAGAAGCCATTCCTGCATAACACACTTCTCCGATGAGGATATGAGACATTTCTTTTCTGTGTATTGTAGTATGATGCATTATACAATACTACTACATTATTTGGAGGCAAGTTGTTTAAAAGTTGTTCTTCCAACCATTTTTTTAAATTTGTAAAGTTCATGTCATCATGATAGTCATCAGATTTTGACGTCGAATTCAATCTTATATAAGATCCAGGAAAAAAATCTTTTTTAATTTCTTATTCTAACAATAATTAAGCGTTGCCCTTTTGACACAGGTTTTTAAGTCCATTATTACTGGTGTAACACCAATTGTTTTTGTAAATATGACTCGTTAATAAAAAAGTCTCCTTAGGAAACACTGCAAATTCTAGCTCTTTAATTTCTAAAATTCTTCTCTAGCTTCCTTAATTTTCCTTAGGATTTGCAGTAGTAAATGCTTAACTGCATGTATTTCCATCAACATTTTTCTATTGTTGACTGCTTTTTTTTGAGCGAAACCCAAGTTTATGAAATTTTCATACTTTTCCCCAAATACCCAAAATACAAACATTAGTAATGTTTGTATTTTGAGAACGATTTCCGAAGTGGAAATTAAAACGTCAATAAACGTACTTTAATCTTTAATTGTGGCTTATTCCCATTTAAATAGCAATTACTTTAAAATGCCACAAGAAAATAGCTTCAGAACAATAATAATATTTATTTACTGTCAAACAATATTGGTACGTCATTTTCCTAACATGACGCATCAACCACGCAGAGTTATTAGTGTGTATGGATTGTGATACAGTGTTAGAACTTAACGATTAGAATATTAAACACAGCAATACATAATTAGAAATAAACCTAAATCTATACAAAGCAAAATATTAGATTTTTGATAACGGCTTGCAGTCTTTGAAAAAGGCGAAAATATTTTTAGTATCACTGTCTTTTCCAAGAGCACTATTTAATGTTCATATCATGTTATACATTTTGCGTTGCACATTATACTTGGGGCACTCCAATAAACAATGTTTTACTATTAAGACATTTTTACACATGTCACACACTCACACACAGGTTTATCAGCACGTTTTAGTAAGTAGTCGTTTGTTAACCGAGTATGACTAATCCGGAGGTGAGTGAAGGTTACTTGTTCTCTTTTATTGTTAAATTTTGGGAATTTTTGATGATTAATATCAACTTCGTACAGCTCGGTTGGGAGTTCTTCCATGCATCCTGCCATATTGAATTAATCTTTTCTTAAAAGAATGATTTTAGGTCGGCGTGCGCCGTCGTGCTCGAAAAATTTCGCGTTTTAGTGCGTGATTAGTATTTCATTTAAAAAATAAATGAACGAAATAAATTCTTTGTCAAAAATTAGTTACTATTAATTGAGTTAAAAATAATTGCGGCCACTTCTTGACTGGCATCTCATTATCAATGTAATCTCTTAATTTTAGATGTAGATAAAAATGTGAGTTTGATTACCTACGTTATAAATGTAGTGATCATGCAGTGGAATCTTAGGCTATTAGTGTTAACGTTAGTTTTAACAACATTTTTTTTTAAATCCCCAATTAAAAACATCAGGAGGGTTTAGTTCTGCTATTCGAAGACCACAAATTCGAATCCACTACCAAATAATTTCCAATAAATTCCAAAAATGTTACTTAAAATCAGTTTTTAAGACAACTGTATATCTGACAGCAGTTAGTTTATCATCAAATACATGATAAACTAATTTATTCTGCTTAACAAAATAACTAACGTTGAAACCGAATCTTCCTTATCTCCTGATCCCCTAAACCAAGTGAGGATTTGCTTCATTTCAATCTAGTTTATTGTGGCAGTTAAATATTTATGCACGGGATATGCGAACTCCATCGCTAAATATTACCTTTGAATAAAAATTTGGATTTTCAATAGGTACATTTTCCTATTCACTATTTTGCAAGTTGTATCCTTTTCAAATAATCGTTTAGGTATAATTTTTGTCACAACAGATGTACGATAAAGCACTTGTCTTTGAAATATCTATATCCTTCTCAATCTGGCGATAAGTCAAGTAAGTTTTTAAAATTCTCTTGTCTGGTTGCCTCCTTTCTGAATATTATTAAAAATATAATTTAAATGTAGTAGAAATAATAATATTTTGGCATTCAATGTCAAATGCACATCCTATTTTTTATAATTATTAAAATTTACGTTTTTCTTGACAACCTTTTATATCAAAACATTAATTATGACAGATGACACAGGTATTGATTTCTTTGTCAAGCCAACATTACCAAAGCCTACTCTAAGAAATTAATTTTCTTGCAAAAAGTCACAATATGTCATTTTAGATAACAAAAAATGCAATTTACGGATATCAAAATCAAAATAAATTTATTTTTAAGTAAAATTGTAGATTATTATTAATAAAAATAGCAAATTGCTTTAAGATGCCACAAGAAAATTGATTTAGAACAATAGTAAAAAAGAATAGAAAACAATAATATTATATCGGATATATATATATATATATAAATAAATAGAAACGAAAATGGTAATAAAATACAGTATGTTCTATTTTGTGACAATTTTGTTTATAAAACCGGCAAGGGATTAGTATCACCTTAATAAAATGTTAAAATGCGTTACCATTGTTAGTTGTCAGTGCCTTATTTTTAAGTGTCTTAAGACGTCAAGTATAAATATTTTATTTTCAGACTAGCTTTAAGAACTAAAAATGTCAAAATATATAGGGTGTCCCATATAAAAAAAAACAGAAGTTTGTATTCTTTAGTGCGACCCCCTTAAAAATTTCGTGTACGCCAGTAAACCCCACCATAATATTTATATCTAGTAAAGGCTCGAATAAAGTTTTTGAACTTTTTTTTATATATAGAAGATATAAAACCGTTTCGTTTTAATAGCCCTATATCTCTCTAACGTGGAGTGGTATTGATGATTTGATTATCCAATCGTTACTATAACGAAAAAAGAAGTCATTACAACTTTAATAATTTTTTTTCTATCTCATCTAGTTTTCAATATACCCTGCAAAACATACCCATTTGGGACACTCTGTACATTAAATGTTTTTATACGGTTTTGAAAGTAAATGTTTGCAAATACTTTAAATAATTAAATATATTACGTATCTCTGATTGACGATCAGAATTTTACTCATTTTTTATTGAATTAAAGTGGAATTACTTAATTTCAGGTATCACTGATAATGCTGTAATAAGAACTCGTTTGGAACAATTTTATAAAGCTTTCGTATTTTTTCATAATTTTATTAATTTTACAAATTGTAGCTATTACACTGACAGTTTAATACTTCACTGTAATTTTTGTTAAACTATGGTGTACAGCCAGCAACTGGGAATTTTCTCTTTATATATTTTTTTCATTGTTCAGGATCCAGACACACTAAACGACTTATTTAAATACGATGTAACTACGTCATCTTTGTTAAATGGTATCTCTTATATTTAGAGAACATTAATTTACTATTATTTTGAATATTCATTTAATATTATAGCTGTTTTGTAGTAAAACGACCTATTTATTCGTTCATAAATCGGTTTATCATCTATATTCAAATTTGTTTGGATATTAAAAAGTTTTAAAACTGAGGTTCATGCTAAAAATACTTTTTCCCATTACGGTCACATCCGTGAGGAAAATCAATAAGTCCTTTGTAACATATTCAATTTAACTTTTGGGATAAAGCTGTAGTGGATCCTCAAAGTTATATAGTCACACTTAAATATAATGTATAATATATATTAATAGAATATCCGCCTACATAATTTATGACAATGCAGATTAAAAAAAAATGTTTTGCACATGCTTTATTGTTTTCAATTTATTTTCTTCTTTTCTTATTATCTCCGCAGCAGTTTACGTTCCTACCGGTTATTTTCAATTTCATTCTTATTATTTATATTGTAGGTATTTTTCTGCTTCTGCAGCAATCGTATATTGTGTTTATAATAGTTTTATCTGCATAATATAAGCATCTGTAGGTCTTTAAAATCTGTAGTTGCGGATCTAGAGCCACAAGATGGCATTGGCACAGGTAGCGTCACAAAATAGCGGTTTGTCTTCTGAAAATTTTCCACAGCTTTGTTAACTGGAAAACAAAAGGTACCGTCTGGAGTAGCTCGGTAGCTGGATAAAACGCAGCTTCGTCACAATTGAATACTCACTACTCATCCGTTATCTTTGTATCTGTGGCAGATGCTTGTAAAAAATTTTTTTTTAAGAAACTTATGAACGATTTTTCCTTTAGCGGATCCAGCCATTTGTCGCTTTTTTGTTTTTTAAGTTAATTTTGAATTAGTTCGCCAATCGTTCATGAAACTGTCGATTGTTTAAAAGTCTGCTCACCTAAGCTTCTGAAATTTCAAAATTTTTAGCAATTTTGATTTCACTGCATGGATTGTTTTTCTCATTCAATGGCATTAACTTTTTTTTAAAGTAAGATACTTTTTCTTCGAATTTAACAATGCCATAATTCATTTGCAAACAAATAACTGGGTGAACTTTAAATTGTATTTTAAATTATTACTGTTTTTAATAATGTACTTTGTAACTGGCAACGAAGTCGGTTAGACATAGAAATTTTTAGAAAAATGAAAAAGTGCTTTATGACCTGTCGATACTTTGGGGAAGTATCGAAGTGGTGTTCATAACAAAGTAATAAATTTAAACACAGTTTAAATGTAATTAGTTAATATAAATTACATTTAAACACTTAATATTTATTATAAATTTTCTTGAGCATTGTGTTGTTTAAATTATAATGCAATTTTTAATATTTTGATTTTAATCCTTGTTCCTTAATATCTTTCATGATTGGCCTTTCTCTCCCTTCTTTATACTGTTATCGATCATTTTCTACATTTAAACTTTCAGTTTTCGTTAATATTTTTCTTGAATTATATAATTGAGCTATATTTGGGTACTTCTTTACATGCAACCTTAAGATTTTTAATCGTGGTTATATTGTCATATATCTTTGTCAAAAATTTGTATCATTTTAAAAATTTTCGTTAAAAAATTTAATGATTTAAAAAAGATACTAAAATTTAGTTTATTAATCAAAATTTTTGTTGGAGATACAGAATAAAAAATAATTAACAATTTTTTGAACATTTGGAACAAAAATATACACAAAGAAAAATGTCACATTTCACACATTTCTTTTGACACCTTTTGTCCTTTCCACGGGAACACATTACACATCTAGATGTTGTTCGTTGTTTCTTATTGGAAGGTCATTGAATATCCTTTCCGCTGTCATTTCTTTTTAGTTTCGCCCTTATGTCTGATGGGATTCTTTGATTGTTACTTCGTTTTTAATATCTGGTTTAATTAGACCAAACCAAGTTCTTTTAAAAAAATCTGCGTTTTAGTTTTTCAGTTAGCTTGTTATGTTTAAAAATAACATATTTAATTATTCCTGTATTATTAAGCAGTAAAAAAATTGTTAGAGGTCATCACTCGTTATTACGAGACACATTATATAACGCAGATATTTCGTTAACCATACCCACGCTATCTTCTGTGTGAGTATAATATAAAATTTCATATAATATAGCCATAATAAAGACTAACCAAATTATTAAATGTCTAAACAACTGACACCGGATGGGGCTTGAAGCAACGACCTAAGCGATCCGTGCCTATGCTCTATCTAACTCAGCTATCTACCAGGCCCACGGAAGTCAATCTATTTCTTAATAAATGTTTGCATTTACTAAGCTTACATAATGTACTAAAACATGGTTAAAACAAAAAATAATAAATTAATGACATAAGCATGCCTGTATTTTAAAGAACATTACCTGCCTAGAAAGCGATTGATGGACTTGATGGGCAAAAAACCACATACATGTATCAAGGGCACAGATTTCTTAGGTGATAAGATAACAAACTATAATCCACTTATTAAAGCAAAATAAATGTTTTTACCAATCTTATCTCTACTTTTATATAAAAAACTACCTTGAAAAAATAGAATAGAATAGAAAAAAAGAATAGTAATCAAAAGAAGTTATTTTAAATTAAGAAAATCCTACTTAATAAATATATTAATTTGCCAAAATAAAGTAGTAGGTATATAATATATGTAATTGGTAATAAGGTAATAAGTATATTTTTTTACATGTCCACTTTTTGTAGAGGTTATTAAAAAGCTTGTGATATCTCCACCGAATTTTGGTTTTTCGGGAAGAAATATTTGTAATACCTTTTTGTGAAAAGATATTAGATGCTTCCTTAAATCTAACGTATTTCTGTTGATCATTCTCATTTCAACTTTTTTATGTATGCACAATTTACACAAAGCAATTTGGGATGCATGAATTATTTCTAAAAACTCATCAAATTTCCCTTTAGGTCTTTTAGATCTATAACTCCAACGCTCACTAATCGGACTAGAACCATTTGAATCGTTGTCCCTCATGTCAAATTGTAAACTTGTCACTCCGGGAACAACAAGAATTAGATGAAAAACAATTATTACATTAGACTCGAAGAAAAGCTCAATTGGGAATAAAGTTAAGTGATGTCGAAAAAGTAACTACTATACTACTAGTTACTTTATGTTCGTTACTATCCAATACCCTAAGTATCTTATAACAAACCGAGAATAATATATCGTTACTTCGTTATTCTAAATATTTTGGTATTTTGTTTACACGGTAGGCGACATTATCTGTTATTAATTTGTCTCGGTACTTTTGAATATTAGCCGCACTCTTTCAGCAAATTTTGTTTAACCGAATGATCTCATCGCACACTCAGCAGAAACAATTTATAGTCTTAGGCCGATAAGATTAGTTTATTTAGATTCCTCCTGACTAAATTATAATAAAAAAAGAATTGAATTATTAAGTGGGTGTCCGTAACAATTATGTTTTTTTATTAGCTAGGGTGACATATTAAAAAAAAATATCGATACGATATTACTGTCGGCGTCGCAATGCAAGAATATTATTTTTATGATTATAGTGCGGGTATTCTCAAAATATGGACAATTAATTTCAGAGCGAAGAAGTCGTCTACTGGAAAAGAATGTACAAAATATTTTATTTTTACATTGTAATTATGTATGTTTATGGTATTGTTTGTAATGCGCATCCAGTGTTTCAAATTTTTATTACTTATTTGTTGTGCGTCTCATAGAGTCTTTAAGCATATACCCGAACTACTATACTCGCTAAAACCACACTCGCAGACGCAGACGCAAGAGTCTCGCAGGCTTAGTCTTGTTCTTGCTTAAATCTTGCATGGTCAGTCTTTGTCTTGGTCTTGCTAAAATTAGGCGGTCTTGGTCTTGGTCTTGGTCTTGCAAAAACGCAAGAACAAGACCAAGACTGCAAGACCAAGACCGATTTGGGGCAACACTAATCAAAACGACGATTACTGAATTGAAAAGGGCCCTTAGGCAGTGAGATAACATATACTTCTAACTTTAAAATGTAGAATGTTTTGGCAGCCACTAAGGCAAATATTTTAATGCCATATTTGGAAGCTTATTGGGGATATATTGCCGAAAGGAAGAACGTCCCCGAAAAGATTCTAATTTTTCGTCGATTGTGAAGTATCGACTAAGAATAAAATTGGATACAAATGCATTAGAAACAGCTCGTATAGCTGCCAGTTTATCTAGTGTTTTCATTCGTCTCTATTTGCGATATTCTCGAATCGCAGGCACTTTAAAAGTAAAATAAATCTTTGCAGAGACATTGATCTCAAAGCCCAAAGATGTAGCTTAAAGATCCTCCAGATTTAACCTATTGGCTTTATAAACTCCTGATAGATATAATAATCCGAAAACTACACCAATTTCTTCTGCATCCGTAAGCTTACTAATATACTGATTCTTTTATTAGTGCATTGTACAATATCTTTTACAATAATTTTATTCAGGAATAATTCTCACCAAGAAATAGGCAACTTGCAATGTTTTGCATTATTTCGAAAACTGGGAAGGAAAATTATTTCAATTTTCTTGTCTTGTTTTAACCAATTTATTAGAACAGTTTTTTGCCCATTTTGTTTTTCCATTCCATCCGATAAAAACTTAGATTGAGTTACTCTATCATCTTCAAACATATTATTGTCTTGAGAAGATTCTTCCGACGATGATTGACTTTCGTTATTAAAAGTTCCAGGCTAAAAATTTTCCACTGATTGAAGTTGGTTTTCTAAAACATCCTCACTGCGACGAAGGCTAACATGCTGAATTTCATTTTCAGATTCGCTTTCTGATCCTAACTCTGGTCCGGTTACTTCATCCGTGCCAGAATAATCTGACGATGTTGCCACTATTTTAATAAGGGCTCATGAACGACGTGAGTGATTTTCACCCCACAACACAATTGCCGGGCTAAAAAGTAAGTTTCTCTTTTTGTGAAATTTAACGAACGACTATCTTTTAATACAGGCATAATTAATAGCCATTAAAAAAATTTATACGCCAATTAACATACAACACAAAATAAGGTTATTTAGACAAAAATAAAGCAAAATTGATAGAAACGCAATTACCAACCTACTAATTTAAGCACCAAAGGTTACTTGTAATAATGGAAAGAGCTGTAGGTATTAGAAAATTCGGTGTGATACTAAAGTGTACTTTTGTCTAAAGGGGACATTAGTTATGGTTTAGTTTATGTTGTCATTATGAAATCGGGCTTTAATTTTTATTCACAATACATATTAAATATGGCTTTTTACGTAATAGTAGTCACAGTAAACAATTGGAAGAACCCATTTACGTGACGAGCGGTGTACGTTATACAATAAGTAAACTTTTTTAATTTTATTCAAATCTATTTTTTTTTTTATTAGAATTAACGTGTCTCAACATCTTAGGTCATTGACACGGGAGCAAAGGTTTACAATAGTACTTACAAAGTTATGATACAAAGTTTACAATTGTGAAGAATAAAAATATTATGTAAATTATATTTTGTTAAACAATTGAGAAGTCTTTAAAAAGTCTATTAGGCTCTTGAGTCGGCTTGAACAGTTCAGAAGTTCTTCTAGACTATGGGTTATATTGTTGGCAATGCGGGTGGCCTGGTAGTGCTGACATTCTGTGAGGATGTGTTTGACGGTGATAGGAATATCGTTGCAGTGAGAGCATAACTGTTGGTCTGTAGAGGACATAAGATGACCGTGTGTCAAACGTGTGTGTCCTATTCTCAATCTTCGTATTGCTATCTTTTCTTTTCTGTTCAGAGATGCTAGGGATAAATAGCTGTAAACATTAGGTTGTATTTCTCTGAGCTTTGTGTTTTTGGTGATCCAAAGTTTCTGCCACTTGTCTTGGATATTCCTTTTGAATTTTGATTTTAAGTCTTCTTGGAGCTGTATGTTGTAGACAGGTAGGTTGGATGTGGATGCTTCTTTTGCAGCGCTGTCAGCCATCTCATTTCCTTGGATGCCGATATGAGAAGGCACCCATATTATTGTTATTGAAGTCCCTCGGGAAGTGAGGAGATGGATCGATTCTAATATTTTTTGTACTAAATGATGTTGATTGTAAATATTTTTTAACGAATGAATTGCGGATAAGGAATCGGTACACAGAGCTACACTTTGATGATTGTCAAAAGGGAACTCGAGAGCTTTTGAAATACTAAAGAGTTCTCCTGAAAATACGCTACATTCGTTTGATATTCGGTATTGTCGCACCACTGTATCAACTGTAGTGACAGAACAGCCAACTCCATCTGCGTTTCGGGATGCATCGGTATAAAGCACCTTATCATAGTGGGATGTATTCACAATATCTTTGAAAGCTTGTCGAAAAAAGATATTATTTGTTTGTTGCTTATTAAATTTACAGAGAGAAGTGTTTATAAAAGGAGGTGTTCTAGACCATGGCGGGGATTCTGATTTTATAGATGCAATAATTGTTTGAGATAATTTTGTGTCTTGGCACAAGGGTTGTAGGATCTGTGGGATTGAAAGTATACATCTGGGCGAGATTACGAGTCCAGGTCTTGGCGAAGTCAGAAGATTAAATACAGGGTTATTCGGATTCGACGAAATTCTGCTAGCATAAGATAGAAGTAGTTGCTGCCTCCGGAGGTAAAGGGGGAGTTCATAAGATTCACAATAGAGACTTTCAGCGGGACTGGATCAAAAAGCTCCTAAGCAAATTCGGAGAGCAGTGTTGTGAACAGAGTTTAAAGGTTGTAATAAATTATTGGATGCAGACAAGTAAACTATACAACCATAGTCTAATTTGGATCGGATTATAGCTCGATATATTTTGAGTAGTACACTTTCATCGGCACCCCATTGATGGTGGGACAATGTCTTTAACAAATTCATTCTGCTTAAACAGATGCCTTTTATTTCATCGATATGACGTCGCCAGGTGAGTTTATTATCGACAGTTAGTCCTAAAAACTTGTAATGATCAATTGACTCTAAACTTACTCCGTTTAGTGTTATTTTGGGTATTTCTGTGCTGTTGTATCTCCTGGTGAATTTAATTATTTTGGATTTATTGGAAGAGAACCTGAAGCCAGTTTTCTCGGACCATGTAGTAAGGGACTCGACAGAATTTTGTAATAAAGATGAGGTTGCAGCTGTGGATTTTCCTTGGCAGTATACAATAAGGTCGTCTGCGTATAGGGCAAATTTAACAGGAGATTTTATATGAGAGCAAATATCATTGATGGCTAGCAGAAAGAGGGTAGAACTCAAAGTAGAACCTTGAGGTACACCATTTTCAGTGACATATTTGTCGGATAATACTCCGTTAACTGTGATTCTGAAATTTCTGTTATTTAAAAAGTTGTTTATAAAGCAAAATATGTTGCCCGTAAGATCATTTTCTACCAGTTTTTTAAGGATAACCGACTTACATGTTGTATCGAAAGCACTTTCTATATCAAAAATTACTGCAATTACGTCTTGCTTGGAGGCCATAGCATTTGCTATATCTGTTTGTAGGATCACTAAATTATCAGTGGTGCTTCTATTAGGTCTAAAACCTGATTGAGCAGGGTTAAGGATATTGTTTTTTTCTAGATACCAGATTAATCGCTTATTGATCATTTTTTCCAATAATTTGCAAAGGGTACATGTTAGGGAGATTGGCCTAAACGAGTTTGGAGAATTGGGAAGAGAGCTGCTTTTTTTGATAGGAAATATAATGGATTCCGTCCATTTGGAAGGAAATTCTTGTCGGGACCAGATTAGGTTGTACAACTCAAGCAATTTGTTTATGGTTTCTTCATGGAGATATTTGAGGAAAATTGAGGGGATGTCATCAGGGCCAGCAGCTGAGTTTTTTGTAGTGGATAGAGCTAGAGTCAATTCTTGTTTAGAAAAGGGTAGGTTTATTGGGTTGGAAATATCGTTAGTTTTACCACTTGCGGTGTTAAAAGAGTGTAAAGGAGACTTATTTTGGTTTAGCGTTTTCGATTGAAAGTGATGCGCAAAGATCTTGGCAATACTTTGACTTTGAGTCACTATTTTGTTGTCATGAATTAAGGCGGGGATTTTGTAGGCGGTGCTTTGACCTTTCATATGTTTAATTTTGTTTTTGCTTTCCTTTATGATACGTTTTGATTTAGCTTTAGCTAATTTAAACTTGATAAGATTTTCATTAGTTCTTGTTCGTCTATATTTATTCAGAGCTTTCTTGCATACACGAACTGCTACAGCACAGGAGTCATTCCATCAAGGAACTGATTTTCGTGTAGGTTTAACAGAATATTTTCCTATATATTTTTGAGCGGAGTTAATTATGCAATTAGTGAACTGATCAACTAAGTGGTCTATGTTATATTCACATTTAATTGAATTGACTTGATCTCGGACGTTTAGACTGAAATTCATCCAGTCCGCTTGTGCAATGCGCCATTTACTTATTGGGTTATACGATTTGGGTTTATTGTCTGAGATTAATATAGGGAAATGATCACTATCAAAAAGACTATCTAGAGGACACCATGTTAGAGATGGACCTAGTTTTGGATCACAAAGGCTGAGATCGATATTTGAGAAAGTTCCTGAAGATATATTGCAGTGGGTGCTACAACCAGTATTGAGTAGAAATATATCTTCATTGCTAATTATGTTTTCTATAATTTTTCCTCTGCCAAATGTGCTGTTTGATCCCCACATTGTGCTGTGAGCATTAAAATCTCCTACGAGGATGAATGGGGGTGGGAGTTCTGCTATTAGTTTAGAAATTTCTGTATGATTTATCCCCATATTAGGTGGTAAATATATATTGCAAATAGTGATTTTATGAGGACACCAGAATGAAACAGCTACTACTTCTAAATTAGAAGTGATGTTAAATTTTTCGGAATATATATCTGACGATATAAAAATAGAAGTACCGCCACTTGCGCGTAGGGGTGTGGATCTAATCTGATGATAGCCTATGTAATTTTTTAGGTGCGGATTTTGGGTTTCCTTTAAATTTGTTTCTTGTAGACAAAGAATATCTGGAGCGGTCTCTTGGATAAGTTGTTGGATGCGTTCTAGACGGGCGTAAAACCCATCACAATTCCATTGTATTAAAGAGAAAGATTATTTTAAAGAGTTTTGGGAGGCAAGGGAAGTATCAGAGTAAGATTCATCGTCACTGGGATCTGTTTGTGAAAGACATGGTAATGTTATTGTATGGTTATTTTCTGCAGATTTAACATTGCATTGATGTCTGATTTTTTTCATTAATCGTGTAAATCTGTTTTTTATTGTTCTTTGAGAAAGATGCGGGTAGATAGAAATCAAATTGGTAAGGAGTGTATTGATGTCGTTTGTAAACTTTAGGGCCTCATGGTAGGGGTCACTGCTGCCTTTAGTATTTTCTAAAAACGCAAAAAGATCGTTTAAGGAGAGTATATTATTTTGTGGATTTTTGTTGTAATATTCGGTAATGTCAAGTTTAGTAATATCAGAGATACTGGTATCATCCGTTTTTCGCTTTTTCTTTTTGGATTTTCTTTTAGTTAATTCATTAGGAATATAAGGCGGTTGCATTTCAGAGGTTTCAGCTAACGGAGTTGTAGGAAGACTAGATTCGTCATTAAGTGATTCCGAAGGAGGTCTTTTTTGGCCTATTACTGGAATGTCTTGAGACGATTGGACGCTTTCATTTGTATTCGTGTTAGGTTCATTGTTAGAAATGGGAGCTCGGGTTTCTGACTGTATAGGAATAATGACCGATGGGGGATTAATGCAGTTATTTGCAACATGTCCTGTTTGCTTGCAGATAAAACATTCCATTCTATCTGTAGAAAGAAAAATTCTATGTTCATGACCATCATATGGAATAGTTATTGATGTTTGTAGTTCGTAGTTATCCGAAGGGGGAAATATATAAACTTGGCGCCTGAAGCTTAAAACATGACTGTATTCATCTCCAGGGATACCTGCTTTGAGAAACGATATGGGGGATGCTAGTTGTAAGCCAAGACTTTTTATAGCATTTTCAGCTAGATCATGAGGAATAAAAGGTGATATATTTGAAATAACAATTCTTTTGGTTGGAGATATAAGTCTCCGAATATTTAGTGAAAATGTATTAATTTGAATGAATGGATGAGACTTTATCAATTTTTCGACAAGTTCAGAATTAGATAAGTAAATACATACCCTATTATTCGATATCCTGGATGCGAAGCAAATGTTCTTGGCCCCAATGATAGTTCCGATTGCATGTACATAATCGTATAGCTTTAGACTATTCTCGGCATGAAGAACTACGGCCTGATCCTTTTTTGGGAACGTTGGTCTAGGTGCAAAAGATATCGAATTTTTTACCGTCGAGCTTATACAAATTTTATTGAACATTGATTTTGCGCTAACGAACATTTAAAATCGACGGTCGCTTTAAGCGTTGTTTATGAGAGAAGGATTTATTCTACGCAAAAAGTGCTAATAAACATTTTTGTTTAAAATTTTTTCAGCTACATTTTTTATTTGAAACATTTTTTTTCTACGGCGTACAATCGATTTTTTTGTGTTTTTAGGGGAAAGTCTGGTTGTAAAAGTGGTAAACTTTTTTGCATATTTTTTAGAATCAAAAAATTAATACTCTCGGCAAAATTCAGCTTGTTTGTATGATTTTTAAGGATCAACTCTCTGACGACTGGACTAGTAATAATCACTTTTGATGTAAAATAATAAGGACAGCACGAATTCAGCGCCATAGTGTTTATTATGCCGAATTCAACAATTCATTCTTCCTCATACGGTAGTTAATGCTAATTAAGTTATTTTAGAATAACCAGCAAAATAACAGGGGTTTTGTTTTTATCTTATACAATTTACTCCAATATTAGCAAGATATGACACATAATTTAGAATTTATATGATAAATTATACTTGTTAACGATCACACAATGGACTTTCGCCTAAACTGGACATAATAAGTGTTGTACTCGTAAATAACTTTAGTAGCAAGAAGCGGTCTTCTCTAGTATCCCATTCAAACGGCCATTTTAATTGGGTTATTCAGGTTAAGGGTTATGGGCCTTTCCGCAGAAGTTGCCATTATCTACGCTCGTTCTGTACTATAGTTTCAGTATACTAAATGATCCCGAAGATTTCGTGAGACAAACTCAAACGGTCGTGTCGGAAGATACAATTAGTAATGTGTGAAAACGCTATTACAAGAGACTGTTTTAAGAAAAGGTATTAGTCCTAAAATAGTAAAAGTTATATCTTATTTTTCCATTTTTAATTGTATCCTGATAATATTTTTATTTGATACAAGAAATATGAAAGAGTATGAAAAAACATAATTTTTACAATAAAGTACAGAGTAATAATTTCTTAAAGTCCCGCTATTAGTCCAGTCGTCACAGATTTAAACCCTAAAAATCATACGAACAAGCTGAGTTTTGCTGAAAATGCCAATTTGGGGATCCCAAAAAATATGCAACAAAGTTTATCAGTTCTACTCTCGGCTTCCTCATAAAATTTCAAATTTTCGAAATTTAATTTCGAAAGTTGGGAAATCGATTTACCACGAATCTGTATCTACGTCGTAAACAAAAATATTTCAAATAAAAAATGTAACTGGCTTACTTTTGAACAAAAATCCTTATTACCAATTTTTATGTAGAATAAACCAACCACCTTAAAAGTTAACCCCTTCGCTACTAGGCTTAAAGATGAGTTGCACACTATTATGCCAGATTTGGCGAAAAGTACAACTTTCTTAGAAATTCCCGAAATAGGTCGATTCCTAATTTTTACTATTTTTCAAATTATAATCTAATATAGAGGTCGTAGTCTGATGACGTCATCGCCATTTTTTTTATGGAACTCCCATTTTTTTAAATTTATATATTTCTCTCGCTAAGCTAATTCCAAAAATGTATAACACGTTGCTTCAAATTAGTACAGATTGCCAAAAATGCAAAAATTTCAAGTTACCTACAAAATAATAAATGAAGGATAACCGTAATAAACGACTATGCTATTATACAATTACTCTGATACATTACCAAAAGTAAACAAACGGAAATTTACAGAATAAATGTTTAAATTGTTCTTTATTGATCGTAAGACTATGACTCAATCGGCCACTACTTTCGTTTCTAACATTCTGTAGCATAGCAGATGTTATGTTCTGTATTTCTTGTCTAATTGGGTCTTGTAGTTGACGGATATTATCTGGTCTGGTTGTGCAGACTTTAGATTTTAAACAACCCCACAAAAAGAAATCTAATGGGTTCAAATTAGGTGATCTAGGGGGCCATTTCACTGGTCCACTTCTTCCTATCCATCGTTGTGGATAAAAAATAGCACACAACTACTGCGAAATGTTGCGGTGCACCATCTTGTTAAAACCAGATCCTGCAAACTAAATTAGTGGGTATTTGAATGTCAAAAAAAAGCTGTATCAGATGATGAATTAATGTATTTTGTAGGAAATTTTCATCAAAAAAAATGACCAATGATTGTATTTCTCACAATACTAGCCCATACGTTCTTTTTTTGTGGTCTTTGCGTATGGGACACTTGCATCCACTGTGGGTTTTTATCAGACTAATAACGGATATTTTGCCAGTTAACTTAAAATGTTGCCTCGTCCGAAAATAAAACGTTAGCAATGAAATTGTTAATTTGGTTCATCATATACTTGCAGAATTAAATTCCTCGGTCAAAGTAGTCTTCAGCCAATTCATAGATAAGACGTACTTTATAAAGATCATCACCATCAGTGGCGTTACAGCTCTTTATGAGCCAAAGCCTTCTTCAGAACAATCCTCCATTCGCCCCTGTCTCTGGCAACTCTTTTCCATGCTCTAATTCCGATAGACTTCAAATCATTTTCTAGGTTGTCTTGGTACCTAAGTCTCGGTCTTCCTCTTCTTCGTTGTCCGATCGGCGCTCTTCGATCAGAAACTTTTCTGACTATGTCATCTTCCTCTCGTCTGATTACATGACCTATCCATCTGAGGCGTGCTACCTTAATGAATTTTACAACGTCAGGTTCTCCAAATCTTCTATATATATATATTTAGGGATTCTACAGTATTCACTGCCTTCCCTCGCTCAACCGTTTCCATCTCTCTCTATTGTTCCATTCTCCATCGTTCAGTCCTCTCTTACTCATGGCGTCGTCTACTTCGTTCCTCCAGGATTTTCGGGGTCGTCCTCTTTTCCTCCTTCCTATGGGGCTCCATTCGGTTATTTTCTTTATCCATCTGCTGTCGCTAGTTCTTCTTACATGTCCATACCACTTTAGTCTTTTTTGTTCTATATATGTTAGTATGTCTGTTTCTATTGATGTTCTTTGCTTTATTTCGTCATTACTTCTCCTATCCATTCTTGTTACTCTGCAGCATCTTCGCAGGCATTCCATCTCTGTTGCTACTATCTTACTGCTGGTTTTCTTGCTTATGATCCAATTTTCAGCCCCATATGTCATAATACTTCGCACTAATGTTTTATAAATCTGCGCTTTTGTCTTCATATTTAGGTGTCTATCCCACCATACTGAGTTAAGTTGTCGGATTGCTGTTCTTGTTTGTCCTAATCTTTGTGTAATTTCTTCCTCTGTTGTTGCCTTTTTCGTGATTATAAACCCCAGATATTTGAATTTATCCTTTCCTTTGATTGTTACGTTGTCATCAATCTGTAGATCTTCTATGTCTTCTTCACTTGTAGATAGGTACTCTGTTTTCGCGAGGTTAATAACTAGGCCAGCCTTGGTATATTCTTCTTGTAGTTTTTTCATCATGTAGCTGAGGTCGTCTTGGTCTTGTGCAATCACTACTTGATCGTCTGCAAAACTTAATGTATATAGGTATTCGTTCCGTACCGGTACTCCCATGCCTTCGCATTTTCTTTTCCATGTAGTCAAGGCTTTCTCTAAGTATATTTTGAATAGGGTTGGAGATGTGGAACAACCGTGCAGGAGCCCTTTTGTTGTGGTGAAGTCTCCTATGATTCTTGTTCCCATTTTAATGGACACTTTATTTTCTTTATACAGAGCTTTTGTAGCTTCTATGAGTTCCGTCTGTATTTCTAATTTGTACATTGCCTCCCATAGTTCTGACCTTGGTACAGAGTCATACGCCTTTCTCAGGTCCACAAATGCCAAGTGTATATCTCTATTTTTTGCTTTTTTCTTTTCCAACAGTTGTTCCAGTGTGTATATGTGGTCTATGCATGATCTTCCTGCCGTGAAGCCTGCCTGATCCTCTCCGATTTTGCCTTTTATCGCTTGCTCTATCTTTTCTCGTAGTATCTTCCCATATAATCTTCCTATTGATGATATTACGCTTATTCCTGTGTAGTTTTCGCATCGTTTTCTATCTCCTTTCTTAAATATAGATGTCATATATGCCGCCGTCCATTCCTTTGGGAGCTGTTCTCCATTTATGGCTTTCTGAAATATCCATTGTATCATCCGGTGTAATTTTTTTGATCCGTATTTTATAAGCTCAGGTGAGATGCCTCCAGGTCCCGGTGCTTTCTTATTTTTGATTGCTTTTATGGCCGTTTTCATTTCCCTATCTGTTATTTCTATTTCTTGTTGTGGGAATCTGCTTCGTCTTCGCCTGTTTTCTTTTTCAATAAATTGTGGTCTTTGTTCTGTTAATAGTTCCTTGTAGTAGTCCTTCCATTCTTTGTCCTGTATATTTCCCAATTTAATTTTTTCTTTTGAGTTTTGTTTCAATCCTCTCAGTACTTTCCATGACTCCGAAGTTCTTGTACCTCCTATATATGTTTCAATATTTAAGCAGATTCTTTCCCATTCTTCATTCTTTTGCTGTGTTATTTGTTTTTTCACTTCTCTATCTTTTTCTCTATATTCTTTATAAACTTCATCGTTGTTTGTAGTCAGCCATTTTCTGTATAGTTGCTTTTTTTCTTGAATTATTCTTTTTGTTGGTTAATTTATTTCATAATAGTGCTGTTTATTTGTTATATGTTCTTTTTCCCCAAGGGCTTCGAATGCTGCTTGCTTTATACTCGCCTTTATATGCTCGTATATTTCTTCGATGTTGCCGTATCTGAATTCTAGTAATTTTTGGTCTAGACGTTGTTGGTATAGTTCTCTTATTGATTGTTCTTGGAGTAGTTCTATATTGTATTGTTTTTCTCTTATAGTGTTCAACGGTTCTTCTGTGGAGGGGGTCTTGTTATGTTTCCAATTAATGCTCATTTTTGCTGTCAGTAGTCTATGGTCCGTTCCGCATTCTGCTCCTCTTTTGACTCGCACATCTTTGATCTTTATTGTGGTATCTTGTTTGATTATTATGTAGTCTATTATCGATTTCAGCTTTCGTGTTTCTTGCGTCCATGTATATTTATGAATATTTTTATGTCTGAAAAATCCGGTGGTGATTTTTAGGTTGTTTAGTTCGCATAATGCAATCAGGCGTTCTCCGTTATCATTTTTTTCATCCTCTCCAAATCTCCCCACTACTTTATCGTTTTCTTTTCTTCCAGTTCTGCCGTTAAGGTCTCCTGTTATAATTATCTCCACGTTCTTTTTAATTAGCTCTATTTGATTTTGGAGTTGTTCCGTGAAATGTTCTTTTTCTACTCTCGGAGAATCGTCTGTTGGTGCATATACTCCGAGTATCACTGTCTCTTTACCGTATATGTCTATATGCATTTTAATTATTCTCTCGTTGATTGGTTCCCATGTTCTAACCCTGTTCTTCCACTTATTTTTGATTAGTATTCCCACTCCTGCCTTTGCTCTACATTCTTTATTAACTCCGCTCCAGCAGTGGATATGGTCTTCTATTGCTTCCGTTCCATTTCCTTTCTTTTTGGTTTCTGTTGTTACTAGTATGTCGATGTTGCTTTCTTTAAACTCTTTGATCACTTCCGTCGCCTTTTTGTTCCATCCTTGTATATTCCATGTTGCACATATGAATGTTCTATCTTTGCTTCGTTTTGATTTTTGGTTGAGCTTTGATAAGACTGGGTCTTCCGAACTCTTCGCAACATTGCCCCCCCCCCCGTATCCGAAGGGGGCTCCCTCTATCAGAGGTGTGGATTTCCACCCGGGGATGTGTTTCCGTATTTGGCTTTTTCATCTTGCGATTTTCGTTCTTCTTACCCTTATGTTTTTCTGTGTGTTAGGTTGCTAATTCCTAACGCCACAATCCCCGTTTGGAGGACCTGTTCTTCAGCCGCCCATTCTGGATCAGACGCTGTTGGTTCTTCCGCCCTCTTGACCATTGTGACTTTTCCAGCCATCCTCTGCTCTCGAGACCGTTGACCGGTTTTCACCTGTACCCCAGGCAGGGTCCCTAACAGGGTGCTATCAGCCGGGTCAGCTGAACCCTGGTTTTTTTTAGAGGTGTTACTCCTCTATCCCTCCTCTTTTATCCGGGCTTGGGACCGGCTGCATCGGTTATAGAGCTACTCAATTCACCCCACACCAATTCAGGCAGAGTTCAAATCTTCTATACAACTCAAAATTGTAACACCTGCGCCACAAATCTTGTTCTTTTATGCCTCCATATATTCGTCTTAGTATTTTTCGCTCAAAACGTTTGAGCAATTCTTGGTCAATCTGTGTTAGTGTCCAAGTTTCTAAACCATATGTTAGCACTGGTCTTATTAGTGTTTTGTACACAGTCAGTTTAATTTTTCTAAGCATTTTTGAGGCCATCTGTCTTCTTAAGCCATAGTAACACTTATTGGCGAGCACTATTCTTCTTTTGATTTCTTCACTGACGTTGTTATCTTTCGTTAGCAGCGACCCTAAGTATATGAAGGTGTCAACACCTTCCAGTTCTAGGTCATCAACTATTATTCGTGTAGGTGTCGGGTTGCTTGACCTAGTGCAACACATATATTTGGTCTTTTGAACATTTATATTTAGTCCCATTCTGTGTGCAGATGCTCTTAACGACCAAAATGCTTCAGTCCGAGATATTGTGGACCTACCTATAATGTCTATGTCATCTGCGTATCCGACAATTTGTACTGATTTGTTAAAGATAGTACCATTCGTAGTAATTTGCAACTCTCGAATTATTTTTTCTAATGTCAACTTAAATAAGAGACACGATAGTCCATCACCCTGCCTTAGTCCATTTTTGCAATGGAAGGGTCTTGAGAGATCGTTTTGGATTTTTACCATGCTTTCTGCACCTGTGAGTGTAAGTTCAGTTAACCGGGCAAGATCAAACGGAATGCGAAATTCTATCATAGCAAGTAGGAGTTTATTTCTATTAACGGAATCGTATGCGGCTTTGAAGTCAACAAATATGTGGTGGGTTTCGACGCTGAACTCTAGGGTTTTTTCAAGGATCTGCCTCACTGTAAATATCTGGTCCGTTGTTGATTTATTAGGACGGAAACCGCACTGATATCCTCCCACTATTTGTTCGGCGTAGGGGAGGAGTCTTTTGTACAATACGTTGAACAACACTTTATATGCCATATTGAGTAGAGTGATGCCTCTATAATTATCACACACCATCATGTCTCCCTATTTGTGTATAGAACACAGTACACCTTTATAAAGATGGTATTTTAAATTTTTAAAAATGTTTGATACTAAAGACTTTCCAACACCAAAATTCCTAGTTAATGCTCGCACTGTACAATGTGGATTTTCTACTGTGTTTAAAATATTTTAGTTAAGTTTTGGTTTACCTTGCTTTGTTGCATTCCTCACATGACCTAATTCTCTGTAGATTGTAAAAGAAATTTACAATCTGGGTGATTTTCGTAAAAAAATAGGTATACTTCTTGATAAGTTCTCATCTTATCGCCAATTCCAATCATCAATAATATTTCAATTATTTCACTTTCAGTTAAAGACTTTTGTAAAAAAAGTTGCAAATGATTAAATTGGTTGAATAGTTTTCACGTAAACGAACTTTCTGTAAAGCGTTAACAATATAGATTTGTACTTTCTGACAGTTTTTGACGTCAAATAAAAAAAATAATAAAAAATGCTGTAAAATATTAAAAATATTGTTCATTGTTCAGGGGCTTGGATCACAAATAAAAGCTCTTAGATATTCTTCTTCTTGTACCACTCATATCGGAGATTAGAAATCATCAAGGCTATCCTGACTTTACAGCTAACCTAAAGAGTTCATCAGTGGTACCGCCAAACCACTCTCTCAAATCACGAAACCATGACATTCTTCTACGGCCTTAATTCCGTTTTCCTTCTATTTTTCCATGCATTATATTTTGAAGTAATGCGTATTTATGTCCTCTCATCAGGTGACCCAAATATTTGAGTTGTTTTCGTTTGATCGTTGACAACATTTCTGGGTCTTTTCCCATTCTCCGCATTACTTCAAAGTTTGTGACTCTTCCAAACCAACTTATTTTCAGCATTAGACGGTAGCACCACATCTCGAAACTTTCAATATTTTTATGTTGTTCTGTTTGAGAGTCCAGGCCTATACACCGTATAATAGCGTGTTAAATACGTAGCCCCTTGGCATTCTTATTCGTAGAGAGATGCTTATATCTCTGTTGCAGAAAAATTTCCTCATTTTTATGAAGGTGGCCCAGAAAATTTCGATACGTCTTTTTATTTCATTATTTTGGTGTCCAGTTTCGTTTATTGAAGTCCCAGAGTATTTGTAACTTAATACTTTTTCAATTTGAATGCCGTGTATACAAATATGTGCTGGTTGTGTCATGTTCTTACTGAAGACCATACAGAAGCTGTTAGATACAATGTTATAAATAATGCAAGGTGTTTTTAATAGTTTATTGAATAGTTGTATAACAATATGAAATTTCATTTAATGTGTTTGATACGTTTATTCTTCATTTATTATTTTATGACTAATTTTTGTATTTTTGCCATCTTGCACCAATTTGAAGCAACGGGTTATGCATTTTTGGAATCAGCTCAACAAGAGAAATCTATAAATTGAGAAACAATAAGGGTTCTTTAAAAAAAATGTGATGACGTCATCATACGAAGGTGGTTCACCCTGTATATTAGAATATAATTTGAAGAAAATAGTAAATTAAGATCAAAAATCGACCTGATTCAGAAATTTCTAATAATGTTGTTTATTTAGCTATAGTGTATTTTTATGTATGAGAGAGTAATAAAACAATAAATTATGTATGCAAATCCCTAAACTGTTGATACGGGTGACTCAATGAAAAACAGATATTTGTCAACAAGTTTACAGAAGTATATAGGAAAACAATTTTAAATTGAGTATGACCACCAGGTATAAAGGTTGGAGCAGAATAGAATACAATAGTTGTGAGGGTTAGTAATCCCTAAATAAGGTTGCCAGTGTCGGAGTGATGGAGGTTAACAGGTACTAATGAATTTGCAAGAAATGTAAGATGTTTATTTTATTGGTTATATATAACCAATAAAAGTTTAATAAGTACCTACCTATTTGCAAAATAAAGTTTAATTCTTTAGATAAAATAAAACGTTTTATTTTATCTATTTGCAAAATAAAGTTTAATTCTTTGCCTATTTGCAAAATAAAGTTTAATTCTTTAGATAAAATAAAACGTTTTATTTTATCTGAAATGAGTGCATTCCACGAAGTAAGGGTTTCAACAATCAAACATTTAATTCTTTAATTCCAGGAATCTACGACAGTAATTGACTAGATAATTACCTTCTAAACTTATTCCACAGAAAATGTGATAGTGGGTTTTTCCATTTTGTATATAGGAAGGTCCAAGTGGCGTATTTAAAATTCTTAACAGTTCACTAAAAGTAGGTACTTCAGTTGCGAGGTGCAGTTTATTGTGTATACTAGTGTTATGGAAAATTTGGAAGTGCCGTGTAAACGCCGAAAAATTGGTCCTCTAACAGTTAATGGAAAAACATTATTATTTAATTGTTTTAAATCATTTACAGACAAACGTTTATGTGAAAGTGTTGATGAGACCGTTGAGTTAGTTAGCAGTACACTTGGTGTTGGGAAATCTACGATTTACAGAGTTATTAAAGAAGAGAAATGTGGCAGGGAAACCAAAATTTCAAATAGAATATCATTTTAAAGGAGGACTTCGACGGAAAGTGCATGAATTCTTCTTTAGACAATAATTTCCAACATTGGATAAAGTTCTTATCTCAGTTCGAGATGATAAGGATTACCCAGAAATTAGTCGAAGTACGTTATGGAAACTTTTAAAAGAAATAGGCTTCCGCTGGAAAAAGAATCCCAGAAAGTCTATTTTATTAGAAAGAAGCGATATTGTCATATGGAGAAGACATTTTCTAAGAACCATAAAGGAAATGAGAAACCAAAAAAGAAAAATATTTTATCTTGATGAAACATGGATCAACGAGGGTCATACACCAAATAAATTTTGGCAGGATGAAACTGTTACAAGTCAAAGGCACGCTTTTGTAAATAACTTATCTACTGGTTTAAACCCACCATCAGGAAAGGGACGCAGGCTGATAATAGTACACATTGGCAGTTCAGACGGTTTTGTTGAAGGTGGTTTATTAACTTTTGAATCAACTCGTACCGGTGACTACCATGAAGACATGAACGCTGATGTCTTTTAAGAATGGTTCGAACAAATGATAGATCTTCTTCCTAAGAACTGTGTAATAGTAATGGATAATGCAAGTTATCACTCCAGACTTATAGAAGGACTGCCCACAACCAAGTGGTTAAAAAAAGACTTGCAGAATTGGCTGAGTTCAAAAAATATTACGTACCATCCCGGATCTATAAGAAAGGAACTTTATTCGTTGTGTGCACTTCATAAAGAAAAATTTAAAAAATACGAAATTGATGAAATTGCCAAAAATCGTGGAATGACAGTACTTAGATCCCCACCATATCATTGTGAATTAAACCCGATTGAACTGGTATGGGCACAGATAAAGAGTGAAGTTTCAAGAAAAAATACCACTTTTAAAATTCATGATGTTAAACAGTTGTTTTTGGAGGCCGTAAGTAATGTAAAACCTGAAAACTGAGAAAAGGCAGTAAATCACACTATTAAAGAAGAGGAAAAAATGTGGAAGCTGGACAATATTACTGATAAAATGATCGAGCCAGTTATTATAAATCTTGGTTCTAAAAGTTCATCTTCTGAATCATATCTGGATTTATAACAAGTAGCTGTAAGTTTTATATTAATATTTTTATTCATCTATTTAACATACCTTAGACGGTTTTAAAAACTCTTTTTCTCTTTTGTAATTTTTAAAAATTAAAAAAAATGTGAATTTTTTAAAACCCTTTTTAATGTAGGCCAGTCAGTTCTAATATAGTGTGTGATAAAAGAGGTCACTTTTGTTTACATACACATAACACTTTATAACACTGAAATAATTCATTTATTTTTTACAATTATTCAAAGTAATTTTTCAATTAATCTCGAGCACGCCCATGGAGTGGTCGGAGCTACCAGTTAAAATTATGCTAATTACTCTCTCGTTCATAAAAATAAACTATAATAATGAATTTATGCGTTACTTAATGGACACACTGTATATTTCAAAAGAATATATTACAAAAAAAGCTTAGTAAAGCTTCAGTTTCAATGTATATGTTCCTGTTAATCCCAAAACGCTGTAGTATAATGAAGATAAGTGGAATATAAATTTTATTTACTAAATAAAGTTTTTCGTTTTGCATGAACGTAAAAAAAGGTATTCCATAAACCGAGTAACCAAATCCTGACGATATCACAAATAATAAAAACGCTGATCTATTTTGAATATCAAATAAAAACTTTCAATAGACCTAAGTAGATCTAAAGATTTAATATTAAGATACAAAAAGTTTGAAAGGGATTGGGTCAATCTTATCAGGTTCGGTAATCAAAGTAAGACTTTCAGGAACGATTTGAAGCCTGAATAGAGGGGTTTATAAGGATTCGAATGATTCAGAAATAGCGGACGTTTACGAAGTAGGATTGTGCTCTATCTAGTGTACACGTAGGCGTGAAGCTGGGTTTAGGAAGTGACCTATAAGGGATACAAAGTGTGCGTTCAATTAATGTTAAAATGCTTTTACGAAACATTTCTTAACATACACAGAAAATAGATATAGAGCGTATTTGAGAGAGGAATTCTTATAAGAAATTTCTAAATTATAATTCTAACCATTCCTAGATTTAGTTAGATAGATAAAAAGACATATAGTGTTTAAAAAAAACTACGGTTTTATAACAATGAGTTTAGAACGTCTACAAATTATAACAACTAATCTAGTCTATAATAACAAATAAAACAAATATAAGCACTATCATTAACTGAAATGGTGAGCAAATAAAGTAAACATCAACCAAATAAATGAGAAACTAAAGGTTATTCATTTAAAATAAATAATCTGAGTATTATAATATTCCAAATAAAAAACATCCAAATCAAACTGGCAATCGCAGAACAAGTTGAGTGAAGCAATAAGTGAAGAGTAGTAGAAGAGAAGATAGTCTACACCCAGTTGGCGGGATGGGGCCACATGACGCGTACCATCTGAAATCTTCCGGTGTACCAAAAGTGGTAGGAGTATCACCGACTAAGAACCCCTACATTAGAAAACAATTTTTCTTCTTCAAGTGCCATCTCCGCGGCGGACGTCGGCAATCCTCATAGCTATTCGGACTTTTGAGACGGCTGCTCTGAAAAGTTCATTTGATGTACATCCGTACTACTTTCTCAGGTTACGCAAGCATGACATTCTACGCCTCCGTATGCTTCTCTTTCCTTGGATCTTTCCCTGCATAATCAGTTGGAGCAAGGTGTATTTCTGTCCACGTGTAATATGTCTGAAATATTCCAATTTTCTTGTTTTATTTGTATTTAGAATTTCTATTTATTTATTTATCCTTCTCAGAACCTCTTTTTTTGTGACGTGTTGTGTCCATGAGATTTTCAGAATTCTTTTATACAGCCACAACTCGAATGATTCCAGTTTTTCCATTGATGTCGCATTTTTGCAGAAAACAATGAATAAGGGGCAATTTGTAAATTTATTACAAAATACAATGTCAAATTATATTACACAGCTTGAAACGAAAATCTACACAAAATATACAGGGTGAGTTTTTAGTGCGACATTGGTCGATAATTCCATTGTGGTACAAGATATCCAAAAAACTTATTTAGAAAAAATGTAGGCAATGATATTCTTCAAACTTGGAAAATATGTGGAGTTCTACAGGGTGATTAATAACAACGTGGTATAGCAAGTATACAATTTTTTAAATGGAACACCCTATATATTTTTTCATATTTATATTTCTTCATAATTATTTTTTATGTAATATTGGACTTTGCATTACTATACAGAGTATTTGCATTACTATACAGAAGCTATGACCATTTTATTTCGAAATCCCTCTAAATCAACAGCATGTATATAAAGAAGTAATGCATAGAGAATTATTTATTTAATATAATAAGGTAAACAATATATTGTAGTTTTTAAATTAAGTTTATTTGAAATTATTGACTAAAATTTGTATACAGGGTGAACTACAAAACGAAAATACAAATTTTTCAATTTTTTTAAATGGATTACCCTGTATTTTATTTTTAGAAATATTGTACTTATGATACTGTTTTATTTTTATATAGCATTCCCTATACCCTAACTTATTATCTTTTTCCGAGATATGTTTAATTTTCTTCAAATTTCGGGAGTACATTCAATTTTTATAAGTAGAAATAAGTATTGAGTATTAATTGATAATAACACAAAATTATTTTTATTTAATACGTAACTAACAATAAAAAATATAAACCATAATAATATGTAATGAATGTAGCTATTAATGTAATATTAAGGAAATAAGTCTAAAGTAAGTGTTCAAAATGTCCACCTTTAACGTCTATACAGGTTTGTAACCGATATTCAAATGACCAAGCCACATTTCTTAACATTTGTAGTTTCGGTTAGTTTATTATTCATATCATATGACGTTGTTAAAGGCTTCTGGTATACAAAGTCTTTTATATAGCTCCATAGCTCCATATAAAAAATCATTTATGGAGAATTCCGGTGATCGCGGAAGCCAAACAGTTGGTCCTCCTCTGTCGATCCACGTCTCAGGAAAATTATTATTTAGATAATTGTAAATAGGAATAGTGGAGCAAAAACCACATTTGTTGTCGAATATTAAGCCGTACATTTTGCAGTATTTTTGGCAAATGATTATTTAGAAAATCCAGATATATGGCACCATTCACACGACCGTTAAAAAAATATGATCCGATAACATATTCGCCAACAATACCACCCCAAACATTTATACACCACCTAGTTTGACGATGAGTGTTATCAAAATAGGTATTGCTTGATGCATAGTAATGAAAATTATGCTGATTCACTGTTCCATTTTTTTTAAATGTTGCCTCATCTCCAAAAAGCACATCATCGAAAAAAAATCACTTTACACTTGCTGCTGAGACCATTGACAAAAACCTAATCTGCGTAGATAATCATGGATTATCCATTCTTGACGTAACTGTATTCGATAAGGATGCAGTTTATGTTTACCTAGGATTTTTGCCGCCAAAGTTTGGCTAATGTCATGTTGACGGGAAATTTCACGAGTGCTGGTGTAGAGATCTTCAGTAATAGGTATCAGTACATCATATTCCTTTTCTTCACTTAGACCAGTCTTCTGTCTTCTTCTAATTAGCCTTCTTTCATCAATTTTTGAACATAGAGCTCTCCCAACTCCATCCATTGATTTCTATCTTGAGCAACACACTTCCAATTTGTTCCGACTATTCTTTTTATGTCGTCTACCCAACTCATCTGTGGTCTTTCTCTTGATCGTATACCTTTGTAAGATCTCCAATATTGTATTGTGGTGTTTCAACATTGGACTTTTTGTATAGAAGTATGACCTGCGAAGCTCCATTTAAGTTTGGCAATTTTTGTTGTGATATTTTAACTTTTGTTTTTGATCTTACACATTCGTTCCTCTTTTTATCTGACAGTCTTATACCTAACATTCCTCTTTTCATTGCCTTTCTGTTATGACTAGTTTATTCATATTTGCCTTGGATACGGTCCTGGTTTAACATCCACATTTCTAAGCTATAAACATTTATAACCAAGAAATATTCGAAAATATTACAGTCTTACATATCTGAAAGACAGTTTAGGATTAAACGAATTCCTTAAGGTAGGATGTTGGGTCAGGTCCTTTATTTGCTATACATGTGCGTATTTAAATTTAATACCGTTGCCACCTTTGCTGACGATACCGCCATTTTACCGGTAGATGACACTATCGAACAGGCAATAAACAAAGTATGTCATGATAGGATGCACTGGTTAAACACTTTGCTCCCCCAGTATTAGCGGCAGAAATGGCCATTATGTATTTTGAGTTTCTTGTTTACTGTAAAATATATGATATAGTAGGTATTAAAAATGTTTTTTAAATTATTTAAAACGAAATTTGATACTTGGGACTTTGATTACTATCAGAAAATGAAGCTGGAGATTTCGATCAGTCAGTTTACTTAGCAGTGCGGTTATTGTGCCCTAAAATTAATATTATAGAATAAAAACTTCATCTGTCTCACGTCTGATATGGCAGTACTTATATGGCAGAACGAATTGATACCAAAGAAGCTGCTAATAGCTACTAGGTAAATTATAGAATAGTCAAAAGAATATGATATAGATAAACCATTTCTTCGCCAACTTCAAAGCAACCTATGACAGTGTTTCCCTAAGCCACACAAGAATAAGTTAATTGTGTTTGAGACACTTTATCAGAATTTTGCAAGAACCCAAAGAATTTTTTGTATAGCCAGCGATAAAAATTATCTGTTCTTTATTATCCTCTGGAAAATAAATCCAAACATTAAACGTGCAAACGGTCTCCACCAAAAAGGATGTCAAATCAGTTTCGCTATACGGAACATTAATTTAATCAAAAATCTAGACTAAACTACAATCAAACAGCGGTCATAAGGCTGGAATATGGTGAGACAAACCAGTGATGTGTGCTGTCGCCACAATTAGTTAATGTATACTCACAACTAATATTTCAGGAGGCACTATGGAAAAAAACTGAAGATGTGAGGATTGGAGGGAGCATCATTAGTAACATAAGATTTGGAGACGATACCGCAATCATGGCAGAAAATATAGAAGATTTACAAATTCTTATAGAAATCATCATCATCATCAGCCCATATTCGTCCACTGCTGAACAGAGGCCTCCTCGAAAAACCTCCATTCAGATCTATCTTGCGCTGCTGCAATCCAGTTGGTACAAATCCTCTTTATCTCGTCAGTCCATCTTACGGGTGGTCTTCCCGGGTTTCGTCTATCCGCTCTCGGTCTTCACTCCAAGATTTTTTTGGTCCACCTATCCTTTATTTTAGCGACTTGTCCTGCCCACCTCCATTTAATTTTGGCTGTGTTTTATAATATCTTCTACACCACTTTTTCTACGGATTTCTTAGCTTCTTACCCTATCTCGCAACGTTATGCCTAACAATGATCTTTCCCTTCTACGTTGCGTCACTTGTAGTTTTCGTGTAGATGTCCTTGTTAGGGTAAGTGTCTCTGAGCCATATGTAAGGACAGGCAGGACACACTGATTAAAGTCTCTTCTTTTAAAGCTGATAGGTATATCACCTTTAAAACTATCACGCAGTCTTCCATATGCTGCCCATCCTAGTGTTATTCTTATTAGCAGCTCAGCATCTCTGCTAATTTTTACCGTATGTCCAAGGTACATGCAGCTGTCAACAATTTTAATTTCGACGTCTTCTACCCTTAAAGGATGGCTCGGAACTAAATTAGTCATCATTTTTGTCTTTTGGTAGTTAATATTTAGACCTACTTTACGTGCTGCATCGCTGATTTCATTCAACATATCACTGGCAGCCTTTAGGTCATCTAAAATCAGAACAATATCATCTGCGAATCGTAGATGACTAGCATCTCATCATCAATATTTATTCCTTTACTTTCCCATTCCAGTGACTTCAAAGCATGTTCAAGTACTGTAATGAACAACTTAAGCCATATAGTATCTCCCTGTCGAATACCTCTCCTGATATGTATCTTATTGGTAGGACCGTGCAGTTTTATAGTTGTAGCATTTCTGTATATATTTTCTATAATATTGGTGTACTTATGATCAATTAGACACTCTTCCAATGCTTTAGAAGTGAGGATAGTTCGATAGTATCAAACTCTTTATGGAAGTCTATAAATGTTAGAACTAAAGGTCTACTGTATTCAATTGATTTTTCAATCAAGACTTTTATGCACTATAGGTGGTTATTGGATATTGAAGAGGTCTCGTATTTTTTTCAGAAGAGAAGTTCCGCCAAGTTTTATAGCTTCTGTAACTATTCCATCATCTCTTATTGTTTTTCATTTTTTTGAGTGCATATTGTATCTCATCTTGAGTAATTTCTGGAATGTCCTCAGATCCCTGGTTTTGAACCTTTTGTCTACCGTCTTCATTTACGTTATTGTTAATTTGGTTTGTGTATAATGTTATATGTATGTATATGTTATATGTTATATGTCTTTATTGAGTGCCCGAATGGTTTTTGGGTCAATGTCCCTTTCACTTTGTAACTGTCTTCTTTCTGTTATTTTGAGTTGTGTTGCTAAAGTGATCCTTTGATCTCGTTTAGTCTTTGGGCAAAAACATGCTTATGCCAGTTTAATTGTATCAACTATTTGTTTGTTCAACTCACCGACATCGTATGGTATTATGCTGTGATCAACAGTGTTGTTAATGTAGTCTCCAAATGCTGTTTCGTCTTGTGGGCGTGTCCAGTGAGAGTATTCCTTTTTTATTATATGACTTCTATCTAAGTGAGTAGATAACTTAATGGTAGCTCTAACCATCCTATGGTTAGAGTTTGTCGAGAATCTATTCAGAACGGTCACATCTTTAAATATGTATTTTTTATATATGTAATCTATTTCGTTGCACGTATTTCCGTCTGGGCTCCTCCATGTCCAACGTCTGTGTGGCTTCTTGTAGTAAAAGCTATTCATTTAATAAAGATTATTCTCTAGTAGAAATGACAAAAGCATTTCACCTTTCTTATTTCTACCCGGACTTCCGAAATTTCCCAAAGTTATTTCCGGTAGATATCATTAACAGAGAAAGCAAAAAGATGGGACTAACAATGAATATAGATAAAACCAAATACCTGATGATCCTGAAAACCTCTGTTAACAACATACATCTGACATCTAAGGGTAAACCGTTAGAGAGTCTCGATAAGTATAAATGTTTAGGAGCAATTATAAACTTACAGTTAGATCGAGGAGGTAAAGATCAGAATTGAAATAGCTCGAAAAGGATTTATATTGTGGCCTAAAACTAATACTATAGAATAAAGATTTCATCTGTCTTACTCCTGGATGAGAACAAATCAAAACTTAGTTGTGATACCTGATTATACAAATATTTAATCACGTATCAGCCTTATATTAAGCTGGGTACTTAGTCTAATATTTTTAGATCCAGATATCTGGGGAAAATTTTTTGCATTCAATTTCAATATTCTTAAAGTTAAACGCAATAAATTCGTTTATAAATTAACACACAGTACATAAAAATTAGTTATTTTGCTTTCAACTCCTAGATTAACGTTATTTATTCTAAGCAATATCCTTAGAGAACATTTCCAGAGTCTAGAACTAGAAATTATACCGACTTTAACTAATTGCCCTAAAGAGAAATGTCTTTACGCTGTTCTATTTTTCAGCACAGGGTAAATTTAATCTTATGAGAATGAATTACGGCAAGCGGTCCCTACAGTAGAGGTTTTGCGGCAAAAGAGAGAGGCCTATTCTCGTTTTCCATTATAAGAGACGAAAAAAATGGTTGGCTATATTTCAAACTGTTTTTGGTTATAATTATGGATATATGATACATAATGGTATGCAAAATGATTTACTTTAAAGTACAATTATTTTCTTACTAGTTTATTGTGTTTCATTACGTGTTAGTTTAACAAAAAAATTAACTATACTAGAAGAGACTTGCCAATATTGTACCACTTAACATATTTCGAATTTTAATTTAAATAACATACGTCATATTTAACTGAACGATGTATTAGGATAAATAATAAACATTTACATACACATGATAATTTTTGCAACTTAATATCATTGATTTTACTGTTGAAAAAGTATGTTTTCCTGGTAGGTACAAGTGGTACAATTTAGAAAACTAGTTGCCTTTATTGTACCATGAATTTCCTTAATTGTACACGTAGTAACCTATATAGAGGGATCAGTGTATAGTAAAATAAATTTTAGTGTAAATACCATTAATCATGTTTTGTTTAATACAATTTACTTTCAAATATCAGAAATTATTCAATTTGAACGTACATATTTTTATTTAAAGTCAAAGTAAGAAAAATTTGGGTTCCAGGTTGGACTCCTGCACAAAGTTCGTGACTCCTTAAAGGGATTTGGAGGATTGGATCATATCTTCAATTCTTTTTTCCTCTCAAATTTAACAGGACCACTTCTCTACACGAAGATTGTTTTCAGCTTGATGCAGCATTTTGAAGAACAGACTCTGTACGAATTTTACATTCCTTTTTTGCTAATTTTTCAACTTCTTTGTTCCTTTTAAGACTAGTTTTAGCTTCTGGTTATATTTTATTGCACTTACATGTTTCTTGAACGATTTCGGTAACCTTCTCCAATTTCATTTTTATTTGTTTTATCTATTTCTGCGCTAACTGCAGCTGTTAAGCTAATTCTCATTCATTTTTATAGGGACTTCCCGTCAAAACCATTGCATTTTGTGCTGTTACCTTCTTAGATTTTGGTTGAGGCTTCGGTAGGTATCGGTAAAATTAAATCAAATAAAATGTTAAGTTTTGGGCTTGCTTTACGAGTTTTTTAGTAGGCCTAGTGGGTGTAGTAGTCATAGCTAAACACTCTTTAGGACTAATTAGTTCACGCCAGGTTATTTCGTACTCAACATTAGCTCTTGTTGTAGACCTAAGTGGCTCCTTGTTTGTTTCATTAGACTCTTCAATATTCACCGTCTTCCGAGTTTCACGTTATTTAAATTTTCAGCCGCACAAAAGTCATAATCTTTAAAGACCATGCGACAAACAGACCATACTCCACTAGTTCGGAAACCACTCACTGCAATTTTAATGGTTGCTGCTCTGCCATAAGCTTCAGAAATCCAGCCAGCTTTGTGAAATTGTGTAACACATAATCCGGGGTTAGAACGAAGCCCGTTTTCAACTGATTGAGTATGGTAGCCTTTGAAAGGCTCAAAGAATGATCTCTCCAAAGGCTGCACCGATGGGTCGTATGCCCAGGCAATTGTAGCATTATTACACAGTGGTCCCGTTAAGGTAACGGATCAAGAAAGGCTTAGGGACTTCATACTGTCTGCAGCATTTATTTGATCCCATGTCTCCATTTCGAAATGTTTGAAGAACCCGGCTCGTGTCGTCCATATTTCCACAAGTCCCACATTTTCCTTTGGGCATCGAAAACACACAAGAACGGTGTTTGTTATTTATTTATTTTTGAAAATAAGTAGGTCTAAAATACCTAATGGAATCTGAGATTATACCGGTACAATATAGGTGACAACGGACTGAGACTTTGCTATGATCAAGAAAAGGGTATTAGGTGAGACATGATTTCACCTTAAACATCGACAATGAATCTTGGAACTCTCCTAATAATAAAACGGTTCCAAATTTTTCCAAAATTTTAGATATTAGGTCTTTTATACGAGCAACAATGATAATTATTTGTTTGTCACGGATTAGGATAAGGAATATCCAATTAAAAAAAATATCGAAAACGGAAAGAAAAAACAAATATTTACATAAAAAAAAAGAGGTTAGTCTTTGTATGTGGGTATATTTTATTTTATAAAAACCCTTAAAAGGGCAACATTAAAAACACGAACGTTTTCGGAACAACTGTTCCATCATCAGGTTAAAATACCTAAAATAAGTATAAACCATTTAATTACAGCAAACGTGGTTTAAAATTTTGACTAAGGTTAAAAAAAGCAAAATGGTTATACTTACAGGTTACCATGCCTGAGCCACCAAAATATTTGGGTAAAAACCCTTTAAAATGTAATGTGTTACCAAAGATTGTACATGATGTTGATAATATTATATGATGTTTAATATTTTAATTAAATTCTACTTCAGGTTAATTAAAATATTAAATATCATATAATATTATCAACATCATGTACAATCTTTGGTAACACATTACATTTTAAAGGGTTTTTACCCAAATATTTTGGTGGCTCAGGCATGGTAACCTGTAAGTATAACCATTTTGCTTTTTTTAACCTTAGTCAAAATTTTAAACCACGTTTGCTGTAATTAAATGGTTTATACTTATTTTAGGTATTTTAACCTGATGATGGAACAGTTGTTCCGAAAACGTTCGTGTTTTTAATATTGCCCTTTTAAGGGTTTTTATAAAATAAAATATACCCACATACAAAGACTAACCTTTTTTGTTATACGTGGTATACAGCCAGCTGCAGGAATTATTTTCCTTGTGGATTTTTTTAAATATTTACATATTAAAAGATTCGGACATAGCAAATATATAAAAAGAGCAGAATAGAGAGAGAAAGAGAAGATAAAATAAGGACAGAAAGCGTAGAAAAAGAAGAATATATTAAATAGCTATGAACAAAATAATATTGTACTGCAGAAATGGATTAAACTATTAGGTGAAAGCAGGACAGAAAAAGAAGACAGTGGTTTGATATTGAGTATGAGATGGCAAAAAACTGCATAAACGCAGCATCTGTTGCTATCATCAAATCCTCGAAGACACTTCGTCTCAGCACCAGCAACTTCATGTGGAGTCATACGTCGCCATGTTATCATATCCACTGGTAACTCTAACATCTTAAAATATAATGCCAAATAATGTAAACCAATTTGTAACAGATAAATTTTAACGGATTTTTACCCTGATATTTAGTGGCTCAAAACATGTACACCTAGACACTGATGATGGAACATCGTTTCCGAAAACGTTTTGTCTTCATGATATAGCCCGTTTGGGTTTTTTAATGTATATACCTTTTATAAAGGATTTTTACTTAAATTTTTTGTGATACATGGTATATAGCCAGCTACAGGAACTTAGATTCCTTGTGGATTTCAAGATATTTTCCTTCGGTCTATTGAATTTTTAACTTTCGACTTTCCTTGTTTGATGAGTCTTGCTACTTTATACTTTTTAGCTCTGGTAGTCCAAATATTTCAACCTTCTCACTTTAATACTCATCCTGAATTCGCAATCCTAGACAGCGCCTCAGTACTTCGGCATTTATAACCCCAGACTTCACAGCATTTTTCAAATCCGTCTGTAACACTTTATATATCAAACACTTTTAACTTGTTTATAAGTTTTATTTTTATAATCCATTTTTACGCTCTCACTCAACAATATATATTTTTAAACTGGAAAAATTTCTTCTCAAAAAAAAAACAGTTCTAATTTAAATATAAACAAGACAAAGTCTTCATTATGAATTATGTTTTTACTTTTACCTTAATTACTAAAGGTTTATAATTTTACAATTGTTTAATAATTCGTGATGGTATCAAGAAATATCTACGGATATCCGCGTAAACAGTAAAACCTCAAGAGCATTAAAGATAAGATATATTTACACTAACCATAATTTTTACTTTATTAAATCGTTTATTATCGGTAAATAAAGTAGTGTTGAATTCCGAAGTGAATTTTATTTTGTTCGAGATTTATCTGTTAAAGTTTGATGGTTTTCTTATTTTGTAAGTAATTGTGTTGATAACTATATAAAAATCATTTGATAAATTAGTTGCCTAACAATTAGAATATCTATTAGTTTAGAACAAAAAAATAATAATAATACTAATAACCTAAGATTGTAACAATTGATATTCCCTTAATGTAAGTTTTTTACAAATTTTGTTCTCTCGTTCTATAGCCTCAGTGAAAACGCGCCATCGGGTTCTATTTTGCGCTAAGACCTTCACCTGATTCCAAGACTTTCCTTGACCTCTTATCTCGTCCATGGTGGATCTTCTCCAAGTTTGTACTGCGCTACCTCTTTTTCATCTTCCTTGGGGATTTCACTCTAGGCCAATCTTTTTATTTTATTTTAGCTGGTCATATATTTATAATGTTCGATACTCATATGCTTTCTGATGTCTGATTTATAGTTAATTACGTTATGCTTCAGCATATTCAAGGCTATTTCTATTTTCCATGATTTTTAATTTTCAACGAAATTAAATTTTACTATTTTTTTTTATTTAAAGAAACAAAGTCGCATCCACCCAAAGGTTATTAGCGACATTCCTGTAACATTTGTAATAATATTAAATTTAACATTTGTGAACAATTGAAAATTTGTAACAATTAATTAATTTAAATTTTGTGTAACATATTTATACATTTTAAGTAACCCAATAAATTATTCGGAACTAAACTTTTGTTAAGGAGTGCTTTCAGGTTATTTGGCAAACTGTAAGACTGTCTTTGATTTACATATTTAGGACAATCTATCAAGAAGTGCTTTATACTGTCTACTGTATTGCATGCTTTACATTTTGGAGGTTCACTATTTGAGAAGAGATAGGCATGAGTATACCTACAGTGTCCATGTCGTAGACGTGTAATAATAGTTTGGCATCTTCTACTTCTGGCTGTGGACTTCCATGAAAAAATATCACTTTTGATGGTTCTGAGTTTCGAACTAGAGTCATTCCACTCCTGATTCCACGCACTTAACACCTTATTTTTGAAATAAACTTTTAGATCGCCTGCGATACTCCGACACTCTGTTTCTGATCCGTCACTGGTGATAGCGTTACTCGCACTAGTATCTGCTTCTTCATTCTCTTCTATGCCTATATAAGATGGTATCCATAGGAAGTGGACTCTTCTGAATTTTTTTTGAGCTTTCATTAATTCGACCCTGATAATTTTCTCAATGGGGTGTTTAGGGTATACATTTTGCATAGCTTTGACTGCGCTGAGAGAGTCAGAAAGGACTAGACAACAAGGGATGTTTTTAATATTTAGTTTGATGGCTTTGAGCAAACCAAATAGTTCTGCAGTATAGATGCTGGAATTTAGAGAAAGTTTAAATTGAAAAGTGTCATTTGGGGTTACCACTGCTACTCCAACGCCAAGTTCACCTTTGGATGTATCTGTATAAACTTTAATCCACTTATTGTATTGTTGATCTAGGATTGAATTTAGTTTAACTTTAAAAATAATAGGACTAGTTTATTATATATACTTAACGCTGTAATGACTTTCGGCTGTTCGATAGTCCAAGGTAGATAGTTATTGGTATTCGTTTGAAATACTGTTGGGAATTGAATGTTCAGTCTGGAGCTATATAATCGGATTCTCTCGTAATAAGGTTTGGGGGCACGGGGCTTATTATTGTAATAATTAATATATTTGTTATTAAAAGTATTAGAGTAGAGGTTTTTTTATATTTGAGGCTATAGATGTAGCATGTGCTAGAGCCAAGTATATTCTTCGGTAATTTAGAGGTGGTTCGCCGGCTTCGCTTAGTATGCTTTCGGAGGGAGTTGTCCGGAAGGCTACTTTACTATTTTTGCTGGGAATAATCTACATCTTTACTTAAAAATCAGTTTATGTTGACGTTTCTATTTTCACTTTAAAAATGAAAACTATTTTTAAATAGAATTGTGGCATGTTCCTAATAAACAATTGTTCCCCGCAGTACGGTCGTGACTAAGGTATAATATACCACGTTTAAAGCCGTCCAATAATAAACTTATTTTGAATGGTAAAGTACCTTTCAAAATTTGTTGTTTCATCTGGGCATACATTTATAGTGCTACACTAGTGCTCACCAATATAGACTGACGTGAGTACTCGAAATTACATTATTATAAACAATATTATCAGAAATATAACCTGCAAAATACAGAAAGATAAAACAAGTTTGGGTCTGGATCCGGAACGACGACCAGTTTTCGAACTGGCGACAGGGCCGGGCTTGCAGCATTTTAAAATATCATGACTTCCAACGATATTACTTTAAATAATACTACCTCAATCAACATTAATCAATCACAAAGCTCATCTTTAAACTCATATTCCAGTGTAGTAAATTCTTTTAAACAATCAACAAAAGAACAAGTTATTGTCCTGTTTAGTATGGAGGATATCAAAATTCACGACTGCACCATAGCAGTATGATCACTAGTAGGACCACGTAATGTCATCTTTGCATTAAGAATTTCTAACAACTGAATTTGTATTTATCATTTCTCAAAAAGCACGGTCGACTCACTTCTCCACTCCTACAAGTTTGTAAACATAAAATAGTCACAAATATAAATAAGAAGATTGATCACCAGCCGATAGACTTATAGTATCTAATGCATGCCGTACAATTCATAACAATATTATTGAAGCAGAACTACAAAAGATGGGTATTATTGCTGTGTCTAAGATGTAGAATGCAGAATGTCCTTACAGAACTGATATCACCCCATTAAACCCTTCCCTAGCACCTATCCAACCTAGAACAACAGTTCAGGAATCTAATGAGCAAACAAATTTAACAATGAAAACCGACTCTATTCTAGTAACACCTATAACCAACACCACCCAAAACCCTTCTCCCAATACATCATCCGTCTCAAACAATTTAACCAAAAATTTAGCAGAAAAAACATCTACCCCTTCTATAGACATTGCCAGTAAAACCAATTAAGTCAAAAGACAAATATCGTCCTTTCCATACAGTATTGAAAACAATGCTCAAACTTTTTATGCCTCCTACTCTAAACAAAGCTAAGAAAAAATCCAAAAAATCAGATAAAACTTCCCGCGAAGAGCTTACTCTTTCCCTGGAATCAATAAAGGATAAAATGTAGAACAGATCGCCCGCATTTATTCTAAATTATAATTAGATTTACGATTTCCTAGAAAACACATTACATACCCAACATCCCGAAATAATCTCCAAAAATTATTCCAATGAACCTACTGAACTAAATGATATTCTTAACTTCGTCCATTGTTTTATCCAGAATTCAAAACTAAAAAGCAGCATCACTTAAATCTTAAAAATTATCAATGTTTTCTAAAAAATAGAAATGCACACCAAGCCAGTGGCACAGCAGATATTTTTACTAAAACACATTGCATTAATCATTGCACAAACCAATTGGATTAAGTGGTAGTCTTAAAGCTGTAGCTGTAACAGTTACTTACCAAAAACATATTAAACTTTGCAATATATATCTGCCTCATCCCAGCGAGCGCGATTTACAAGAATTTAGAAATCTTATAGATCAAATTCCAAACCGAAAAATAATTTTAGGAGATATGAATTGCCATCATCCGGCATGGGGAAGTCATAAAACTGACAAATTCGGTAACTTAATGAACCATTTCGTTGATTCCTCAGACTTAATACTACTTAATAATGGAAAATCGACCCGACTTAACTCTTACAATGGCTCATTTTCCGCCATAGATTTGACATTATGTAGCCAATCATTAGAATCACTACACGATAGTGATCATTTCCCAATTCATGTAACACTTAATAAATCTCAATCTCCTAAATTCCCAATATATCAACCTTGGAAATTAAAGAATGCAAACTGGAACTCCTATCAAATCGACATCCAAAAGAAAATTGAAAATTTCCAATTAAGTAGTGACATAAACTCTGACATTAGGTCCTTAAATAATATCATAACAGAAGCTGCCCTAACTAATATTGGTAAAACTAAACTCTGTAATAGACAAATAGTGCCTTGGTTGACCAGCAAAATCGCGCTAGCTCTATCTATATCAAATGGTGCATTTAATAAACTTAATACGGAATATAGTAATAGCCTAATACGGAAGAAAATTTACTTACATTTAAAAAACTCAGAGCAAGATCGAGATATCTCATAAAAAAAAGTAAAAGAATTACATGGGAAAATTATGTCTCCTCTATAAATGCATCGACCCCTTCAGCTTTCATTTAGTCTAAAACTCAAAGGTTCCAACTCTTTTAGATAAACAAACTCCTTGACTGTTGGTCAAACACTAATTAGTAACAAAGCTATTACAGAAACATTTGCTGATATTCATCAACAAAATTCTAGCAATAATGATATAACTCAGGAAATGTTAAGGCACAAGGAAACTATAGAATTTTCACATAAGCCAGGCTTTTAAGAAAACTTAGAGACACTGCATTTGGAAAAATCTAAGCGATAACGGGATTCAAGGTAACGCACTAGCATTTGTAAACAATTTTTTAAACAATCGATCAATAGAAATTAGGATAAATGGCCTTAAAAGCTCAACAAGAACATTATATAATGGAATCCCTCAAGGTTCCATAATAAGTCCAACATTATTCTTAATTTCTATCAATAGTGTTATTCATGAAATTAGAGCACCAATTAAAGCCAGTCTTTATGCAGACGACATCGTCGTTTATACTAAATCAAACAATATAGAATCGGCAACTGAAAGTTTTTTAACTCGGATTGAAAATTGGACGTTTAAAACTGGGTTTAACTTATCTACAGAAAAAACACATTACATAATTTTTAATAAAAACAGATCTCGGTATTCAACTTATTAACTTTAAATAATTTAGCATTAAAACAATCAGAAGAAGTTAATTGTCTAGGTTTAACTTTTACCAGAACCTTAAATTGGAACTTGCATATCAATAATCTATAACATTCTTATCAATCTAGCTTAAATATACTCAAAATTATGTCGAATAAAGTTTGGGGCGCAGATACTAAAATATTAATAAACTTGTATAAATCACTTATTAGGAGTAAACTAGATTACGGTTGCATTTGTTATAACTCGGCAAGCAAGTTCTGGCTAAAGAGCCACCTCTAAACATAAGGCGACAACAATTATCACTAAACTACATTGCAAAATTTAATTCAAAATTAACATCCTCTTTTCTCTTAAAATTTCCACCATGGCATCCTCTCTTTTCACAAGACAACAAACTGTATTCCTCTAGAAAGAATAAAAGCACACATTTTAACATGGATCAACTTAGTCTATTGGTATATACAAATGCAATCTCTCCTCCATGGACAACTCGCTCACTGACCATTGACCTAACACTAAGAAAGTATCCCAAATCATATACAAACTTCTCGATAATTAAACATCTTTTTGCAGAAATCATATCCCATTACCACAACTACTCACGTATCTTGTAACACGATGAAGTAATACGATGAAGTGCGTCATCATTACAGATTCACTTAATGCGTTATTGAAACTAAAGCAAATTTATATAACAAATTCCATTATACAAATAATATAATAAGCAAATAATACAAATAATACAATATAATAAGCAGATCAACTAGCAACTACAAGCCGTATCAACTTGGAAGATACTACAAAAATTGCAAAATATCCTTACAGTGACCTGAAACATCTGATTAAAGATCATTGCAATAACATTTTGCAAAATTACTGGCAAAATTCAGTAACCAAATTAAACCCAAGATGCCCAAAGGTAAACAGCTCTTTAAATAACCCCACAAGTAGACGAGATCAAGTAATTATAAACCGTTTAAGAATTGGTCATACTGCTGTCGCACACAAATTTTTAATCAGTGAAGATCCACCGCCTATTTGCAATAAATGCTCCACTTCATTGACAGTGAAACAGTTCCTGCTTGACTGCCCATGTTTCCAAAATCAAAGAAGAATGCATGGAATTTCAGACGGCCTCAAATCAATCCTGACAGATAAAAATTTAAATGTATTAAATTATTTAAGAGATATAAAATTGTATTATACTATTTAATGTACATAATCGTATTAATACTATTGTGTTTGTCATCCTACTAATAACCCTGCGTGGTTTATGTGGTATAAGTGTTTTAAATAAAAAAAAATGGGTTCCTGTAAAGTCGGTTTTACGGGCGAAGATTTTACGTGACAACGTCTTTTTCTCGGTAGAATATTTATTGATATGAATATTATTAAATTGCACAATAGGAACAAGGAATTGCCGCTATAAACTCAGTTTCTCAACTTTTGTGTCAATCTAACAATTAATCAATCAATCATAGTTTACGATAATGAAATATTCTTCTTCTTCTACGGCACTACAGCCCAAAATGAGCCTTGGCCTCCTTTATTTTTTGCCTCCACCCTTGTCTGTCTGTGGCTGCTCTTCTCCATACACGGACTCCTAAAAGTGCTTGTGCGTCGCTGCTTACTGTGTCTTCCCAGCGCTTTCTTGGCTTTCCAACTGGTCTCTTTCCCTGCATTCTGGCGTTCAGTGCTCGTTTTGGTAGCCTATCCTCTCCCATTCGTATCACATGTCCGGCCCATTGCAATCTTTGTATTCTAATGAAGTCTGACAGGGGTGTTTCCTTATACAGTTGATGCTCGGAGCTACTGCTACAGAGCTCGTTGTTATATCAAATTCTGAAGATTCCGTTTTCCCTCACAGGTCCTAGTATTCTCCTCAGTACTTTTCTTTCGAATGTGTCGAGTTTGTTTTTGGATGTTTCTTTCAGGACCCATGCTTCGCTGCCATAACATGCTATTGGCCGAATTAAAGTTTTATAGATTCTCATCTTTGTATTTCGGTGGACACTTTTAGACCGAAATATATGGGAGAGGGCAAAATAAGCTTTGTTTGCCTGCGTTATCCTTTTTCGTATTTCTCCATCCTCTGCTCCATCGGCATATATTTCTACTCCCAGGTATGTAAACTTTTCCAACCGTTTCAATGTCATCTTCATGCATAATGTTTTGTGGGATTATATTTCTTCTCGTCTGTACCATTATTTTTGTTTTTTCTGTGTTAATTTCCAGACCTAGCCTTTTCGTTTGTGTTTTTAACTCTGCGTATGCTTCCTGTGCTCCTGTTGATGTTCTACTCATAATATTAATATCATCGGCGTAGGCAGCCAGTTGAACCGTTTTATTGGTCAGTAGGTTTTCTCGTCCAGTTTGCATTTGCCTAACCGCATACTCCAGTGCCAGGTTAAACAATGTTGGTGCCAGCCCATCTCCCTGCTTTAGTCCCTGCGAGATTTTGAAAAAGTCTGTCCGGTTGTTTTGTATTCGTACACATGCCTGAGTTTCATCCATTGTGGCTTTAATGAGTCTAATCAGCTTATGTGGTATTGCTAATTCTGCCAATATATAGTATAGTCTGTCCCTTTTGACTGAATCGTATGCCTGTTTGAAGTCTACAAACACGTTGTGAACATCAATGTCGTGTTCCCACGATTTGCTCAAGACCTGCTTGACTGTAAATATTTGATCCATTGTCGATCTTCCCCGTCTGAAGCCCGTCTGATATTCTCCAATAATATTTTCTGCTAGTGGTTGGAGTCGCTGGTTTATAATATACGTGAGGACTTTATACGCTGTACATAGTAGAGAAATTCCACGGTAGTTTTTGCACTGGAGTTTGTCTCCTTTTTTATAGATTGGGCATACTATACTTTTCTTCCATTCGTCGGGTATTTTCTCTTCTTGCCATATTTCTTTGATAAGCGCGTGGATATGACTTGATAGGTGGTTGCCACCTACCTTATACAGTTCTGCTGGAATCTCGTCAACTCCCGGGGCTTTATTGTTTTTCTGGGCCTTAATAGCTTCGAGAACTTCCTCTATGGTTGGAGCTTCTACTTCAACTTCGTTCTCTTTTACATGGTTCGTACCCATTTCATCTTCCATATCTACTTGTGTTCCAAGTAGGGTCTGAAAATAATGCTTCCAGGTTTCTGTGACTTTCTGTTGGTCACTGATTATTTGCCCACTTTCATCTTTGCATAGGCTTGTTTGAGGTTTATATCCACTTTTTATCTTTTTTAGGTATTCGTAAGCTCCTCTAGTTTCGTTTTTTTTTTGAAATTTTGTTCCATTTCTTCTATTTGTCCATTTTCATAAGCTCTCTTTTTGTTTCTGCATATCTTGTCTGCTTTCCGTCTTGCGACTTCAAGTGATGTTCGTCTTTCCCGTGTTCTTCTTGTTATGTACATTTTGTGCGCTTCGTTTCTTTCTTCTATCGCTTGCCTGCACTCGTCATCAAACCATGTTCCTCTTCTCTTCTTTTTCTTGTTTCCCACGGTGGACGCTGCTGCTGTCAGCACTGCTGTTTTGATATTATTCCATTTGCTCTCTATGGAGTGCAGTTCTTGTGTCCTTAGCTCATTTGTGACTTCTTGCTCGAACTTCTCTCTACATTCCTGAGTCTTCAGTTTTTCCAGGTCTAGTTTGTTTGTTCTTTGTTGTCTTTCGTTTCTTTCTCTGTTAACTCTGCACCTAAATTTGGTTTGCAGTAAAAGATGGTCTGATCCACAGCATGCTCCTCGTCGTGTTCTCACATCAGAGATACTACTGGCTGCCCTTTTGTCTATCATCACATGGTCAATTTGATTGGTTGTGGTTCCATCTGGTGAGATCCACGTCATTTTGTGTATGTCTTTATGTGGGAAGCATGTGGAGCTTATAACGAAATATTAGTGTACAATTATTTACCTTCATTGTTGTAGTTGTTGTAAATGACGAATCTACTCACGAATTGAAGACAAATCTCACGATCTCACGATTAAGGTCTTACATCTTACGATTTTTAAATTTTTTTTAAATTTCAAGTGTTTCTAATAAAATGCATGGGAGGAAATCAGCTTTTTTTAGATTGTCACCTTGAAATATCCATAAATTGACTGTATTTTTGTATCAAAGGGGGCTACTCCAATTAACTCAATTAATATACACAAAATAATATAAACAAAGCTTAAAAGGTTCTTTATCCTTTGAAAGTGGTTTATAAACAACTGAATTGTAATGTATATTTTACCGCCTTTAATAAATATGAAGTATAGACTAAATTTTGTGTAAAGAACATTCAACAGACCTAATAGTAAAAACATATTGATTTAAGTGTGAATTTGAGATAATGTGCTGACAAAATGTTAAATCCTAAGAAAACAAAATTATGTTTTTATGTATATTCATTATACTTAATACTCTTGGGTACAATACCTCATATCATATATGTCTTTAGACACAGTTAATAATTTTTATTGAAGTTTAAACTATAAAGAATGTTTGCAATCATTGCTCAATATTAAATGGATAAATCCATAGCAATATTATAAAAGAATATAGGTCCCTAGGTAATTTCCTAAAATTATATCTGATACTGGTGGTTCCCCCTAAAATAGGACACTGTAAGCACTCCACATTTTCACTACAGACACAGCTGACGATACTTTCAACGATTTTCAACTTTAGCGATTCAACGCGCCTAATTCTCTAGTGCCGCGCGCAGCGGACCGATCATGTTTGAGTGGGAGAGAGACGCAAGGCATTCGCCGGTCCGGCGGGCCTCTCTCTCGTTCGGTGACTCACTGTAACAGACGTGAGCGGGCGTTACACTTTTTCTTAAATGACTCCGAGCCACAACCTAATTTAAGACGTTGTCACGTCAAAAAAATGTTCCCTGAATAATTTAAAATCAATCAACCTGCAATGATTACATTAGCAATTTCTACGAAAAAACTGTTGTTTTGAAAGTAAGTGTTATTATATTAATATATAAAATTATATCAAGATATGCATAATTAGTACAAGGTATATGAAGACATCTTTTTTTTTTTGAAAAAACAATTTGTTGTAAATTGTCAATTGTTTGTAAATTGCAATAACTGACATGAGAGATTTATATCTTTAGTTTTTCTTTGAAACAAAAACTAGAAGCAATTAGAACAAATTGTTAGTGATAGATAAGTAATTACCATATACCAGTGACGTGACTTACTATCTTTTTTAAAGGGTTTACAGTTAACATTCTGTTGAGTATTCAAATACGTGCAAATGCTTAATATGCAAAAAAGATGCGGCAGAAAGTAAGTGTGATCGATGTAAACGGACTTTACATATATTATTTGCGCAGTGAAGTGAGATGTCTTTAATTAACAGCAGATACTAGGAAACTTAATTATTTCTGTGAGGATTGTGAGCAAGATTTATTGTTAGTACCAATTTTGAAGTCTATGGTTACAGATTTTATGGTTGATGTAGAGATACTTAAATGTGCCAATGAAAAATTCTTACACGAAAATGTTTATAGAGATAAACGAGAGTATTATAAAATCTAAACAATGTTATGTTGTTCAATGTTCTCGAATTTAATTCTTTAAATAGTAAATTCAATTTTGAAGATAGTTTGTTTAAATTTTACATTGTCTATAGAATTTAATTAGTTTCATAAGAATTTTAATTTAAAGATAGTCTATTTTAAATTTACATTGGCTATTTTAGATATATATGTGTGTTTCATAATAGATATAATAAAGATAATTTAAAAAAGTACTTACAAACTAATTCTTTGAGAACCGCGATAAAAACCCTATATTATTAAAAAATGTTCGTAACTGTGTTTTTAATCTAAGAAGCTTATTATACGCAGGTAATGACAATTTTTTAAATAATAAAGTAGATAAATTCATTAATGAGATCCATAAGAAAACATTGAATTTAGAAATAAAAATAACTTGTATTAATGTTTCAAATGCGAAAAGTGATATTAATAAAATTAAGTGTGAGTTACAACAATTTGTTCCTAACACCATATTAACTGAATATGAACAAAGGTTAAAGAATAGTTTTTCCAATGTTTTCAACCAAGTCAAGCTTACTAACATAAAAAAGTTTGAACATCTAACTAATAACTTATTTTCTAACCACTTATTTTTAAACAATGACAAATGGTTTAAAAACTTGTCGAGCGTTGACTTTCCAAAAGAAGTGTCTGATTTTCTTTCTCTTGGTCCGAAATTCAGTGTTGAGTGTACACCCCCAGATTTTAAGTTATATATTTTTTTAGCAGATGTAGAAAATATCATCGATGAGGTGACAGTTGAATCCAAGGATCTACTTAGGGCACAAGTAACAAATGTAGTAACTAATTATCTACACAATTCAACATCTAAACCCCCCACAACATTAAACAAAACGTTTAAATATGTTCAAAAATATTTGAAGTTGCATTCAGACATATATATTTTACAATCTGACAAAGGTGGATGTACGGTAGCTATGAACAAACAGGATTATATCGACAAAACATTAACGTTGTTAAACGACAGATCGACATATATTCGTTTGGACAAAGACCCTACTACAGTGATACAGAAAAAATATAATGACTTAATAAAAACATTAAAAAACCAACATCAACTTACTGAGCAAGTTGCAAAAAAGTTAACAATCTAGGACTCATGTTTTCCTAAACTTTATTGTTTGCCTAAAATCCATAAATTGGACGTTCCTCTCAGGCCTATTGTAAGTTCTTTAAAGTCCACTACGTACAACATTTCTAAATTTCTTGCTGATATATTAAATGATGCCTTTGAATATCGCAATAATTATAATTCTAAGGACACATTTACCTTTGTCGATGCTGTTAGGGGAATGCGGTTACCAAAAGATTATGTTTTGATTTCTTTGGATGTAGTTTCTTTATTTACAAACATTCCATTAAATATGGTCACGGACATTATAGAAACAAATTGGAACCTTATAAAAGACTACACGACATTATCAAAAGGTAATTTTTTACTAATTCTCAGGTTCATTTTTAATAACACTTATTTCAGTTTCAATGAAAAATTTTACTCCCAAATTTTTGGAACACCTATGGGTTCCCCGATTAATCCCATCCTTGCTACTATTGTAACTGATCATCTCTTAGACAATGTGATCACACAATTACCTTTCGAATTACCATTTATATATAAATATGTCGATGACATCATATGTGCAGTTCCATCTTATCACATCAATACCACATTAAACATTTTTAATTCATTTAATGAACATCTTCAGTTCACAATTGAAACCGAGACAGATCTTAGTATACCATTTTTAGACACAAAGGTAATAAGAACAAATGACAATATTCTGACATTGGATTGGTACCAAAAGCCAACAGCATCGGGAAGGTATATGAATTACTTTTCAAACCACACCACTCGTCAAAAATATAATACAGTATTGGGTATGAAACACAGGGTAATGTCCATTGTCGATGATAATTTGATACAAAAAAATCTGGACATATTATACAAAATTTTTCAAAACAACGGCTATCCTAAACATATTTTAAAAAAACTCATTTACAGCAGTAATTTCTATGATGGTCCTGTCCTTGATTCTAACAATGAGTCAATCAAGTACAAACAACTCCCCTTTATTAACGGTCTAACCCAGTCTGTCGTATCCATATTTAAAGATGTTTCCAATATTAATATAGCTAAATACAATACCATAAATAGCAAACAACTTTTTTCTAAAATTAAAGACCCAGTACCAACCCTATATAGGAGTAATGTGGTATATGAAATACCGTGTCTAGTATGTGAAAAAAGCTACATTGGCCATACATCGCAGTGGCTAAAACAACGTATCACACAGCATAAAAGTGATTGCCGCTTAGGAAAAAATCCTTGCGCAGTTGTCGAGCACTACAAAAACACCGGTCATCTGTTAGACTACAACAATACTCGTATTTTGGCACAGACTGAAAATTACAAAAGTAGGTTATTTTTGGAGATGTACCACATTAACAAAAATAAACAAACTTTAAATTATAAAACAGACACGGGGCAATTAAGCAACATATATTGCAACATATTAAACAAAATTTAAAACTACACTCACCTTAATGATTAATCATACCATCTAGCCTTAATGATTAATTAAAGAAATACTATTCCTCTAATGTTTTCTTACATTGTTATTTTTTGCATTTTGAAATAATTTTTACTTGTTCCATCTTATTTATTGTTAACGAACGTGCTCAAAGATATTTTAAATTTTAACATGCATTTTATTAAATGTACAGTTTTATCAACAATAATGTTATGTTAGTATTCAATTTTATTTATGTGTATAATCTTTTAATTTCTGTAAGTATTGTAAATCTAAGTGTACTTCAGTGTTTTGAAATGTTTGTTTTTTACAGTTACTCCCGATGAAGCCATCAAATAAATGGCGAAATATTGAGCTTTAGAAAAAACAAAGATTTTTTTTATTTAATATAGACCACATATTTCCAACATATTTATAAATTGTTTTTTGGTCGAAATAATCACGTTAAATATATATATATATATATATATATATATATATATATATATATATATATATATATATATATATATATATATATATATATATTGAGATGATTGGTGTTTAAAGAAAATAATTTATAAATTATATACTAGATAATATTAGATATAAAAAGTATTTGGTTATTTTAAGAAGTTATATACTGAAGAATTTAATAAAAATTATTTATGTGAGGGCATTTTTAAGAAATTAGCATATAATAATTGTAAAAAGTTGTATTTTAATAATTATAATATTGTAGATATATTTAAGTGAGCCATGTGACTAGGCAACCAAAAATACTCTTTAAAGTGACAGATAGAAATTCATAATTAGGAATATAAAGTGGGGTTATAATAATATGTTAGTTTAAAATGTTTAATTTATATATAGTTACTGATTTAAGTGTATATTCTGATCTGAAAAGCCTAAATGTCAACAAAATTATCAATAGAAAATTAACGAATTCTCCAGAATGCAGAATTTGACCTTTGTTTACGGTGGAACATTCTGGAATAATGGTTATGTCTGTGGATCGAACATATACTGTTTCCAGAAAATTCAGACATGTGTTTAATGGAACAAATCGAACATAATTTCTTACCAGATGGTTCTGGAACATGGAAAAAGATATAAATACCCGGTGATTTGGATTCAAGGCATCAGTTATGAGTTACAGTTACTATGAGGCCAGTTTTAGTATGAAAGTTAGTTAGAGTCAGTCAATCAGTCAGTCAGAAGGTCCAATTGTTCAATATAGTGAGTTAAATGAAGATTAAGAAACAGTATAAAGAAAATATTATTGAAGATTAAAAATTATGTTATGTATAAATGGTGATTGTATAATGAAAGAAGTATTAATTGAATATTAAAATTATATAATTTATTTGGTGATTGGATATTGGTATATTGAAAAGAAGAATAAATATATAATATATTTGGTGATTGGATATTGGTATATTGAAAAGAAGAATAAATATAAATGCTGTTTGCTGGTATGCTTGGTGGTTTATAAATGCTTAAGAAGAAATATATTTTAAATTGGTGGAAACTGATAATTGGAAAAAGAAATTTCACAAAAACAAGGATAACCGAAGCACGAAGACATTGAGTGGTGATTAGAATCTATATAGTAGAAAACAGTTCATTTAGGCATTCAGTGACAGAAAGGTACAAAATTTTGTTAATATAATTTAGTTAGTGTCATAACAATTTCAATTTTGAAGATAGTTTGTTTAAATTTTACATTGTCTATAGAATTTAATTAGTTTCATAAGAATTTTAATTTAAAGATAGTTTATTTTAAATTTACATTGGCTAGGTTAGATATATATGTGTGTTTCATAATAGATATAATAAAGATAATTTAAAAAAGTACTTACAAACTAATTCTTTGAGAACCGCGATAAAAACCCTATATTATAAAAAAAAAACACTCATTGCTCATCATTCACAAACAATACATCATAACAATATATATATATATATATATATATATATGCTGTCACTATTTTTCCGGGATTGACTCCGCGTTGTAAAATGCTGGTTTTCTTGAAAACCATTGTTTTGGCGACGTTTCGGCAAGGTCTCACTTGCCATTCTCAAGCCTGGTGGATCTACTTCTCGTCGTTACTCGATTAGTACTGGTCGACTGGGCATTTCGGCGCTCGTTTAAATACTCTCTCGGCGGCGCGCGGGCTCTTGTGATTGGTCCTGCCTGTGTGCGAGTGGGCGGGGCCTTGTCTGGCGGTCTCGCTGTTTGTTTTTTCTGTGCGTTAACTGAAGTTGAATTTTTTTGGACGGTTCTTTGCAGAGCTGGTTTCCATGTTGTTGGTAGTCTTTGGGCATCATCTCGAGTGTTTAGGTTATTTGGATATTTTTCTATTTCTATGGCTTCCCTGATTATTCGCTTGGTTTTGTGTTCGATGTTCGCTAGCATTGTTGTCTGTTCTAGATCGATTGTGTGTCCTGTTGTTAGGGCATGTTGTGCAAGGGAAGATGTCTTTTCTTGCTTTGCAATAGCGTTTCGATGTTCTTCTCGTCTTACTTGAATTCTTCGATTAGTCTGTCCGATGTAGGATTTGTCGCAGTCTCCACAGGGAATCTTGTACACTCCTTGGTTTTCTAGTGGGATTTTGGTTTTTGCGGAGTTAAGCATATTAGAAATTTTCTTATCCGTGTTGAATATTGTCTCTATTTTATGTTTTCTTAGGACTCTACTGATTTTTTCCGTAGTGCCCTTCACGTACGGTAAAATCGTCTTAGCAATAGGTTTTTCTTTTTCTTCTGTTGATTCTTTGCTTTTTCCTCCTTGTGATTTTTGTGCCTTTTCAATTGTGTACGTGGTGAAGCCATTTTTTCTTAATGCTGTTTTGACCGTTTTCATTTCTTTGTTCCTGTGTTCTTCATCTGTTAATCTTTCTGATCTTATAGTCAGGGTTTTGATGACTGACTGCAGTTGTGCAGGATGGTGGTGTGAGTCAGCGTGTAGATATCTGTCGGTGTGTGTTGGTTTTCTGTATACCGTGTATCCTAAAGTTCCATCTGTTTTCTTGATTATTAAAACATCCAAAAACGGTAGCTGTTGGTCTTTCTCTAGTTCCATAGTAAACTGAATTTTGGGGTGGATGGTGTTAATGTGATTTAGGAATGTATTTAGTTTTTCTTCCCCATGTGTCCAGATAATGAAGGTGTCGTCCACGTATCTCAACCATAGTTTCGGTTTATACTCTGCCGTTGTTATTGCTCGTATTTCTATTTCTTGCATAAACAGATTTGCTATCACCGGTGACAGTGGTGAACCCATGGGTGCTCCCTCGACTTGTTTGTACCTTTGGTCTTTGTATATGAAATATGTGTTGTTGAGGCAGTGTCTCGTTAGGTTTAGTGTATCCGGTGGTATTGGGTATTTTTTTCCTATAATCTCTAACGATTCTTCTACTGGGACGTTAGTAAAAAGTGACACCACGTCAAAACTCACTAGCAAATGTCCCGGGTCAAGAGTCACGTCCTTTATACGCTCGATGAAGTGGCCTGCGTTCTTGACGTAAGAATCCGCTTCCTCTGCGTACGGTTGTAACTGATTGGCTAAGAACTTTGCGAGCGGCTGTGTGGGTGATCCGATTGAACTAACTATTGGTCGTAGTGGCATCCCAACTTTATGAACTTTTGGTAAACCGTAGAGCTTAGGGCACCTAGATGATTTTTCGCGTGGAATCAGCTTGGGCTGATCCTCCTTTTTTATGTTTGAAACTTTGATCTTGGCCTTCGTTGTTTTTTCTAGATACGTTGTTGGATCTGTGGCAATTTTTTCGTATGCTGTGTCGTTTAGAAGATCTGTTAATTTTTTGTCGTAGTCATCTATATTCATTACTACCGTGGCGTTACCTTTGTCCGCTGGAAGGACGATTATTTCTTTGTTTTTCTGCAAATCTCGCAACGCCTCTTTTTCCTCACGTGTTAAATTTCTTTTTGGTGGTTTGGCTGTCCGTAATATCTGCGATACGTCTTGGCGTATGATCTCAGCTGTTTCCGGAGGTATATTGGTAATGGAACTTTCTACTTCGCTGATAATGTTTTCAACAGGGATTCGTGCGGGTGCTACGGCGAAATTAAATCCTTTTGACAGAACACTCGTTGTGGCCTCATTTAATTCGAGATTCGAAAAATTGTAGACCAATTTGTGTGTTTCCGTCGGTGGTGTTTCCTTTTTTCTCGGTCTTTGTTCGGCTGTTAGACTATTGAACTTTTTCAGTTGTTTTATTTTTGTTAAGTCGGCGTTTGTCTCTGCTCGAAAGTTGGATAGTGTTTCCAGTGTATTCCATAGTATTGGATGTAAACTATTACTTAGAACTAGGTGTAGCTCTAGTAATTCTGAATTGACTTTGTCGATATCCCGCCTGGTGTCATGGATAGCTTCCCTAATAAGTGCAAAACTGGCCCTTCTTAAGATGTTTTTAGTTTTATAAGTCTTTTTATGAAACGTAAGCTTCATGCTTTTAGGAATTATGTCCTCGTCGCGGCAGCGTTCTAAAAAAGTGAGATTACACAAAAGTGTGCTTCGTTTGGATCGTAGTTTTTCGTATCGTCTGATGTCTGGTAGAAATTCCTTCCCGTAAAGGTTAACCTTTACGGGAAGGAATTTCTACCAGACATCAGACGATACGAAAAACTACGATCCAAACGAAGCACACTTTTGTGTAATCTCACTTTTTTAGAACGCTGCCGCGACGAGGACATAATTCCTAAAAGCATGAAGCTTACGTTTCATAAAAAGACTTATAAAACTAAAAACATCTTAAGAAGGGCCAGTTTTGCACTTATTAGGGAAGCTATCCATGACACCAGGCGGGATATCGACAAAGTCAATTCAGAATTACTAGAGCTACACCTAGTTCTAAGTAATAGTTTACATCCAATACTATGGAATACACTGGAAACACTATCCAACTTTCGAGCAGAGACAAACGCCGACTTAACAAAAATAAAACAACTGAAAAAGTTCAATAGTCTAACAGCCGAACAAAGACCGAGAAAAAAGGAAACACCACCGACGGAAACACACAAATTGGTCTACAATTTTTCGAATCTCGAATTAAATGAGGCCACAACGAGTGTTCTGTCAAAAGGATTTAATTTCGCCGTAGCACCCGCACGAATCCCTGTTGAAAACATTATCAGCGAAGTAGAAAGTTCCATTACCAATATACCTCCGGAAACAGCTGAGATCATACGCCAAGACGTATCGCAGATATTACGGACAGCCAAACCACCAAAAAGAAATTTAACACGTGAGGAAAAAGAGGCGTTGCGAGATTTGCAGAAAAACAAAGAAATAATCGTCCTTCCAGCGGACAAAGGTAACGCCACGGTAGTAATGAATATAGATGACTACGACAAAAAATTAACAGATCTTCTAAACGACACAGCATACGAAAAAATTGCCACAGATCCAACAACGTATCTAGAAAAAACAACGAAGGCCAAGATCAAAGTTTCAAACATAAAAAAGGAGGATCAGCCCAAGCTGATTCCACGCGAAAAATCATCTAGGTGCCCTAAGCTCTACGGTTTACCAAAAGTTCATAAAGTTGGGATGCCACTACGACCAATAGTTAGTTCAATCGGATCACCCACACAGCCGCTCGCAAAGTTCTTAGCCAATCAGTTACAACCGTACGCAGAGGAAGCGGATTCTTACGTCAAGAACGCAGGCCACTTCATCGAGCGTATAAAGGACGTGACTCTTGACCCGGGACATTTGCTAGTGAGTTTTGACGTGGTGTCACTTTTTACTAACGTCCCAGTAGAAGAATCGTTAGAGATTATAGGAAAAAAATACCCAATACCACCGGATACACTAAACCTAACGAGACACTGCCTCAACAACACATATTTCATATACAAAGACCAAAGGTACAAACAAGTCGAGGGAGCACCCATGGGTTCACCACTGTCACCGGTGATAGCAAATCTGTTTATGCAAGAAATAGAAATACGAGCAATAACAACGGCAGAGTATAAACCGAAACTATGGTTGAGATACGTGGACGACACCTTCATTATCTGGACACATGGGGAAGAAAAACTAAATACATTCCTAAATCACATTAACACCATCCACCCCAAAATTCAGTTTACTATGGAACTAGAGAAAGACCAACAGCTACCGTTTTTGGATGTTTTAATAATCAAGAAAACAGATGGAACTTTAGGATACACGGTATACAGAAAACCAACACACACCGACAGATATCTACACGCTGACTCACACCACCATCCTGCACAACTGCAGTCAGTCATCAAAACCCTGACTATAAGATCAGAAAGATTAACAGATGAAGAACACAGGAACAAAGAAATGAAAACGGTCAAAACAGCATTAAGAAAAAATGGCTTCACCACGTACACAATTGAAAAGGCACAAAAATCACAAGGAGGAAAAAGCAAAGAATCAACAGAAGAAAAAGAAAAACCTATTGCTAAGACGATTTTACCGTACGTGAAGGGCACTACGGAAAAAATCAGTAGAGTCCTAAGAAAACATAAAATAGAGACAATATTCAACACGGATAAGAAAATTTCTAATATGCTTAACTCCGCAAAAACCAAAATCCCACTAGAAAACCAAGGAGTGTACAAGATTCCCTGTGGAGACTGCGACAAATCCTACATCGGACAGACTAATCGAAGAATTCAAGTAAGACGAGAAGAACATCGAAACGCTATTGCAAAGCAAGAAAAGACATCTTCCCTTGCACAACATGCCCTAACAACAGGACACACAATCGATCTAGAACAGACAACAATGCTAGCGAACATCGAACACAAAACCAAGCGAATAATCAGGGAAGCCATAGAAATAGAAAAATATCCAAATAACCTAAACACTCGAGATGATGCCCAAAGACTACCAACAACATGGAAACCAGCTCTGCAAAGAACCGTCCAAAAAAATTCAACTTCAGTTAACGCACAGAAAAAACAAACAGCGAGACCGCCAGACAAGGCCCCGCCCACTCGCACACAGGCAGGACCAATCACAAGAGCCCGCGCGCCGCCGAGAGAGTATTTAAACGAGCGCCGAAATGCCCAGTCGACCAGTACTAATCGAGTAACGACGAGAAGTAGATCCACCAGGCTTGAGAATGGCAAGTGAGACCTTGCCGAAACGTCGCCAAAACAATGGTTTTCAAGAAAACCAGCATTTTACAACGCGGAGTCAATCCCGGAAAAATAGTGACAGCACATATAGCTCCCGCGGAAACCTCAAAACAAACATATATATATATATATATATATATATATATATATATATATTCGGCGACTTTAATCTTCCTTAAGCTTCATGGGATAAAAATGAATCAGGTATCCTGCATCCTGCAGCAGTTCACATGCATTGTACTTAGCTGAGTTTTATGGTTTCTTGAATTTTTTCCAAATTATGAATATTTCAAATAAGAGAAATGTGTCTTAGACTTAGTATTTACGAATATTTGTGATTTACAAGTGGCAAAAGCTTTAGATCCGATTTTTAAAAATAGTTATCATCACATAAGTTACACTTACAATATTGGTTTATGTGAACGTAAAGGTAAGTCATTAGAATATACTGAATTTTATCATGATTTTGTAAATACTGACTATGAAGATCTCAATAACGTTCTTTCAATGCTACATTTGGAAGACCATTTGAATTTGTCAAATGTTGATGATGCTCTAACAAAGTTTTACAACATATTTAATATGTCATTATCATTGTTTGTACTAGTAAACTGATTTAAAACTTCTAGTTTAGTTATTTACTTACTTACGTTATTTAGTTGTACAAAAAAAAATTGCTCAAAAATTAGTTGGCTTACTGTTATCACAAGGATTATGTGATTTTCTCAGAACTTAGAAGATTGTATAAATATTTATTTAATCAATAATTCCAAGCACTTTTGGCAGTGTAAATAATAACAAAGCATCAAATGATTTACCAGATATTATGTATTATAGTAATGTTATAGCAACAACTGGACAACATATTGCAAACTGTATCAGTCAATTTTTTTCAATATTTTACTCGCCATATTAATAATTAATATTAAATAATAATAATTAGGAAGTAAAGGAAAACAACAATCTTTTTATATCTAATTTTTCAATATCCGTCAAATATATTTTTAACAACATTTTATCCTTAATGTTTTAGAAACTGCGATTTCTTAATGTTTGCAAATGATTTAAAATTATTTAAATCTGTAGATTAAAATAACGACATAACTTTAATTCACAAATATTCAGACCTGTTGAGTATTGGCGTGAAAATAATATTTTGCCTTAAATGTTGCTAAGTGCTGCTACAGTCTGTCCCAAACCCTTCTTTCAGTGCGTCACTAATTTTGACGTCATATAGGATTTTAAGAATGTCGAGAATTATTGCATGACATTTTAGTTAACTCTGACAGTTGCAGGATCGTAATCGGTTAAATGTGAAAAGGTTATTTTTTTTTAAATAGAATAAAAACTAACAATTCAAAATTGTTTTTTAATTTACATATTAAAGGTCCCGTCCTGTATAAAAATTTTTATTGCGAATTATATTGGAACGGCAGTTTGTCATAATTCCTATTCTATACATTCCAAGGAAAGTGCTTTATTAGATAAGATTTACCATCTCCAATAATTCAAATTTCATCATGGTTGTTGAAACACGTATATGTCTCCCTTTTAACCATTCTACTAAAGAGTGTTTAGTTAAACTTGAATTTGGTATTTTTGGTATGAAGGGTAACATGTTGGCCTAAAATGATCAAGAAAAAATTTAAAGACGCTAGTGATATTTCAGTCGGTTATGACAAACTATATTTTGATACAAACCTTCACTAAACATTTTGTATACACGAGTTCTAATAACATGCTCATAGTTATTGGTCAATGAACAGCAGAAACTGGTAATAAAGTTGTCCCAGTCTCTTTTTCTAATTGAAAATAATTTAATATTTTTAATATTAGTCTTTGTTCCTTCTGGGTATATCTCGGCATATTTAAAATATTTTTATGACAATAAATACAAAATTAAAGTTTCACTGTAGAATGTCTGAACATACTAACCTGGAATGACAATTATTATTTTATCAGTTGACATTGTGAAAGTACTGTCACGGTCGAGACCATCTGCGTCAAATTATATTTATGCGCATCATTGATTGGATATCTATTTAGCGTATTCTAAACTCTAACCAATTATACATCCGTAAGTACAATTGGCTTTAATATGCAAATACCCGTGGACGATACATAATTTTCTAAGTTCTATGTATAATAATCACAGACTTACGTTTTTTTTTCTGTCACTTCTAGCTTAATGCGTTAGAGAGAATTCGATTAACTATGAAGCACTGAAAGAAGGGTTTGGGACGGACTATATATGAGTTTTTATGGAGGTTTTAAAAAATATGATATTTGTTATACAATTAGTGACACTGAATTGTCTTACGTTTCGTTCAGCACTCGTACTCTCCTGCGTTTTGTGCAACATATAAATGATGTCACAGTTAATTTATTAAAATCTTCAGGTTTTATCATTCGCAACTATCTGAGACTATCTGTTTGGGCTTTAAGAATGGTTTATTATGCTTTGGTCGTATCTAAAGTAGAATATGCATCTATTGTATGGTCTCCACACTACCAAACTCATTCTACTATATTGGAAAGATTACTAAACAAATTTTTAAGATATTGTGCATACAAATAAAAAATAACTTAACATAAATTTATTAAAGACCTGACGAGATAACTCTGATTTAGTATTTGTGTTTAAATTAATAAATGGTTTAATTTGTTGTCCTGAACTTTTCCAATCTATAAGTTTATATGTTCCGCACAAAAGTCTTAGAAATGTTGATCTGTTTTATATACTTTTTCACCGTACAAATTATGCCTCACTCCCTCATTGAGCAAACACTGAAAATTAGAACTAAAAACAATTTAGAAATATTTGGTGTCTCCTTGACTTCATTTAAAAGTCGGATAAAAAGAGCTTGACAAGTGATAGGTACTTGTTTGTTTATTTTAATTTATCTTTTTTCATATATAATTAATATTTTGTTTTATTTATAATTAATATTCTAATTTCACGTAGTTTGTAAGCAATTACAGAGACTGATTTTTATACTGTATGTTAACATATATTTTTTTTGTAATGGGGTGATTCCTATATTAATAAATAAATAAATAAATGAATATAGTAAACACTTATATTAAGCAATGTTTACTATGAGCTGCTACAAGATTACTCAGTTAAATATTGATTGATAGATAGATTGCAAAGACGGATTAATTATTATGAAAATCAAGAGGAAGTAAAATTAAAATTATGGGATTTTTTCGCAACTGCTTTTCAAATGTGATTCATTTCCTCTGAGTTTTCTTATGTACCCTTATCACTTTTCTTCTTCAGATAGTTCTTATTTTTGGTACCTATTTTTCTTTTTTCCCTTTAATAGCAAACCCAAAAAGCACGTTTTTGGTTTGCTGTATGATTTTATTGTAGTTTCTCTAATACCAATAATAGTGCGAAAGGGTTTTAAATATACAAAAGTTTTAGCACCAGAGACAGTTGGAAAAAAGTTGTACATTGAGTGCTTTCGCTTAGGTTCAGGTTTGTTGTTTTTGTTTTTGTTTACCGACCTAGGCCCATGTCTTTTGATTTATGTTATATGAATCAGACTGGGAATTATATTGTCTTGACTTTTCGTGTCTGGAACTTTATAAAACTCTTCTTTGAAAGCGTTGATGTAAATAGGCCTAATTTTTACAGTTTAGAGACGTTTATCGTTGTGCTTAAACGGTACAAAAACAAGAACTCTTTTAGGAGCTACATCCTGGTAATTCGTTCACTTTTCCTTTTTTTTTGGAATTCTTTTCTTTCTAGTCCCTTTATTACCTTCACCAACACTTACACTTCTATTCTGCCCCATCCATCATCCTTTAAATATTAACGTTATTACTAATGCTAATACTAATAATTAAATACTTTGACAATAAACCCTCACATAACCCCAAATGTGTAAGACTCACTGGGTCAGCTGAGTGGCAATTGCAGAGCTCCTATTGGTTGCTTGGAAATAAGCTGGTTAGTATGGACCAGTATGGTAAAAAATAATTGTTTTGCATGTAAAGGTGATTTTTAACATGCTTTTACCATTGGTAATATTTTGTTGGTCGAATCAGATAAATAAACCACTTTGGCTGCAACAGAACACTGCATTGGCACATCTAACTCAACTTTGATTTTTGTGTGACTTTTTGTGTGACTTAAGGCTGTTTGGATGTTACCTGAATAATAAGAGTTAATATTAAAAAGTGTTATTATTATTGAACTTTGTTCAAAGATTTTACCTATTAAAAGCACATCAATTGGATAGTTCACTTTGAAATTTTCAAAATAAGCTAGTTTTCTTTTGTATACTAAAAACCAATAAAGCTATGAATATCTTAACGATCATACATAGTAATTCCGCAACAAATCCTAAACAAGAAAACCAGTTATAATTTTGGACTATATTGCACATAATACGTAGTTACAATTGATACGATGTCCAATTCAGTACCGCGAAAAACACGAAGATATCCAATGGTAGTATTTATTCAACTCCTGAACATTTTTGGACAAGCCAAACAGGTTTTATGTAATAGCAAAATTCTTGACAATGCTGAAATGTCAACAATCCTCAAAAATATAGAAGAGTGTTTCTTAAGAAGTTATTATCATTAATTTTACTAAGACCTGATATGGACTCTTATTTTCATAATTATAAAATGACCTGTGAGGACTATGGAAATATAAAAAATGAAAAGTTTATGGGGCAACGAGTGAAAAAGTTTTCATTCATAACACAGAGTATCTAAATAAAAATAGGACAGGTTTAAACAATACATAATCAAAAAAACACACGCTGATCAACTGAAAACTTAATATAGGGTCAGTAGCTAAGTCGTTGGAGTGTGTGGTCACATGTTACAAGCAAGTAGGTTTAAAAGTGCTCTCTCGGAAAAATTGTGAATTTGGGTATGTAAACTTTATATTTAAATTAAAAAAAAATCGGTTGCCTGTAAAGTCGGTTTTACGGGCGAAGATTTTACGTGACAACGTCTTTTCCCAGAGACACAAGCACGCACCGATTCAACGCGCCTAATTCTCTAGTGCTGCGCGCGCAGCGGACCGATCATGTTTGAGTGGGAGAGAGACGCAAGGCATTCGCCGGTCCGGCGGGCCTCTCTCTCGTTCGGTGACTCATCGTAACAGACGTGAGCGGGCGTTACACTTTTTCATGAGTGACTCCGAGCCACAACCTAATTTAAGACGTTGTCACGTCAAAATCTGGCAGACGCTATACCTATACATGCAAAGAAGAGTTGGAGATAAAGGCGGTTCAGAAATATAACACAATTCATATAATTAAGAAAAAAGTTTAAAATTCTTAAATTATTATTTAATGTTAAAATGGTTAAAGTAAAAGTTTTTTAGTATTATCAACTTTAACATATTAACTTTTTATATTGTAACGTTTTTGTGCCAAACAGTAATTACGGTTCGCTACAACAAAGATGTCCACACACTAAAATCGACGGCAAAGTAGCGTTGGTGAATAAATATCGTTTTAATTTTCGGCTGTAAGAAAACTCGGAAAACGAGACTTACAACGAAAAGTAACTCGGTAGAAGTGACCCACATATAAACACCGATAACGGTCGGAGATTCGACGTGTTGACTGGTTGACAACTCGTTTCGCGGTGTAGGACAGGGAAGGAGATAAACAGCGAAATAACAAGAAAAGTCCAAGGAAAATAATGTAAAAATGGACAGCGATGAATACTCTACAGATGAAGGGAGAAAAAGAAAAGGGAAAATATATATTTTTTTGTAAACAGCAAAAAAACACCAAGAATTCCTACAAAACGCCAAACAACTGAATCTGAGAAATTAGACCAGTTATTAATAATGATGAAAGAAATGAACACAACTCAAAAAGATATGAAGCAAGAACAGAAAGAAATAAAAACTGAAATAAGAGAAATTAAAGACCAACAAAACAAAACAAATGAAGCTCTACTAAAACTGACAGTAGAAAAAGAATAATTAAAAAAAGAAAATCAGGATATATATAAGAAAAGCGAATTCAGAAATAAGTAGAGAGTTACAAGAAATAAAAAAAGCAGTCAAAATAATCGAAAAAAATAGAAGAAAAAACAACATTGTAATAAATGGTCTAAAAATGGATACAAATGAACCAAGCAGCCTAAAAGAAAGAATAAAAGGACTTTTTAATAAACATCTTCAAATTGATATTACACCAACAACAGTAAAAAAAATAGGCGAGAATACATGCGTAATAGAACTAAGAAATGAAGAGGAAAAACACGAGATTATGGCAAAAAAATATAAACTAAAAAACGTCGTAGGAGAGAAAGTATTCATCAATGATGACGTGACTGGAGAAGAGAAAGAAAAGCAGAAACACCTAAGAAATTTTGCAAAAAACGAAAAAGAGAAAGGCAAAGACGTCAAAATTGGTTACAACAAGGTGTTAGTAAACCAAGAAGAATGAAGATGAAACAAAATAAAAAAGGAACTGGAAAAACATCCAAAAAACTAGAAAACTACACCCGCAAAAAGAATATTGATAACGACCAAAGCAACGGAAAGGATCTGACAATGACGACCAGGGCGACGAATAGGAATAACGATAGGAAAAAGCACGATGCAAAGGTAAACAAGGATAAAAATAGAAAGAAGATGAAAGATATACCGCAGAAAAAAGGAGAGATAAAAATGGGACAATGGAACGTAAGAAGCATCAATGGAAAAGAGGTAGAACTTGTAGAAGAAATGATCAGACAAAAAATAGAAATATTAGGAATAACGGAAACGAAAATGAAAGAAAGAAGTCTTAAGAAGATACACAAAGGATATTAGTTATTTTGGGTAGGAGCTGATGCAAAGGAGAGAGCAAAAGAAGGCGTAGGGATAATAATTGCACATAGACTACAATACGTTATAGAAGAAACATATGTTAACCAGAGGATATTATCGCTGAAAATGAAACTGATAGTCGAGAAAATATGGACAATAATAACAGCCTACGGAGTAAATGAAGATGCAAAAAAGGAAGAGAAGGATACATTTTTCGAGGAGCTCCAAATGCAAATTGACAATGGGGAAGAAAATATAATTGTAATGGGAGATCTAAACGGTAGAGTCGGAAATAATAACAATGAAATTGAGGAATGCATGGAAAAAGAAGGAGAAGAAATACTAAACAAAAATAGTGAAAGAATAATAGAAATATGTATGGAGAATAAACTTGTTATAACAAATACAAAATTTAAACATAAAAAAGTACACAAATACACGAGAGTACAAGAAAGCAGAAATGAAAAATCAATCATAGATTACTTTTTGGAAAGTAGCAACAAATGGAAAAGAGTACAAGACACGAAAGTAAAAAGAGGCTCAGAGATTGGCAGTGATCATCATCTAGTAATAATGAGAATGAGAACAGCAAAGGAGAAGAAAGAAAAGAGGAGAAAGGTAGTAAATGAAAAAGTGAAAAGCTATAAATTAAAAGAAGAAAGATATAAGAAGATATTCCAAGAAAAATTAGACAATATTTTGAAAGGTAGGGCAAAAACTGCAAGTATAGAAGAAAAGTGGGAAAATATCAAGACCAGCTTAATCATAGCTGCTGAGGAAACTTGCGGGAAGACAAAAATAGCAAATAATAGCATAAGGAGAACTGAATGGTGGACGGACGAAATACGAAGGAAAGTAAAGAACAAAAAAGAAAAATGGAAAGGATATCTAAGTACAAAGCGCCCTCAAGATTATGAAGCATATAAAGAAAAGAGGTTAAAATAGCTGTGAAAGCAGAAAAAGAAAAGTCATGGGAAAAGTTTGGACTAAAAATGACAAATAATTATAGAGAAAATCAAAAACTGTTCTATGGCGCATTAAAACAGCTCAGACAAAAGAAAGAACACATAATGCCGAATATAAAAGATAAGAATGGAAAGGTAATAACAGAAGAAAACCAAATAATGGAAAGCTGGAGAGAACATTTCAAAGAGCTAACTCATACAGACGTAGACAAGATAGTGGAGATACAAGAAATAAATGAAGAACAAAAAGTAGAACCTTTAACAACAGAGGAACTAGAAAAGGAAATTGAAAGAGTTAAATTAGGCATTAGATAAAATTCATGGGAATAGAGGTAGTGGACAGCATGAAAGAACTAATGAATGGCATCATAAAGAGAGCAGAAAAACCACATTACTGGAAGAAAGACATTATACTGCCAATACACAAAAAGGGCGACAAGAGAAACTGTAATAATTACCCATGTATTACTATATCAGGTATTCCTGGGAAGATATTCGCAAGAATAATAGAAACAAGAATAACAACCCAAAAAGAACCAACTATGGAAGATACACAATGTGGATTCACGAAGGACAGAAGCATGCAAGAGCACATATTCACAATAAGACAAATAAGTGAGAAAGTAATCAATCAAAATAGAGAAATACATATATGCTTTATTGATCTGGAAAAGACGTTTGACAGAATACAAAGAAAGGATGTATGAAGGACATTAAAGGAAAGAGGAGTTGACAGGATAACAATTGATGTTATAAAGGATATGTACAATAATATTACAAATACGGTCAGAACCAACAACGAGGAATCCGAAGAATTTACTACAAGTCAAGGCGTTAAACAGGGATGCGTGTTGAGCCTACTGCTGTTCTCAGTGGTACTGGATGAAGCAATAAAGAAAGCCAAGAGAAGAATGAGAAAACTAACATTAGGATACTGGCAAATGAAACAGACTCAACTATCAGAGCTTCTGTTTGCAGACGACATGGTTTTAATAGCAGAAAATAGAGAAGACTTACAGAACAACCTTGAAATCCTAGAAGAAGAACTGTCAAACATAAATATGAAGATAAATACAGAGAAAACAAAAACAATGATAATTTCAAATAAGAGAAAGACACACGCAATACAATTAAACGGAAAACAACTAGAACAAGTGGAACATTTTAAATACCTAGGAGTAATAATTGAATCAAACGGTAAACAAGACATGGAAATAAATGAGAGAATGGGACGAACAGGAAGCTTATTTAACACTATGAAAACAACATTTTTGGGAAAAAAAGAAATACCGGAGACGGTAAAAACGGCAGTCGTTAAATCAGTAGTTAGACTTACAATCATGTATAATAGCGAGTCATGTACATTGACTGGGAGACAAAAATCTCGAGTGAATGCTATGGAAATGAGGTTCCTGAGGAAAAACAAACAGAAAGAGGCCAGACAAAATACGAAACGAAACAATCAGACAAAACCTAAAACTAGAACCAATAAACGAACAAAATAGTAGAGTGGCAACTAAGATGGTTCGGGCACGTGTGTAGAATGTCGAATGAAAGATTAACAAAACGAGTGTTTGAAACGAGAGTGCAAGGGAAAAACAAACGAGGAAGACCAAGAGTTAGGTAGGTAGACAAAATCAGAAAAGAAGTTGAGAAGAAAGGATTGACATGAGAAAGTGCACGAAATCTAACACAAAATCGGATAGCATGGAGAGAACAGTGCAAAACTTAACCCCACCAGCCTTACACCTAACGGTAGAAAGGCTTAGGACTAAGTATGTAAGTAAGCTAAGTCGTTAACTCAAGATTTATTGGCAAATATACAGCATTTATACATAATACACCCCTGATGTAGGGCAGTGTAAATTCGTTTATTGTTGTTTATTTTCGTTTATTATTATTGAATTAATCTTATGATTTTATTGTGAGAAATATTTTCAAAGTGGAAATAAAAACGTTAAAGTAAATGTTTTATTCTTAAATTATGGTTAATTACCATTAAAGATAATCAATAATAGTAAAACGATACAAGAAAATATCTTGAGAGCAATATAAAGAAAAGACTTAAAATTAAGTCATACACTTGTAAAATTTCTCGATTTTAAAGAATTTTTTTTGTTTCAGATTTCAACATCAATAATCATGAGAATACAAACTTAATATCTTTTATGTAAGTATAATATGATTCTTTTGTCATACTTAATAGTTTATTAGTATAATAATATTATCTAATAGGTAATTCACATATTTACAAGTCGGTTTAAACTTTTCCACACGGTTGGTAGAAGTATTCTGCTCTATTTATTTACTTTTTTAAACTCAAAATAAGTCTATTATTTCGGTAACTAATTTATGTATCTTCTAAGTTGTTTGTTTAAACTTAACTTAAGTAAATCCTTAAAATTTAGACATCTATAATCTAAGGGTAAAACATAGTAAAGTGGTGCTAGTCCCTTATTTAAGCCTCAACCGAATAATATTTGTGATTAGTTATATTGTAGAAATTCAGCTACAAAGTCAGGTATTTGCTACGAAATAGGCATTTAAAATCTTGAGTCAGATGCAAAACTCTGTATTTGTGAGCCTATGTCAGTTGCATAACTGTATAATTGCAATTGGCCAATCGCTTACATTGTTTGAGTCACATGACACGTCATATGTGCACATGACAATTACACTAGCATACATCATTAAGAAGGCACACATGCGACAGGGAGCACTGTTTGTTATTTAAGTGCTAAAAATACCAAGTTGTAAACTGCAAATTTCGCAAAGCTGTTTAATTGTAAATAATTGACATTATGGATCTTCATATGCGTATTAGACCTTGTGGAAAAATAAAAGGGAGAAAACTAGTTGTAAAAACAGAAAAATAGAAACGAAATGTAATGAAACTTAAGAGGTAAGAGATGTCTACAATTAACTATAGAGCATTCCACGTTAAGAAAATAACATTGCGGAGATAGGGCCATTTAGACCAGGTATTTCTTAAGGACGATAGAAGCGCAGCGATGCCACGATAAACTCAAGCACGATTCAGGGTTGTATTATTTGTATTTTCGTTTCCACAGACATGAATTAAAATTAATGTTTTTAACGTAATTGACCAAAAATGCCCATGTGAAACAAGAGATGAAAAGTAGGGAAAATGATTTTAATTAAATAAATAGTATTTACAAAAGACAATTTTATTTTATATTATTTTAATTATAGTAACGACAGTCTAGTTGTTTTTATGTGAGAATACCATATGCCATGAATCATGGAAATCAGTAGAAAATATTTCTTAGCTAAATCATGCTATTAAAGATAAGCAATTAAACGGACCACTTTGCATATATTTAATTACTAATTGCAATTTAAAATAATACGGTGTGCGTATGTCAGCGATTTTATGTCGTTCTCTGACTACATAATGATAATACGGCTTTGCGGTTCTTTAGTAATTATTCTGACTTTGCAGTTAAATGTTAATTGAAAATGGAAATTCAAAAATTAAGCCAAGGGAATATCTTGGACATCCGTGCAAAACAAATTGTTTTAAATGTATTTAATTATCATCTAAATTTAAGAAGTGGTGAAAGAAGTCTAACCGATAAAGTAAGTGCTACGACGGGAGTAAGTTTTAGTACTATTTCTAAAATAAGCAAAGAAGCTGCGGAAGGAGGACTAAGGCCCATAGAAAATGTACCAAAAGTAGAGTGAACAGCAGAAAGTTCACTTACGATGCAGTAGTTCGTACGCAACTACGTGCCATCGTGCATAGTTTTTTCTTTAAAAATTTACCGCTGAGATTGAACAAAGTTTTTGCACTAGTTAAAAAAGACATAAGATTTAGCAAACATGTCACGCACAACAATGTGGAGAATACTCCATGAAATGAACTTTGTTTTTTCAAACGAGGAGTAAAGTCAAGCATGATTGAAGATATTTTAAATGGAGGCATCAGTATTTGCGTGAGATAAAAAAATTTCGTTCTCAAGGATACACCGTCCTTTATTTGGACGAAACTTGAATGAATGTTGGACATAGTGTTTCCAAAGAATGGAAGAACCTCTCAGTGACTTTAACCACGGACGCATTTGTTAAGGGGTTGTCAACAGGCCTAAAACAGCCGACACAACGAGGCCCCCTATTTGTTATAGTGCATGTCTGTAGCGAATTGGGCTTTGTAGAAGGTGCTGCTTTTTGGTTTTTAGCTAAAAAAACTCAGCGGACTATCATGATGAGATGGATGGTCCTATATTTAAACAATGGTTTAAGGAAAAGCTGCTTCCTAATCTTCCAGAGAAAATTGTTGTGGTGATGGACAACGCTTTGTACCACATGAGGAGAGAAGAAGTGATTCCTACACAAGCCTTTAATAAAGATCAAATTAAGATATGGTTGTTAGAGAAAGATATCTTTTTTGAAGAAGATTATTTAAAATCAGAGCTTATGGAAGTTGTAAACACATACAAAGAAAGATTGATGTAAACACATACATAAAAAGACATATTGCCTCGGACTTTAAGAACACAGAGTTTAAGACCGCCGCTATGGAACAATTAATAAGAAATGCATTTGGTATAGTGGAATAGTGGAAATCTGCAAAAACTATTGTAAACTTTCGATTAAGGAAGAGCAAAAATTTTGGGTTATTGACGGGTTGATGGACGATATTGATCCTGTGGTAATAAATGTGACGGATGACAGTGACACTAATGAAAGTGATAGCGATGATAGAGATGAGAATGATGTTAATATGCAGTGAGTAAATTATGTGATAGTGTGCAAATCGGCGGACACAAAGTACCAAATCCGAAAAGTCTGTAAATATTCTTCTTCTTCTTATGGTGCCCTATCCAATTAGTGGATGTTGTTGACAATTCTGGCATACTCCTCTCGGTCTTGTGTGGCTCTAAAGAGAGCATGCGCATCGAGGTTTATCCAATCCCTTTTGTTTTTAAGCCATAAGTATTTCTTTCTTTCGACGCCCCGTTTTCCTTCTATTTTCCTTCACCACTGCCTGATGTTCATGGTTTTAAGACCCCTCTCTACGTCGTCTATCCATGTTTTACGGGGCCTTCCTCTGGTTCTGTTTCCTTGGGGCTTCCATCTCTGGACCACTTTTACAGCTCGATTATCTGGCATAGATAGGTTTGAAACTTATTGCCAATAGTTTTAGGCATGAACCTAAGGATTCACCCAGGTTTCTCACTTGTAATTATACAAAGAAAGTGTATTGTTTTACAATTTAAAGATGCGAGACATTCAGCGATTCCAAAATAAGAAATGTATTTAACCACTGACAAAATAAAACAAGATATTTTTGTACTGAAATTTTATTAAGTTCAAAAGCCTAAGAGATAAAGTACAAATATACATGAAATTTTAATTAAATATTTTGTTCCTACAGTAGAGGGTGGACTTTTAAGAGTATACAAGAGAGCATTTTTTTGAATAACTCATTTAAGTTTTGAAATAAGAGAGCGTGTTGTAAGAAGGTTGGTTATCCGGAGTAAAATACCAAAGGAGAGAAAAGGGGGAGATACAACAAAAGGTAGATTTGATCCAATAAAATTATCTATCCAAACATTTATGGGTCGTTTGAATGGTGCAGAGAGTCATTATAATAGAGGACGATCAACTAGATTGTATTTACCTTGTGATCTGAATTTTTCAAAGCTTTACACAATATACAGTCAACGTTATTCACATAAGTCCGTAAAGTTTTTAAAATAAGATTCACCATATTCATCATATTTTCGAACATACGTTAATAGACACCACAACATAACATTCGGCACTCCCTTGGTAGATGCTCGTTCTGCGTAACTCAGTACTAAGGAAAATTTGAGAGAAGAAAATTCGGAAGAAGAAAAGTTAAAGGATATAACAGAGCAGAGAGTTCATACCTTAAGAGCTGAAGCCTTTTGTTCTTTGTTAAAAACCGAATTAAATCATAATATACAAATATTTTTTATTGGTTGTCAAAAAAAAACTTTTCTTACCAAAACTTTCCGACCGGGCGGCTTATTTCTTGCAGCAAATACATTTTTATAATTTCACCATCGTGGCTGAAAATTCGGAATCCCATCTTTCTTCTACAAATGTGTTGTCATAATATGTGTGGCTGAAGTATGAATATCTAAAAGCTTTAAATGCTGTTGCGCCTGCAATATATGATACTCTTATAAAATTTGCAAAAATTAAATCGAAAAAGTTTACCTATTTGCAGATGGATGTGGTCGACAGAACTAAAATAGCACGATTATGCCTATGGTAATCTACTGGTTGGATTATAAAGTACCTGGTCACATCAAGGGAGTGGAGATTACGTTTTCTGTTGTTGGTCATTTTTTTTGTCACCAGGTAGGTTTTTCAGTATAATAGAAAAGGAGATAAAAAAAGAACGTTGTAATAAACAGAAAATAATATAAAGACATAATTGGAAAACACTCAAAGGTGCTGGGACTTGGTGAAGAATGGCAGATATCAGACTGGAGTAAGACGAGTAGTGTTGTTGTTAAAAAACCTTTCCAGCGGCATTTTAAATGTAATGTATTAAAAAAATTTATATTTTCTAAGGACAAAGATCATATTGCCACGGTATGTCGATAATACGAAAAGAGAAAAAAATTTCTTTATTGAAACCTTAGTTGATTGGATGTTCGTTGAAAGAAGGTAAATCGTTTATAAACACTTTCCTTACGAAACAATTTGCTGAAAATTGGAGAGACTAGTCGGATCTTACATTTTATAAAATAATAGATACTGGCGTACAGACAAATAATAACGAGAGTGCTGTAGAAAATAAACATAATTATGATGAGGACTCAGAGGAATTTAGAGTTTAGAAATTATTATAAATATATACACATAATTTGTAAGACCTTTTGTACTTTGGATAAAAAGAAAGTGTTAACTTTATTTTTAAGTGTGTAAACTAAAAGTTAACTTCCACATGCTTTCTTTCTTATCTGTAACATACTAGGTTTGAAAAACAGAGTAAACCAAAAACCATTAATATCGTGATTGGTTGACTATTATCATGTATTTACAAATGTTAATTACATAAATCTGTATTTACAAAGTTCATTTGCAAAACTCGGTATTTTTAAATTTTTCTTCTTTTCCTAGCAAACACAATAACTTTCTAAGAAAAAAATAATTACATTTTACCTAATAAAGCATTTATCTGTCACAAAAAGTGCCATTTATTCAATCTAAAATGTTTTGGAAAATTTAGGAGTTTTTTTAATTTTTTTTAATTAATGAGTCTCGGCTGCATTGACATTGTAAAAACCATTAACACAAACAATATTGTGTACCAATAAAACACTGAAAACTTTGTTTTCAAAACTCCCACAAAATTTATTTTAAACTCTTATCACTACAGCTGTTTCGGCTGATTGCCTTTCTCAAGCCGAAACAGCTGTAGTGATAAGAGTTTAAAATAAATTTTGTGGAACTTTTGAAAACAAAGTTTTCAGTGTTTTATTGTTACATAAAATGAATTTCCGTCAAGTAATGGTCGAATCCATCAAATATTGTGTACAATAATTACAAAAAGCACATGTTACTAATTGCTACAGTTAATCTTTAAGCTTAGAACCTATGACTAAATAATACAACAGTTTTATCACCAAGTTAAGTTAAACGTAAAGTACATGAAAAACAAGGGGTCAGATTCTGTTGAACAACTGAATGTCTTTTAAGAAACTAATTAGGTTAACTTGATCGGGTGAGTTTAGAACGTCTATGATATTTAAAAGTTTATGTTGCATTCTGTGTTTTGCGTACCGCGGACACTCGATCAGGATGTGTTTCACAGTTAATACACTTAAAGATTTAGCAATTGGGCTTCGGCTCGGACTTCATTAAGTATTAAGACAGCTTTTTTTTAGAGATTGTTGGAAGCTCAACTTTTTTAACAGTCTACTGGATCTCATGTAATGCACTCTTAATTGTGTTTCAGTGGATTTGCCAGGTATGATACTGTTGTTGCTTGAATATTTGCTTTAGGTCATTACGGATTTGAATATGTTGGGCTTCTGAGGATTGACTGTTTACACAAGAAGCTTGCTTGGCTGCTTGGTCTGCTTTTTCGTTACCGGGGATGCCAATATGCGATGGTAGCCAGATGATCGTGACATTTACACCTTGAAAAGCGAGTGCACTATAAATCCTATGGATTTCTTGAACTAAGGGATGCTGAGAGTATAGATTTTATATCGAGTGTAGTGACGTCAGAAAGTCTGTGCATATTGCTTGTTTTTTATCATCTGTTTTTAGTTTTATAAAAGCTTCTAGTATCGTATAAAGTGTTCCAGTATATACGCTACATAAATTCGGTAAAAAAAAATTTTATTATTTCATCATATGTGGTAACGGCACATCCAACGCCTGCTTCGCTTTTAGAGGCATCTGTATACAGAATTTTTTGGAATTGGTTCTTGCTTATGATTTCTTCTAAGTGTTGCCTTATTAGAAGGTTTGAGGTTTCATGTTTACTGTATTCTAATAAAGAGGTGTTTTAATGTGGGATTGGTCTATTCTAAGGCGGAGTATCTGGGATTGGGAAGAGATGTGTTTGAGTAAGGTCGATGGTTTTTCTTAGAGTTAATTTCTGGATGTCTATTATTGATTGGATCCTTTGCGGGGTCTCCACAGGCAATGTTGAAGTAATTAAATGGTAGACTGGATTGGATGGATTTGCGGATACGGAAGCACAGTAATATTAAAGAAGTTACTCTCATCAAATCCAGAGAGGTGGTTCATTAGCCTCGTAGTAAAGGCTGTCTATGGGACTAGATTTAAAAGCGTCTAAGCAAAGACAAATAGAAGTGTTATGCACAGAGTTTTAAGTCAGATTTTGATGCAGACATATATATGAAGCTGCCGTAGTCTAGTTTTTAGCGGATTAAAGCTCTATATATATTAAGTAAGATGGTTTCGTCCGCACCCCATGTGTACTTTGATAGTGCCTTGATGATATTGAGTCTCTTTATTGCATTGCCCTCTACTACATTAATATGCTGTTTCCAAGTTAGCCTACTGTAAAACGTTAAACCAAGTATTTGTGATGAGTAATTAGTTGCAATTTAGTTCCATTAAGGGTGATAATTGGACTTTGGCTGCAGGGTCTTCTGCTAAAACGTATTAATTTCTACTTAGTTGTTGAAAGAGCTAATCCGGTTTTTTTTGGATCATTCGCTAAGTTGATTTACAGCGGTCTGGAGCACGTTGCATGTGGCAATTGTACTTTTTCCCTGACAATACAAAATAAGGTTATCTGCGTATATTAAGTGCTTGACTGGTGGACAAATTATGGAACAAATATCATTTATTGCAAGAATGAACAGTGTTGTACTGAGTACTGAACCTTGTGGGACTCCATTATTTTGCCCGAATGTCGCCGAAATTTCCCCATTTGTTTTCATTTTGAACGTTCTTTGTTGTAAAAAAGCTTTTTATAAAGGAGTAAATATTTCCTGTTATCTTGTATTAACAAAACATTTCAAGGATGTCTTGGCGCGAGATAGTATCGAAAGCTCCTGCTATATCAAAGACAGTAGCGATCAAATCTTGTTTATTTGAAATAGCGAAAGCTATTTGTATTTATAATAGCACTAAATTGTCAAGGGTTGAACGGTGACGTCTGAAACCGGATTGCGCTGCATCAATTATTGCATATTTTTCGAGAAGCCATGTTAATCTTGAATTAATCATTTTCTCAAACAACTTACATAATAAACAGGTTAGAAAGATAGGCTGTATGATTTTGTTAGGTTTAAGGGTAGATCAGATTTTTTTATTGGTATGATAATTGATTCACGCCACAGTCTGAGTAATTGCTGAGTATGCCATATCTTGTTATAAAGATTTATCAGTGTTGCGAGGTTAGAATAAGATAAATTTTTAATGAATATAATTGGGATATTGTCTGGTCTAGCGGCGGAGTTCCTACAAGAGGATAGTGCAAGTGCTAATTCTTCTTGTGTAAAAGGAATGTTGATAGCGTCAATGTCGTGTCTACTAATTTGTGGAGCAAGAGAAATTTGTATATTCTGGTCATTTGGACTTTCAATCTGTTCGACTTCAGCTTGATGAAGATGCCTTGAATGACAATGGCCAAAGATTAATTGATTTATTTGAATAGGACCAACTGACTATTTAAATAGATATTTCAAACATGGAAAAATACACAAGCATACACTGACACAAGGAACAAGACATTAAAAAAGCATTATGGACTTTAAAATAGACCTGAATTTTAATGCAAAACTTTTAGCCATGATTTGAGCAATTGTTTGGTTATCTGTTATAACTTTTCCATTCAATGATATTGCTGGAATTTTTGGAGGAGTTTTATGACCTTTCATTTGTCTTATTTTTGTCCAAACTTGAGATGGTGGAGTATCACTAGTAAGTGTAGAAACAAAATTTTGCCAGGAACCGTTTTTGCTTTTTTTAAGGACATATTTCGCTTTGACTCTTACCTTTTTGAAATAGATCCGGTTTTCTTGAGTTCATCTTTTTCAATATCTGTTGAAGACCTTTTGCATTGTCGTATAGTTAGTTCACATTCTGAATTCCACCACGGTACTGCTTTTTTAGAGGGGCATATTGTTATTTTTTTACATGATTTTCTGCAGACATAATAATGGAGTTATTAAAGAGAGTTATTGCCTCGTCTATATCTTCAGATTTTTGAAGTAATAAGATATGATCTTCGGCGCAAGTCTGAAAATTATTCCAGTCCGGTTTAGCGATATTCCATTTTGTAATGGTGCAAAAATTTTTACTGCTATTTGTTATGACTCTCCGGAAGTAGTTATTATCATATAAGCTATCTAAAGTATACCATGAGAGGAAATCAGCAGACTTAGGATCACATATGCTTAGATCGATAAAAGAGTAAGTTCCTGAGGCGATGTTAAAATATATTGTATGTTGTTGTATGTATTCATCAGACAAGTATAATTGCAACTCAATACGGTGTCTAAGGTTTTTCCTCTACTAAAATGTTTTCTTTGAGACCCACATAGTAGTATGGGCATTAAAGTCTCCAGTTTGTATAAAAGGGCTGGAAAGTTGGCGAATTAATTCATCTAACTCGGTTTCTGTTAAGTTGTAATTAGGTGGAATATATGTACTGCATATGGTTATTTAGTCGGGACACGAGACCGTTATTGCTATGGCCTCTAAATTGGTAGTTAGGATATATTGTATAGATGATAAATCATTAGACACGAAGATAGATGTTCCTTCACTTGCTCTTGTATACGTAGTCCGAAGGAAATGGTAACCTACAAAAATTTTAAGATCGCGTCTATGTGTTTCCTTGAAATTGGTTTCTTGAAGGCAGATGATATCTGCTTTGAATGCTTAAGCGTTTTAAGCGAGGGTAGAACCCATCGCAGTTCCACTGCCCTAACATGAAAGTAAAATATATTGAGAATGTTGAGAGGTGAGAGAAGAGTAGGTTAGATAATCTTCATCATTATTTGTAGATCGCGATGTTGTGCTTCCAATTTCTGAATTGTCTATATTAAGTTGCTCTTTTATTTTCTTACTGAATTTTTGATCCTCCAGTGAAGGGTATATTCTAAACATGTCGTCGAGTAGTGATCGTACATTTTAAGTGAACTGCTATGGTTCTTGTAGAGGGTTATTACTGCCAAATGAGTTTTCCAGAAAGGCAAGAAAATTTTCAACCGGTAAAGAGAATAAGTTTGGATTTTTTTATCAAGATTATTAATTGTGAGAACAGAGGAGGCGGTTGATTTAGATTAATCGGGTGCGACTTTCTTTTTTCGAGATTTTTTAGTTTTATGCTTTTATGCACGTTTGCATCAGGTGAAGACATTTTTATGTCTTTGATGGGTAAGTTAGTAGATGTGTTTGTTTCTTGGGAGGTAAAATCGCTGAAATCAGAACGAGTTCGTTTCTGACCAGTGGTAGGATGAACAAATTCATTGTTTGCGGCAATAGAAGTGGTGGATATATCGACAGTTTTTATCTGTTGACCGGGAACCGTATTTTGTGTTGTATGTGATGGTGCCATATTGTTTGATATTGGGGTAGCAGGGATGGGTTCAGCTTAGGACGTTTGCTCATTTGGGAGAGGATTGCTAGGGGGATTTTGACAATTATTTCCTGTATGTCCATATTTTTTGCATAGTAAACATGCGATTTTGTCAGGGGAGAGAAATATTCTGTACGAATTATTGTCTAATGGAATTATTAATGAAGTTTCAATTTCGGGCTATCTGTGGTTGGAGTAACGTGCACCTGTCTTCTGAAGCTCACAATATGCTTAAATTTGTCACCGGGTATTCCAGCTTTAATATATGATACTGGTGAAGCAAGCTGAAGATCTAGATCTTGAAGGTGTTTTTCTATAATTTCTTGAGGTATTGATGGACAGATTGTTAGTAGTTAGATGCGTTGGAAATTATTAGTCTTTTAGCTGGGGTAACCAGTCTTCTTACGGGTAGTTCTACAGAGTTGATTGTAATCGTATGGTATTCTATTAAAATATGTTCGACAAGTTCAGGATTTGTTAAGTAGATGCATATCCGATTATTGGGAATTCTTGAGGCGAAGCATATGTTTTTGGGGCTAACAATGTTACCTATGGCTTTGACGTAGTCGAGTAGTACTAAGTTTGGTTCAGCATGTATTATTATGGTTTGATCTTTTTTGGGATATTTCGGAATTTGGATTATTACTGATGATGTTTTTCCCAGATATGGTGTTGCTAACTGTAGAAGAACATTGATTTAAGTTGTTACTAATGTAGTCAAAAGTAATTATTTTTGGTTTTCTTGTAATAAAATTTCGAGTGATAGGCAGCAATTGTAGCGCATATCTGTATTACTTGTTGCCTGGCTAAAACTTCGCCGAACCAGTCCTTAATAGGACTGGCTTATGTCAAATGTGACCAAAAATGTGAACAGAGCTGAATGTTTTGGTTAGAAAAGTATTAATAAACAATTCCTTACCGAATAATATTACATCTCTTGATGTTAAAAACCCTTACACAACAATAACTTATCACTTTTTGATGGTTAAATACTTTTAAAAACTGGTATTTACTGCGATAAACAGCCAATTTTAACACAGATTCACAGAGCGGTACGTACTCGTTCGAATGATATACTGTCAACTCCTATGTGTTTTTTGCAAATAACTAAGTTTAACTTATACGGTAAAAACAAAGATTTGCATCTGGATGGCTCAAACATAAAAGCTGTAAGTTATGTCTTAGGGTTAAAAAAAATTTAAAGAAAAACCTAATTTTTTGCACTTTCTTACTCCTAAAAAAATAAATACTCCTATGGAAAATGTTTATTATGGCCAGCTATTTGTCTGTACTGTCTTAATCTGTATTATTTGTTTAAATTGTTTTAAAGTAAAATTTACCATTTTTTTCGTAAAATTACAAGTGATAAATATATTGTTTATATATATTTATCATCAAAATATTTGCAAGTTAGTCAATCTCTTTACTTTCCCTAGTTTCCTGTAAAAATTTTTTTTTTAATATTATTTAAGGTTAAATCTCAAATAAATTTGTATTTTGATAACTTAAATCCAGTTTTTTTATTCTAATAAGTAAAACAAAAAATGGTTCCAACAATAGAACTTGTCAACCCTTTTTCACAGTAAAAATCTTTATATCAGATATTTATCAGATATTTAGGGTTTAAAATTGTTACAAAAAAAATTAATAATTCTTACGAAGACCCCAGATTTGTCCTAAAATTATGCTTTTAAGAATCTGAAAATGGATTAAAATGAGATTCAGCTATTACTTATAAAGATAGCTATTGTTATGTTTCCCTAAAACTGGTAGCACAGGTAAAAGTATTAAATTTACATTTTTAGCGGCAGACTTTTTTAAAATACATATTGCGTTTGAGCCGCCCGAGCTGTAAATTTCCTTAAACTTTTGATTTATTACCCAAAAGATTTTGAATCCATATTCTCCTTAAACCTTAAACTTGGATATATAGGCGAAAGCAGTCAAAACTACTCATAATACCAGACTACAATCTTAATTATCAGACCGTTTTCTTATTCTAATTATTATTAAACTCACTAAAGTTATATCATAACTCTAAAGTTCTTACTGAACTGTATATTAATATTGGAAATACTTCTTCGAAACTTTTCGTCTAACTGTTGAAACTGCTTTATAATAACAAATGAAATACGTTCAATTTATCAAGCTATTTACCTGTATGACCTTTAGCTTTCTGAATTTGAAATCCATTAAACAAGTTGGCAATTCCAACTAAAATTAAATTTGTGCAAACTAGAATTAAAGTAACTAACGCCAAATAAAACTAGGTAACGTAAAACATTATTATTAAGATAATCTTGTATTAATGACAAAGATCTGTCTAATCAGAAACTTACAAAAAAGTACGTTTGTTCGAGTATACCTTAGAACCATACAAGAATTTACAAAAAAACAGATAATTTTTCAAGGCTGCATTTCATCACCTATATTATTAAATATATACTCAGGTTCAAAAAAGATGTTAACGTTATTAATGACATAAAAGAAAGCATTAATAAACTACATTAAAATGGACTTTACATGTGCTTCAAAGCTAACTTAGGGTATAAGTTAGAGGGTCTAGGTCATAACGGCTAGTAACTTAGTTAAGTATAGTTGATCTGCAGACAATAATAAGCGCTTGTGTTAGTGTAGTGGAAGTCTGTGACAAATACAACATAAAGTTGAACTGTAAAATACCAAAATATTTATGTTAAGCAAAGTAATACACCAAGTAATGTTTTTACACGGTATATATTTACACCATATATTTATTTTAATCGTATCATAGTTAAAAATGAGCGCTCATCACTGATGCTAGTAATAGGAATAGTAATTAAAATTCTAACAAGACTATTGCTGTTTGGAAAAAAGCCGTTTATCACAAAACTCCTAAATTTTTAAAACTTCTGTATCAGTTTAACTTCTTTATGTGAATATATAATAATTATACTTCTTATTCTTCACACCATATTAAATACTCTCTTTTCTGTTCTGCCAGAGAACATTAATCTTTAAAATATGGAGATACCTTTGTAAACTGGTTAGCTTTATCAGGAGGTGCAAAACCAGGAAAGAATACTTAAAATATATTTAAAATGCCTTCATTGTTGATAAATACTTCTTTTAATCTAGAAACTACAATGTCTTAACATGAAATTACCGTTGATGCTCTAAAATATTCATCCAACAACTTTAACTGAAGTTATTGAATTTGAATTATTTCTACAAGTCCTTAAAATATGAAACTTAGTACCAAAAATATCTTAAGATAATTTAGCAGCAGAAATAAAGAGTTTTTAAAATTCAATTTCGGATTTTTTTTTAAATCTTTTATAGTAGAGGTAATATATTTGATACATTTAAAAGCACTAACAACAAAGTTCAACACACTAGTGTAATGTTTGATAAACCTAATTTCGCACAAGCTTTTCTCAATTCTTTTTAAAATCTTGAATTTAAAGTATAATTGCATCTTTTAAAGTCTTACTAGTATGAGAATTTTTTTTGAAAAGATTAATTACTTGACTGGTACTATTTTAGTAACTTAATTAAAAAGATTCAATTTCCTGGTAGGTTTTTAAAATTTTAAACATTATTACTATATTTTTACTATGTATATTTAAAAGACTTTTAAAAAAATAGTTAGTTATAAGCTGAAAAGTTATCCAAATACTGTCAAGATCCAGTGTCTGGACACTACTTAAAATAGCTTAAGAAGCATTAATTTCTAATAAAAGGATTTTTTGAATAGAACAAATATTATTTGACTTGCATCTTCCCAATAATCTTTATAAAATCTAAATATTTATTACATTTTAAACAAAATTGCCCAATTTAATATTTTTAAGTATTTATTGAATTTTAAAATTATCAATATTTGATAATATTTCGGCGGGTGTCCGGGTCCTTAGACACCCCTGGCTACGTCACTACCTCTGGAACAATCATAATTGCTATTACAATCTCACTTTAGATGCGAAAGAATACATAATATTAATTTTCATTTTGTTATAATAATTCATTGTTTCAATATTGGTATGTGATAAAAATAAGTTTTTCTAACTTTCATTAGATTTTGATGCTGGTCTCTATTAATATAATTTTAATCTGATAATGCAATAAAACAAGTATTTTATATAGTAATATCATATATTATACGTTTTTGTAGTAAGTAATACATATAGGTTTAAATGATATGTAGTTAATGAGTAATTGTGGTAAAACTATGTTATTCTCGTTTTCAATCTATTTTGTTAGTGGTTTTTGTTACTAATTTTAATATAATATAATCAAACAAGTATGTTATATTAAATTAAACTTTTACCAAAAAACACACAATTTAATAAAATGGATATTTGCTCAACTGAATCATATGAAAATATATGAACATATTCCCTAAAAAGTTTATCTATATTCTATAAAAAGTTTAATATATTCTTTTGTTGATTTAAATAAAGCAATTATACAATATACAATTTTATTCTTGAGAGGAGAAGAGCTACCCCCAGAATGGAAAACTGCATATATCAGCAATCTATACAAAAATAAAGGCGACAGAAAAGATTGTAAGAACTACCGAGGGCTTAGTGTAACTAACTCAATCTGTAGAGTCTACGGGAAGATAATTAAAAGCCGAATTGAAGATTGCTGGGAAGACGCTGAAGATCAGAGTGGCTTTCGTACTGGTCGTTCTTGTATAGACAATGTGTTCTGCCTAATACAAACACTAGAAAAGCGTTTGGAACATAATATGGAGACACACATGGTATTTATTGATCTTCAGAAAGCTTATAACAGTGTCCCATTAGCCAAGCTATGGCAGGTGCTAGAAGACAAGAATATTCCACCGATTTACATTAATGCTGTAAGGGAGTTGTACGATGATATGACGAGTGTAATAAAGATTGGGCAAAAAGTGAAAAGAAAGATAAAAGTGACCAAAGGACTTCGCCAAGGCTGCTACACTTGCACCTACACTCTTTAAGATATATTTGGAGGGGGTTTTAGATATTTGGAAAAGAAAATGTGAACCTATGGGTGTTAAAATTGGAGACCATACACTGTACAGCTTGCATTTTGCTGATGACCAAGTAATACTTGCAGAAGATCAAGATGATATCCACTACATGTTACGAAAAATAGATGAAGAATATACTAAGTGGGGCTTATCAATTAATCCATCAAAAACAGAGTACGTAGTAGTGAGAGGTGAAGGGAAGCACTTAGAACTAGGAAGCCAACAAATTCAAAATACTGATAGCTATAAATATCTCGGTGTAAACATTACAAACAATGGTCGGAATACAAAAGAAATAACTACTAGAATTGGTCAAGAAAATTCAGCAATACGTCAACTGAATAGTATACTTTGGAATAACCACATTAACCGAAACACAAAAATTAGGATATACAAAAGTATCATAGAAAGCATTGCTACATATGGTTCAGAGCTTTGGGTAATATATAAAAATGACGTGTGTTTAGTTTTGATTTATCGTCAAAACGGCAACCTTACGTTAGTTGCAACTTTGTTTAGTAGTTTGGTATTTGATAGTACTACTACTACTAAGGATTTCCACAGTTTTCACTGTCTTCCTTCACTCAACCGTTTTCTCCAATTTTCCCTGTCATTCCAGTCTCCATCTCGCAGGGTTCTTTTCTCCATAGCCTCGTCGATTTCATCTCTGAATGACCTTCGGGGTCTTCCTCTCTTTCTTCTTCCAATCGGGCTCCATTCTGTGATTTTGTTTATCCAGCGTCCTCTGTCCGCTCTTCTGACGTGGCCGTACCAGGATAGTCTCTTCTCCTCTATATAGTCGATTATGTCTGATTGCACTCCCATTCTCCGCTTAATCTCTGCGTTTTCAATTCTGTCTCTTTTTGTAAGTCTACAGCTTCTCCTCAGGAACTCCATTTCTACTGCTCTTATTCTACCTCTATTTCTCTTGTTTATTGTCCAGTTTTCGGACCCATATGTCAGGATACTTCTTGTCAGGGTGTTATATATTCTCTTTTTTGTCTTTATCTGTATAAGACAACTAAACTCAGTGTTGTGGGATAAGAACGATTTGATAGTAAAATTGTAAATAAAATACTATTTCTTGTCTAAGATTATGCCTCTGTGCCAATTTTGATAGCAATTTATAAATATACAGGGAAAATATTAGCAAAAAACGAAAAACAAAAATGAACTTTAAAACCCTGTATATTTTTTCTCAGCAACATTTTATTAAGGCATATTTGGCCCAATAGCCATTTTTTTGGACCAAATAACCTGTCCTTAGTCTATGTCCCAATAGTTATGACTCACCCTGTATATATATATATATATATATATATATATATATATATATATATATATATATATATATTAAACTTAACAGTCTTCCGGGTTGAACAGCGTCGATTATTATTGGGCTCCTAGCTTTCGAAAGGATCACTTAAGATTTTCTACTACCCTTATCAAGTCATTATCAGCAGAGATGACCAGAGGTTGGTGGGGTTCTTTGCTTTTATTACTTTGCAATTTCTCCCTTGTGTAGTGATCTTAAGCTTTAAGTCACTACCAGGATTCGTGGGAGAGACCAGCACTTTACTGCGAGATTCTCGAAATCTCCTACTCGCCTTGGGTAGTACATTTTTAAGTTATGAGAGAGATTCCAGTTATTATAGTTATTTTGCTGATACTCGGTCGTCAGAACCTCGTTTGTGATCACATGTTCACCAACGTGAAGGCATGGTTTACATTTGAGTAGTAGAGAGAATTTAAAAAGTATCACTATGTAATTAAAGCCCTTAAGCACTTATGATAATTTAGAACTCATTAGACATCTTTTAGCTACAATTTTTTTATTTTAAATTTTAAGAAAAACTAAAATGCTTTCAGAAACAAAAAATGTAAATAGTTGGTTTCATTTTTCCTAATTAAAATAGAAAATATTTTATTTAAAATGTTTTATTTTCTTTAGCACAATATTATTAGCGTTGTCATATTAAACTAGAATCAGATTAATATTTTGTTTATACTTGTGTATCCTGTACTCTATAGTAATACTTATTTTCTCGATTTTACTATATTTACTATATTGTTTTGAAAAATTTCTTTGAAGAAAGCAATACGTTTTTTAATTTCAACCTTTCACAAAATTTTAATTTGATCGATATTTAACAACAACTTCCGGTTATTAAATTTTCCGAGTATTTTCCACCAACTTCAATTTAATTCAATGAAACCCATCAAACAAGCTGAAAGTTTTATACTTAATTTAATAAATTTGATTTGTAACTTCCCTGACGCACACGGCAGGCACCTAATAATGAATGAAAACTAGGAAAATACAATTTTGCGAAAAGCAAAACAACTTTCGACCTGAATCTGTCAACCCTCGTTAAAAGATATGAATATTTCATGCGGAGTTAAAGCTGTTGCCGTTTTATTTTTCAATATAGTTTTGTGATTGGCGGCCGCCTTCGTGCTGTCACTATATTGACGGGAGCACCGGTCCTGATATCTATATTTTTATTAAAGATTGTATTTCCCAAATTCGAAATGATGTGTGTCTTTCGTTCGGATATTGAAGGTGAAAAATGAAATGGAGTCAGAGGGCCTAAAACTTATATTTCCTTTACAAAAAATATATATTTTATACTTCGCGTTATATCTTTAAAGAGTTTTGAACGTATCAAAGTTTTAAAAAGAAGAGTGATGCGTATTTAAAACGTTTTACATATTTTTAAATTTCGTATATACAGGGTGTATTTTCAAATCTAGAGATTCCTCAGATAATTTTAAGACAATCCAATTTACCTATCTACTTAACCAATTTACCAATTTACCTACCACATATCAATGGAAAAGTTTTGAATAACTCACGTTTTGCAGACGATACAGTAATACTGACGGAAAACAACAATGATTTACAGAACGTAATGCAACGCCTTAGTGAACGCTGTCATGAGTAAAGACTGAAGATAAATTTAAAGAAAACTAAATGCATGATCATGACTAAATCAGCACATGCAAATATCCAATTAACTATTGAAGATACTGCAATTGAGAATGTTAATAACTATAAATACTTAGGAACATGGATAACATTCGAGGTAGACCAAACCAAGGAAATTATGACACGCATTGAAATAGCACGTGCATAATCCATTAAACTTACAAAGTTCCTTTGTTGTCGGAATATAAGGTTAGAACTACACCTGAGAACGCTTCGATGTTACGTGTTCTCTACTCTTCTTTATGGCTTGGAAGCGTGGACACTAAAACAAGTACATCTGAATAAGTTGGCCGCCTTTGAATTTTGGTGTTACAAAAGAATCCTACGAATATCATAAATTCAAAGAATGTCAAACGTGGAAGTAACTAGAAGGATAGGAAATGAGGCCAAAATAATATTAACTGTCAAAAGACGAAAACTTGAGTACTTAGGACATACGATGAGAGGGCAAAAATACGCATTATTACAACTTATTATGCAAGGCAAAATCCGAGGAAAGCGAAATGTGGGAAGACGAAGAATATCCTGGCTTAAGAACTTAAGGGAATGGCTTAAATAAAGTAGTGCAGAATATTATAGAGCGGCAGTCAACAGAGTCCGCATAGCCATGATGATTTCCAACCTTCGATAGAAGATGGAACTTAAAGAAGAAGAATTTACCTAGTCCGAAAATGCTTCCTAAGGGAGCAAGAGCTCTCGTAATTGGTTTTTTTATTACCTCCAGAACGCTTCTAGTTAGAAAAATGAACACTGGTACGATTACTTATCATTCAGATTGGAATCGATTGCATCAATTACGAATTTCTAGTATTGATACTAGGCGTCCGTTGTGGGTAGATCAACGGTTATTCTATTGCATAATATTTGAGCATTGTGTTGAACTTTTGAGCATTCGTTATACTAGATTAATAAATTTTCAGATATTCTAGTACTAAAAAGTACTCTTAGTTTAAGTAAGTCACTAGGATACACCATTTTCTAGAAAAATCGATTTGAACATTTTTCGTTTTTTCGCCATGAAGGTTAAATTAATAGCTACCTTAATTAATTTTATTTTACCTTTTATTTTAATAAATGTAGCACACAGTTCGTAAAAAAAAGTTTAGGAAAACAAGCAAAAATACAAAATAGAAAAAAATTATTTAAAGGGTTTAAAAAATTTTATTAAAAAAAAGAACAAATATTAAAAGTAGATAGTTACAGAAGATGCTCGATGTGAGGTACATTGGTCTCTATAAATTTGTTCTTTTGCTTAGACTACGCTAAATTCTTGCAAAAATTTAAAAATTTCTAAACTCGTTGCAAGCATCTTGTATCCTTATCCAAAGTTGTGCACGATTTTGTGTCGAAACAGAATTAACAAATTCTTGATAATACATAAGTATTATCAAACACAATAAACGCAAGAATTAAAATCAAGCTACCTTGCTGGCCAAGCAACTAGGCCGCCTCTTCCACTCCAGTGGTCTTCGTAGTTATGATCAAGAAAGTCTCGTACATTCCTGCAAAAGTGGACCGGACAGCCATCATGTAGAAACCATAAGTTTTACCGAGTATTTAAAGGCACATCATCTAATCAATCAGGTACAATATTTTGCAGGAAATGTAAGTAATCAGCACCATTTAAACGAGCAGGGAATTCCACACCCAAGTAGATAATCGTTAACTACTCCTATCCAGACGTTTATGCTAAACATATGCTGATGCTTAAATTCTTAAACAATGTGGAGATTGTCACCAACATACGAATTATATTGTGCATTATGCACATTATAAATTCTATTTTTTGTAAATGTAGCTTTGTCGAAAACAAAATGTACCTTAAAAAAATTATTATTTTGATTTTTCTGTTTTTCTAACTGTTAATTTCTGGATTTTCTTCAAATTCCATTAATTGGGATAACTAAACCTGTTTTTTTAATCTTTGATAAAAAGCTGTAAATATTGAGTGGGTGAGATTATGATTGGAAAATTTTTCAGGGTTCTGCTGCTTGTTTTACATTGTGATGTTTGAGCGGTGTACCTCATTTCGCCATAAACTAAAGCATATTGGCGTATTCCTTATTAGTAAAAACCATCTTTGTTAAATTATAATTGTTATATTTAAATGCCACAAAGTAAAAACCTAAAAGATAAACTTCGCGTACCGACCACAATTTGACAATGAAAAATGTAGGTTATACTTCTGTTGAGAGGTCAAAGCCAACTACTGCAAAAAATAATAATTTAACTTTCATGAATAAAAAATGAAAAATTTTCAAATCGATTTTTCTAGACAAAGGTGTAGTCCATCGACTTGGAGTTAAAGTACCTTTTAGTACTAGGATACCTGAAAATTTAATAATCTAGTATCACTAATGCTTAAAAGATACAGACAAAAAGTTATGAGTTAAAATAACCATTGACCTACTCAAAACGGACGCATATGATCGGTACTAGAAATTAGCAATTTATGAAGTGGTACCAATTTTTGTTTATATAAATATAAACGTTCTGGAGGCAATTAAAAAACAATAAGCACATGGTGCCATCTTCAAAGAGAGTTCTAACTCCCTTATTGAGTATTTTCGGACTAGGTGAATTGGGTTAATTTGTCTTAAAATTTTCTGAGAAATCTCCGGTCTTTGTTTGCTAAGAGAATTTATGGACACCCTGTATAAATGCAATCGTAATTTAAAGAGTGAAAAGATTGCCATTCTATAATAATCTTTTCAACCGCCATATATTTTGTCTTTGAAAAGTCCTCTCCGATAATTTGCTTTACATACTAGATTCACTAATGTCTGGAGATCTTGTAAATTTTCTTCAAGAACGGCTGTATCATTTGTAATGTAAATGAATAGTTTTTAGTATTACTATCTACAATTTGGATAAAGGCTACCTAATTCTTATATAAGTATTTTTGCAGTCTTATATCATAGTGGGCACTATGATATAGCAATCGAAAAGTATATCGTGCTCTACGCGTTCAAATGCCTTTTTGGTCGATCAAACAGACATAAACGTTCCTTTTCAAAAAGCTCACAGCTTTTTTGTAAGAGAATGCCCATAAAAAGTAGTGCTTTTCTAGTCTAATCTCTTCTAAGTAATTTCTAAATGCAAATTGCTTATTACACATTCTACTTTCGCACTGAACAAATACTTTGTATATTTCGTAAAAGTATCAAAAGTGTGTGGCTAATTAAACTGATTAGTCCAAAATCGTTGCATTTGGTGGGCCTACTTTTTGATAATGTTATAAACAGTGGGGAATTAGGTTTTGGCGGTCAGACTAGTTGGACGTGTGTAGTGTCGCTCCGAAATTAAATTCCAATTTTGGGTGGTTTCGAGTATAATCTGCATGCAAATTAGTGTAAAGTGTATTTAAAAAGGACTTTTATATAAGTAAATAATCAGTTATCTGATTTTGAACGGTATTAAATTAATAGTTAGTTTTAATTGCCCTACGGATAAAAGTAAAACTTCTGAGTGGTCGAAACGAGTTGAGCTTGTTGCGCTGGACGGGTGATTAAGAACGATAAACAATAATAATTATCAACAAAAACAATAGGTCTGTTATTCAGGTTTCGGTAAAACTGTACAGAATTATAAAGGCTGAATTTATTTGCTGTTTTGATATTGATTGTATTTTTGTATTTACAAGTGGTAGAAGTCGAAACTGGTTAGGATCGAGAATAATTGCTAAAATTTAACTGTAGAGGTAGGCGCGGCGCTTGTCGAGATCCGTAACCGTTACTTATAATATTTATATTTTTAAATATTTTAATTATTTGAATAATAAGAAAGATGGCGGATGGTAAGGTTGATGAAGATGGTAAAAGAAAAAGCAAAGAGGAGATAGACATATTTAGCAGGAGCAGAAAAGTGAGCCGAACGCCAGACAGGTCGAAACCAACAACGAATGAAACCAGCAGCCAGAACGAAATGATGGAACTAATGAGAGAAATAGCAAGCGATAATAAAAAGAAAAACAGGGATCTGGAAGAGATAAAAAATACAATGAGTAATATGATTGAGGAACTAAAAGAAATTAGGAAGGAAAATAGTATATACAAATTGCAAATGGAAGAAATAATAAGAGAAAATGAAAATCTAAACTAAGAAATGACAACGATGAAACAAAAAATAGATAAAATAGAAATAGCCTTGAAAGCATGTCTGAATGAAAAGTAGAAAAATAACCTAATAATGAGAGGCTTACCAATGGACACAATAGAAGTATAGCAACTGGAGAACTGCATAGAAACAAAAATGGGAGTAAAATCAGAAATAAATAGGGTACAAAAGATAAATGAAACAATGTGTGTTATCGAATGTAAAAAATTTGAAAATAAAATGAAAATACTGAAAGCCAAGGGTAAACTAATAAACTATAAGCAACATAGAGTATATATAGAATGTGACCTAACTAAAAGAGATAGAGATACAAAGAAATCTTAGGAAGATAGCAGCAGATGAAAAGACTAATGGGAAAAGGACAAAAATTGGATATGGTTTCATAATTATAGAAGGCATTAAGTGGAAATGAAATCAAAAAACAAGCCGAATAGAAAAAATAACATACAATACAGAACCAACTGGTTCAAAAAACTAGCTGAAGAAAACACAATGACGGACCGAGAAACAAAACAGGCACAGAACAGGGACATGAGCAGATCTAAAGATAATAACACAAACGGAAGTAAAAACAAATTGAAGTACAACTTAAACACAGAAAAGAACAAAACAATTTGGAAAATGGCATCATGGAATGTGAGAGGTATAAATGGGAAGGAAATAGAACTGGGGGAATGAATTAGAGATAAGAACATTGAAATAGTAGCTAAAACAGAGACAAAGAAAAAAGGAAAAGCATCAATAATATTAGAAAACGGAATGTTACTAATATACAGTGGAGTGGAAGAAACGAAGAGAGCTCAGGCAGGAGTAGCGTGCATGATAAAGAAGGAGAGTATCAACAAAATAAAAAATTGGATATATTACAACGAACGTATACTAAGAGTAGACATAGATATGGATACAGAGGAAACCGATACAAACCTAATCATGTGTTATGGACCAGATGAAGATGCAACAAAAAACGAAAAGAATGAATTCTGGGACAAATTACAAGAAGTAATAACAGAGTACAGAGAAAATTGTGATCACAGGAGACATGGACAGCAGAGTGGGGAAAGAAACAGAAAAATGAAACAATGTCATCGGACCTTATGGGGAGGACAAACTAAACAAAAATGGAAAATTACTACTCGAATTCTGTCTAGACAATAACCTGGTGATTATGAACACACACTTCCAACATAAAAGGATACACAAGATCACAAGAGAAGTCAAATCAAGAGACGAATAATCAATTATAGACTATACTATAGTGCAAAAACAGAGAAGAACTGGATAAGAGACGTAAGGGTAAAAAGGAGTTATGAAATTGGTAGTGACCACTATCTACTAGAAACCACATTCAAAAGCAAAAGAAAAGAAATAAAAAGAAATGAGAACATAAACAGAAAACATAAAGAAATAATAAAAATTTATAAACTAAGGGAAGAAACAATGAGAATAAGATACTCAGAAGGACTAGAGAAAGAGATGGACAATAAACATGACATAACAGAAACAATAGAAGAAGAATGGGGAAAATTTACAAATGCGATGATAAAAACAGGTAAATCAATATGTGGAACCACAAGAAATAATATCAGAGGGAAGCGAACATCTTGGTGGAACGATGAAGTGAAAAGAGAAATAAAAGAAAAGAAGAAATTATGGAAAGAATACATCCAAGACAAAGCACAACAAAAATATGAAAATTATAAGAGACAAAGAACAAAAGTTAAAGAGATAGTTAAGAAAGAGAAAAAGAAAAGTTGGGAAAAATTCGGGAAAAAATGGAAGAAAACAGCACAGAAAACATAAAATTATTTTACAGAACACTTAAAAACCTAAAAAGCAACAAAGAAACGAGACTGAAACAAATAATGAACAAGGAAGGAACAATAATAAACGACGATAAGACAATGATGGAAAGATGGAGGGAACATTTTCAGCTGATACTGAATGGAAATCAAGCGAATACAATGGAGAAGGAAAGCCACAACAGGAGAGTATCCATGAGAAACACGGAAAATCCAGAAACTATAGAAAAAGAAGAACTGGAAGAAGCAATAAGAAAGATAAAGAAAAGCACCACGAAGCGAGAAGTAGCACCAGAAATGATGAAATATATAGGAGTAAAAGCAAAAGAAAAATTGTTATACATATATAACCTAATATGGAAGAGAAAAGTAATACCCAGAGAATGGACAAATGCAGTAATTATACCTATATACAAGAAAGGAAACACAAGAGACTGTAGAAACTATAGAGGTATATCACTACTATGTGTAGCAGCAAAAGTATACGAAACCATAATAGAAAGGAAAATTAGAAAAGAAATAGAACATAAAATAGAGGATGTACAAAGTGGATTCAGGAAAGGACACAACACACAAGACCATATATTCACCATGCAACAAGTAATAGAAAAAGCCTTAAAGAAAAATAAAGAAATATATCTGAGCTTTATAGACATGGAAAAAAGCATTCGACTCAGTCAAAAGAAAAGATATATGGGAAAGCCTAAAGAAGAAACAAGTAAGTGAAGAACTGATAGAAGCAACAAAGAGTATATACATGAAAACAACAAATACAGTAAGAATGTTAAACATACAGTCAGAACCATTTGAAACAACCCAAGGAGTTAGACAAGGGGGAAGTCTCAGCCCAGTATTATTCATAAATGTAATAGATAAGATAGTAAAAGAATGTAAGAAAACATTCAAGAAATACTGCATCGGTTGGAACAGAATGCAAATGATAAATGCTGAGATGTGTATATTTGCAGACGACACAGTGTTAATTGCGGACTCTGCAGAAAAACTGAAATACAACTTAGAGAAATGGAACCTAGAAGCAAGCAAATACAACTTAAACGTAAATAAAGAGAAGACTCAAATAATGAAAATATCAAGGAAACAAGGGACGGAAGATCAAATAGAAGTAATGATAGACCAAAAAAAATAATACAGACAAATTCATACAAATACTTAGGAACAGTAATCAACAACAAAGGAGACATCGATGATGATCTTAACAACAGAATGGAAAACACAGGAAAACTATTCCAAGCACTAAATAGAGGATTCCTTAATAACAAAGAAATATCAACAAAGACCAAGTTGACAATATACAAAACAATATATAGACCTACAGTGACATATGGAGCGAAAATTGGATATTAAACAAAAGACATCAGAGCAGAATTCAGGCAGCAGAGATGAAATACCTCAGAAGAACGATAGGAGTAAAAAGAACTGATAGAATCAGAAATGAAGAAATAAGAGAAAGACTCAAAATCAAACCGATACTCGAGTCAATCAAAGAGAAAAAATTGGCATGGTTCGGACATCTAACCCGGATGGACAATAATAGACAAGTAAAAAGAGTGTGGAACGTCAAACCAATAGGGAAGAACAGAAGAGGAAGACCCATTAAAGAATGGAACAGTGACATCTCGCAGATACTGCAGAGTAAGGGTAAGACTTGGCAGGAAGCAACACAGATGGCATCCAATAGGAAAGAATGGAGAAAGTTCGTTAAGAGCTAGGACACCTCAGAAGACTGTCAAATATTGTAATTTAATGAATTGTATTGTAAACGGCCCAACACCGAAAGGTACAAATAAGTCTACTGATTAAGTAAGTAAGTATAAACAGTGACTTCAACTAATCATCTGGTATTTTTCCTTCATTGTAAATTTTGTTAAACAAAGTGGTTTAGTAGATAAGTAGAGTAAAGTAGAGTAGAGTAGAGTATTTATTTAACTACATAGCAAATACAAATATTGTTTGCAGCAAGTAAAAAAAATACATCGTATATAAAAAAGAAATATAAAAGGTAACTTAAATATATACAAACAAGAAACAGTTCAGTGGATGTTTTGTAATGAGTTATATATATATATATATATATATATATATATATATATATATATATATATATATATATATATATATATATATATATATATATATATATATATATATATATATATATATATATATATAATATAATATATTTTTTTCGAATTAACGTGTCTCGACATCTTTGGCCATTGACACGGGAGCAAAGGTTGACAATTATACCTACAAAGTTATGATACATAGTTTACAATAGTGAAGAAAAAAATATTATGTGAATTATATTTTGTTAAACAATTGAGAAGTTTTAAAAAGTCTATTAGGCGCTTGAGTCGGCTTAAACAGTTCAGAATTTCTTCTAGACTATGCGTTATATTGTTGGTAATACGGGTGGCCTGGTAGTGTTGACATTCTGTGAGGATGTGCTTGACGGTAATAGGAATATCGTTGCAGTGAGAGCATTACTGTTGGTCTGTAGAGGACATGAGATGACCATGTCCATGAACACGTCAAACGTGTGTGTCCTATTCTCAATCTTTGTACTGCTATCTTTTCTTTTCTGTTTAGAGATGCAAGGGATAAATAGCTGTAAACATTGGTTGTATTTCTCTGAGCTTTGTGTTTTTGGTGATCCAAAGTTCCTGCCACTTGTCTTGGATATTCCTTTTGAATTTTGATTTTAAATCTTCTTGTAGCTGTATACTGTAAACGGGTAAGTTGGATGTATATGCTTCTTTTGCAACGTTGTCAGTCATCTCATTTCCTTGGATGCCGATATGAGAAGGCACCCATATTATTGTTATTGAAGTCCCTCGGTTGAGGTGTATTGAAGTGTGGAGATGGATCGATTCTAATGTTTTTTGCACTAAAGGATGTTGACTGTAAATATTTTTTAACGAATAAATTGCACTTTGATGATTGTCAAAAGGGAACTCGAGAGCTTTTGAAATACTAAAGAGTTCTCCTGAAAATACGCTACATTCGTTAGATATTCGGTATTGTCGCAGAACTGTATCAACTGTTGTGACAGAACAGCCAACTTCATCTGCTTTTCGGGATGCATCGGTATAAAGCACCTTATCATAGTGGGATGTATTCACAATATTCTTGAAAGCTTGTCGAAAAATGATATTATTTGTTTGTTGCTTATTAAATTTACAGAGAGAAGTGTTTATAAAAGGAGGTTTTTTAGACCATAGAGGGGATTCTGATTTTATAGATGCAATTTTTGGAGATAATTTTGTGTCTTGGCACAGTGGTTGTAGGATATGAGGGATTGAAAATGTACATCTGGGCGAGATTAAGAGTCCAGGTCTTGGCGAGGTCAGATGATTAAATACAGGGTTAGTCGGATTCGACAAAAATTCTGCTAGCATAAGATAGGAGTAGTTACTGCTTCTGGAGGTAAAGGGGGAGTTCATGAGATTCACAATAGAGACTTTCAGCGCGACTGGATCGAAAAGCTCCTAAGCAAATTCGGAGAGCAGTGTTGGGAACAGAGTTTCAAGATTGTAATAAATTATTGGATGCGGACAAGTAAACTATACAACCATAGTCTAATTTGGATCGGATTATAGCTCGATATATTTTGAGTAGTACACTTTCATCGGCACCCCATTGATGGTGGGACAATGTCTTTAACAAATTCATTCTGCTTAAACAGATGCCTTTTATTTCGTCGACATGACGTCGCCAGGTGAGTTTGTTATCGACAGTTAGTCCTAAAAACTTGTAATGATTAATTAACTCTAAATTTACTCCGTTTAGTGATATTTTGGGTATTTTGGATTTGAACATGAAGTAAGGGACTCGACAGAATTTTGTAATAAGGATGAGGTTGCAGCTGTGGATTTTCCTTGGCAGTATACAATAAGGTCGTCTGCGTATAGGGCAAATTTAACAGGGGATTTTATATGAGAGCAAATATCGTTGATGGCTAGCAGAAAGAGCTATATCTGTAAAGATCACTAAATTATCAGTGGTGCTTCTATTAGGTCTAAAACCTGATTGAGCAGGGTTAAGGATATTGTTTTTTCCTAGATACCAGATTAATCGCATATTGATCATTTTTTCCAATAATTTGCAAAAAGTACATGTTAGGGAGATTGGACTAAACGAGTTTGGAGAGTTGGGAAGGGAGCTGCTGTTTTTGATAGGAAATATAATGGATTTCCCCCTTTTGGAAGGAAATTCTTGTCGGGACCAGATTAGGTTGTACAACTCAAGCAATTTATTTATAGTTTCTTCATGGAGATATTTAAGGAAAATTGAGGGGATATCATCAGGGCCAGTAGCTGAATTTTTTGTAGTGGATAGGGCTAGAGTCAATTCTTGTTTAGAAAAGGGTAGGTTTATTGGGTTGGAAGTATCGTTAGTTTTACCACTTGCGATCTTAAAAGAGTGTAAAGGAGACTTATTTTGGTTTAGCGTTTTGGATTGAAAGTGATGCGCAAAAATTTTGGCAATACTTTGACTTTGAGTTACTATTTTGTTGTCATAAATTAAGGCGGAGATTTTGTAGGCGGTGCTTTGACCTTTCATATGTTTCATTTTGTTCTAAACTTGGCTTGGAGGCGTGTCGGAAGAAATAGAATTAATATAAAGGTTCCATGAAGTCTTTTTGCTTCCCTTTATGATACGTTTTGATTTAGCTTTCGCTAATTTCGCTAAGGCGCGCTGCTAACAAAGTCGCAGTGGCCATGATGATTTCCAATCTCCGCTAGGAGTGGCACGAGAAGAAGAAGAATTTAAACTTGATACGCTTTTCGCTAATTTAAACTTGATAAGATTTTCATTAGTTCTTGTTTGTCTATATTTATTCAGAGCTTTCTTGCATACACGAACTGCTACAGCACAGGAGTCATTCCACCAAGGAACTAATTTTCGTGTAGGTAGGTTTAACAGAATATTTTCCTATATAATTTTGAGCGGAGTTAATTATGTAATTGGTGATCTAATCAACTAAGTGGTCTATGCGATATTCATATTTAATTGAATTGACTTGATCTCGGACGTTTAGACTGAAATTCATCCAGTCCGCTTATGCAATACGCCATTTGCTTACTGGGTTGTACAATTTGGGTTTATTGTCTGAGATTAATTTAGTGAAATGATCACTATCTAATAGACTATCTAGTGGACACCATGTTAGAGATTGACCTAGATTTGGAACTCAAAGGCTGAGATCGAAAGTTCCTGAAGATATATTGAAGTGGGTGCTACAACCAGTATTCATTGCTAATTATGTTTTCTATAATTTTTCCTTTGCCAAATGTGCTCTTAGATCCCCACATTGGGCTGTGAGCATTGAAATTTCCTACGAGGATGAATGGGAATGGGAGTTCTGCTATTAAGTTGGAAATTTCTGTATGATTTACCTCCTTATTAGGCGGTAAATAAATATTGCAAATAGTGATTTTATGAGGACACCAGAATGAAACAGCTACGTCCTCTAAATTAGAAGTGATGTTAAATTTTTCGGAATATATATCTGACGATACAAAAATAGAAGTACCACCACTTGTACGTAGGTGCGGATTGTGGGTTTCCTTTAAATTTGTTTCTTGTAGATAAAGAATGTCTGGAGCGGTCTCTTGGATAAGTTGTTGGATGCGTTCTAGACGGGCGTAAAACCCATCACAATTCCATTGTATTAAAGAGAAAGATAATACAGAAAGAAGAAAAGATATCTCAGAATTAAAAGAAAACAGAAATGTATCGATAAGATTATTTTAAAGAGTTTTGGGACGTAACGGAAGTATCAGTAAGATTCATCGTCACTGGGATCTGTTTGTGAAAGACATGGTAATCTTATTATATCCTTATTTTCTGCAGATTTACCATTGTATTGGTGTCTGATTTTTTTCATTATTCGTGTAAATCTGTTTTTTATTGTTCTTTGAGACAGATGCGGGTAGATAGAAATCAAATTGGTGAGGAGTGTATTGATGTCGTTTGTAAACTTTAGGGCTTCATGATAAGGGTCACTGCTGCCTTTAGTATTTTCTAAAAACGCAAAAAGATCGTTGAAAGAGAGTATATTGTTTGTGGATTTTTGTTGTAATATTCGGTAATGTCAAGCTTAGTAATATCAGAGATACTAGTATCATCCGTTTTTCACTTTTTCTTCTTGGATTTTTTTTTAGTTAATTCATTGGGGATATAAGGCGGTTGCATTTCAGAGGTTTCGGCTAACGGAGTTGTAGGAAGACTAGATTCGTCATTAAGTGATTCCGAAGGAGGTCTTTTTTGGCCTATTACTGGAATGTCTTGAGATGATTGGACGCTTTTATTTATGTTCGTGCTAGGTTCATTGTTAGAAATGGGATCTTGGGTATCTAACTGTATAGGAATAATGGAAGATGAGGATTAATGCAGTTATTTGCAATATGTCCTGTTTGCTTGCAGATAAAACATTCCATTCTATATGTAGAAAGAAATATTCTATGTTCATGACCGTCATATGGAATAGTTATTGATGTTTGTAGTTCGTATTTATCAGAAGGGGGAAATATATAAACTTGGCGCCTGAAGCTTAAAACATGGCTGTATTCATCTCCAGGGATACCTGCTTTGAGAAACGATATGGGGGATGCTAGTTGTAAGCCAAGACTTTTTATAGCATTTCAGCTAGATCATGAGGAATAAAAGGTGATATATTTGAAATAACAATTCTTTTGGTTGGAGATATAAGTCTCCGAATATTTAGTGAAAATGTATTAATTTGAATGAATGGATGAGAATTTATTAATTTTTCAACAAGTTCAGAATTAGATAAGTAAATACATTATTACTATTATTATTATTATTACTATTATTTGATATCCTGGATGCGAAACAAATGTTCTTGGCCCCAATGATAGTTCCAATTGCATGTACATAATCGTATAGCTTTAAACTATTCTCGGCATGAAGAACCACGGCCTGATCCTTTTTTGGGAACGTTGGTCTAGGTGCTGATTTTACTGCAGCCGTGTAAGATATGTTACTGTTGATGGTTCGGTTTGTGTTGGTTACAATTTGGTTTATTGACATTGTTGGATTTGAAGCATTCTCTTGTATTCATTGTTGAGTATCAGAAGGCGGCAACTTATCATACACCATAGTAATGGAAGTTGCCTAGATATGAAGCAACTAGTGTAATGTCCAAAATTGTTGTTATTTTCTTGTAAGGTTATAATATGCACTTAATGAAATATTGTTTATGCAAGTTTAGCGATTATATGCACCCGCGAAACTACACGTATATAGTTACACTGCACTTTGTTATTTTCTGGAACATGCATAAATTGCAAACCAAGTTTAAAAACTATTATAAACACTGTAAATTACGAGAATGGCAAAAACGATGTTTACTCGTTCAGGCACATTTCGGTCGTTATATATTTTTCTGAACAGTAAAAACAATGTTGTAGGAAATATTTTTTTATAACTTTATCGAAACTATTACAGCTTAGCCGTTTAATACTTTTTAGTAAAATATTGTAACTGTTATAATTAAGAGATTTTTTTTTTCTGAAATACTTAATGTACAGCGATTTGTTCGTAGGTAGTGACAGTTTCGAGGGGGTAAAAACACAAAAAATCGATTTACCAATATATATATATATATATATATATATATATATATATATATATATATATATATATATATATATATATCTTTAAGGAATATGACCGTTTAATTTAATATAAAAAATGTGCACTCGTAAGTGAAAGGGATATTTTCGGTCAATTTGGAGATAAAAAAAAAGAAAAGAGTTGTGCTACTTTATCTTTTTATTGAATACGTTTCGCCCACTGTTCAATGGGCATCATCAGTTCATCTAAAATAATGGTATTAGCGATACATGCAATCAACACCAAACATACTGTGAATTTTGATGATGTTAGAATTCTCTGTAGAGAACGTAACCTTAATACGAGACAGTTTATGGAGATGTGTCATATTTTGAAACAACCTAATGCATTAAATAAGAGAACTGATATCAGCAACTTAAGCCAAATTTACCATGCACTAATACTACAAAATTGATTATTCCGTATTCTACTTTTAAATTATTGGTTTCTTCTTCAACTTCTTTTATTATATCATAACATTTATGTTGGCATCTACAAAACTTTTCCTTCAATCTCACCATCTGATTGTCAGTTCTGACATTCGAACTTTCAAATACTTTATTTTGCATGATATGATCATGACAGTCAAGATCCCTAGCCTTGCCGTGGTTAATATAACATTTCAAAATTGACAATTAAATTTTTTTGATAGATTTTAGAATCCATCAATGTTTTCAAAATTTAAATTATAAAACAAATTAATATAAAATTACTTAAATTGGGAATCTTCCGGCATTCTGTGTTTTTTGCTGATTTATTTAGTAAATTAATATTTGATGTGTCTTCACCATAATATCTTAATGCTACAGATCTTTTAAAGGTAAGATCGTTTACTTAATTGTTTTTTATATTAGATGTATCGCTAATACCATTATTTTAGATGAACTGATGATAAAGTAGCACAACTCTTTTCTTTTTTTTATCTCCAAATTGACCGAAAATATCCCTTTCACTTACGAGTGCACATTATATATATATATATATATATATATATATATATATATATATATATATATATATATATATATATATATATATATATATATATTAGGTGTATTAGATTAGATTTATTTTATTTAATTATAATATATATGTGTGTGTGTGTTTATATGTTCACTAAAAGTAAAAGTTCACTTCATGTAAATTAGTATATTTAAAATATAGTTTATTCCAATAAAAAGAAACCTTTCATTGAAATAACAGCAGGATAAATCTCTCTACCTGCCTTTTCGATAATTAATTTTTGTTACAAATAAAAAATGTCTTTAAAAAAAGGAATAGTTTGCCATTAAATGTCATAGAAAGTTTTTTTGTCTCGTATGTTTTGTACAAAATTATGGAATTTGAAAGTAGTTTTTTGAGAAGTGTTTTTTTGTGGTAAGAAGTATTCACTTCAAAAGTTAAATATGTCTCATATCATATTATATTAAGATTAATTTTTAAAATTCACTGCAACAGTGTGAACGATACGCTACTGAATGCTAAGTCAGGAAATCAATGAGCAATTTATCTCTCTCTCTTTATTATGACAACGTTGATCTACTATTCCTTTCTACCGGTCCTAGAATACGATTTTGTCATGTAACACTTTTACAAAGAATATTATCGTACTTTAGATGTTTTCTATATATAAGTATTGTATATAAATATAATATTATACATAAATATTGATTTTATTAAATACATTTTATTAGATACCTTAACAAGTACAAAACGATCATTAATATGATAATCTTGCTGCATGTCAATGATTAAATTATAAATTGCTAGAATATCTATCATCAAAAACTGGCAACGATGTTGTCGCTTTATCGCATTCACAGTTCTGAGAATTTACTGCCTATATTTTTGAAACTTTGGTATACATGAACATAAAATAGGAGACCTTTAATCGTATAACATTAAATCATGCAAAATCTCAATCTGTTATTTTACTTTACGGTTAGTTTACCACTTTATTACCTAATTTTGATTTAAAGAGTTTTAATTTTTCAAAATATGAGAAAATACTAGCAGTTTAAGCTTACAATTTATAGAGTCAATTCAAATACTTCAAATAATCAAAAAACGAATAAAAGTTGAATATCTTTAAAAGTAGGGTTAGTAATATACCCTTTAAGGTCTTTCAAAAATAAGGGGCAAAAAAGTAACGTAGTAGTTTGATGAGTAACATAGTTGTATCATGATATTTTTATTTGCCTTAAACTAATAAAAACAGAATGAAAACAAAAGTAAAACATATCAAACAAAACAAAACTTCTCTGTGAATAAAAAATCAGAACCTCTCAAATTAATAATCATAAACAATATACATTAGTCTTTGTCTGTTCAGTCTCATTTTTCAAATACATTTAATGGTACATCAAATTCGTAAAATTCACGTTTACCCTTCTTTGTTATTTTAGGATTTGGTACAATTTCTGTAATATTTTCACATGCTTCATATGAAACATCCTTTTCTATAAGTTTAAACTTCTTCCCTAAATCGTCAATTAATTTTAAAAACATAATCTTGATATCCCCTTCCTCGTCAACATCACTTTGGGCGACACCCAGATAAGAATATGATTTTTTGTTGGATGAAACTTTAACCAGTATGTAAACACCGACAGATATTTTTGATGGGTGTAAATTTTCTTTCTCAATTAATTTTGTATCAACTGAATTAGAAACTGAAGGTTCTTCTTTTTCTTCAAGTTGAAGATTTGAAACAGACTCATCATCATCTGAGCTAGAAGTTGGAGAATAAACCATTTCGTCATATCTCTTTTTGAGATTGGTCACGATGTCAGATATATCAGTAAATACTTCATTTTCGTTCATAAATTCAAGCGCATTTCTTTCAGAACTTTTATTATTAACAGTATCGTCCACGTCATTTCCTTCAGACATTTGACTGATAATGCTGGATGAAATAGGAATTGGCTGATATGTTTTAGGTGACAAGCAGTCGCAAAGACCCCTTTGACAAAAGCAGCTTCGATCACGGTAGTACAATTTACCAGCAGTTTCCGAGAAAACTTGATGTACCTGCATCGTACCGCGAAGAGGCACAATGTCATTTGGAACGGTCTGCTCCACCTTTTCAATATCGGCATCCGTTATGAAATACAACTGAATCTTGCTGCAGTCTTTTAAAGCGAGAAAAAAATTCTCCGCATCATGAATGTCTAAGCCAGAAGCAAATTTTTGGTCTGCTGTTCGTTTACGGTAGCCACCGGCATCATCAGCCTCGCCCTTCCCGTGCCCTGCTTCAAAAAAGTTCCAGGTGATGCAATTAAAGCTAAACTCCTCAAATATTTTTGTGCAGATGAAATTTATCTAAGAGCAGATCTAAGTTAATTTGCTAATTACTGGGTGAAGATGTGCCCAAGTGGCTGCAGGATTGTGAGAATTATTTGGTGACACGCTGCAAAATGAACTCACTTGTGCTTTGTCCGCTTCTTGTGGTTTTATATACAAAACACCAGTATGCAATGTAATTTGCTTGCGCGATCCTCCAAAATGATATAATTGGATTTTTTCAAAGTATTTTCCGTTGTAATTCTCATTGAAGTCGACATGTAGAAGAGCTTCGTTATGTTTTAAGTCATCAATAGCCAATCGGTAACTTTCGTATTGCATTTTAATATTATAAATATGTTTCTTCATCGCTGTCATTGCCACTTTAAACTTGTCTTACAATTCTTTGACAGTGATTTCAGTAATTTCTTTTACGTTTTTCGTAACTTTCTTGCAGTTTCCGGATTTGTCAGTAATAATCTCAAATCTTTGAACCCATTGTTGCCATTTAAGAGTTTGTGACTAATTTTGTCTATTATATATTATATCTTTGGTAGTGCAAGAGGCGTTATGCAAAGTCTATTATCAGTTGGACATACAGTCTTCTCAATAATCTGGGTCATGTTTGACTCTGATATGATTTTCTTCCTGTAAAGAGCAATCAGAATGTATTGTGTATTAATATGCATCTTACACCGACAGGTATCCCTGTCACCAACTACTGGTTGCTTTATGTAGAATGGTCTGTGCTTGGAGAAGTAAGAATATGAGCAATTCCCGTCAGGATTTTTTCTTTTGAAAGAATTAAAAATATTTTTCATTGTATCGAGCAGGTACCTCTTCTGCATTTTACTCTTTTTTTGGTCACGGTTTCTCGTTTTCCAGTAGTGGTTCTAGAAATGTCATCACGATCATAAAACATCTTAGTTTTTTTTTTGCCAGAGTAGCCTGTTTTGGTGCAATCTGTGGTTTCTTTAGTTTAATAATATCGATACTTTTTTTCACAATAGCGAGTTTCATTTTTGAATTTCGTATAACATCTCCATAACAAATTCGTCGTATTGCTAACCGATCTATTACAGTCTTTATTTTGGAGAAATGGTCTCTGATGGCATTCGACAAAGTTGCGTACTTTTTGTATCCGTCCTCTAGTTTATTTGCTTTGTGTTTCTGTTGTCTTTGGCATCTTTTCTTGTACTTTTATATTTCTTTTTAGCATCTCGTTCTCTTCCTTTAATTTTATATTTTGTCTGTACAATGCAGATCGGTCTGGTCTTACTTGTCGTCTTCCTCGAGAAGGTGGAGAAACAGGAGTTCCTGCTCGTGGTGTCAAATCTTATGTGTTATTCAAAATTGTGCTATTTTTTGACGCTCTTGACTTTTCTTGTTTGCTTTCTTCCATGCACGCTTTGCATCTCTATGTTCTCTCTCTGTCATATCTTTAACAAGTTTTTTATTGGAGTGATATCTTTCAAGATGTTTTTTTTTTGCTGATCGGGTCCTGTTTCAATTTCTCCCTGTAGCGTCGTTGTTTTTCAGCCGTTGTTAAAGCCATTATGTTGTAAATAGTAACCTGTAACAAAATAATCCTGAAGTAAAAGGTAAAAAGAAAATTATACTAAAGGTTTTCTCCAAGTAAGGCATATTATATAAATCTTTTATTTTGTGTTTATCTTTCTAGTTTTACCTTTTTTGCTAAATATTAGTTTTACATGTTTATATGCAGGAAATTAAACATTTGTCAGTATCATTAATATTTGTTTCACTTTCCCTAGTTTACTTTAAAGTGCACGGAAATAATAGATAACTGTTTATTGTTACAATAATTGGTTCATGTAAAATATTTTTACTTTCCTAATACAACTATTTTAAACTTTGATCAGGTAAAAGGCATATATCGAGCACAGTTTAATTTAATCTTGCCCAAGTACTTTCGATCCCTAGATCATCTTCAGGGGCATCGTCAATTGCGGCCTATCCAACAAGAACAAAATGTCATAAACATATAAATGTACATCACACTACACTACAAAAGGACAAACAAACACTTTAAAATTATTTAAGAAAGGCTACATTACTTGCAGAAGCCGGAGACAGAAATGCAAGTAATGTAGCCTTTCTGCTACTCTGTGTACATTTATATGTTTATGACATTTTGTTCTTGTCGGATAGGCCGCAATTGACGAAATGCCCCCGAAGATGATCTAGGGATCGAAAGTACTTGGGCAAGATTACATTAAACTGTGCTCGATATATGCCTTTTATCTGATCAAAGTTCATTTATTCGAGCATTCAACCTTATATTTAACTATTTTAAAAGCTAATACTATAAATATTTTTTCACATTTTTCCATTTTTAATAGATAAAATGAATATAAATAATTCAAATATTCAATATAAAATCGGACTGATATTTCATTTGAAATCAGTCGTTAAAACTTTATTATATTTTCGATTATAAAACATTTTTATATTTTCATTTATACTAATTAATAGACAATGTGTGACATCAGTATTATACGTATAAAAGTTAAGGTGAAGTTAAAGGTTCATCACTGGAGGTTCATCGATTAACAATTCAGTAAGAAAGTCAGTAATTATTAAATGCAAAATATGTAAGGATTCTTACAATATAAAAATAATGTGTAGTTATACTTTAATTATATTCTACTGTGTTTTCCAAAAGTAACTCATACCAATAACTCCAATACAATTCATAATTTTGTTGCTGATAATATAAAAAAACAGGTCAATTTTTATTTTCAGGTTTTTTGTTTACATATACTTTTTTGTGTTATATTTGTCTAATTTTTGTCTAATTTTGTCTAAAAATTAACATTTTTTTTTAAGATACAATATAGATAATTGAATGAATAGTCCTTCATGAATATGTTATAAGTAATTAGAGAAATATAGCTATACCCTCCACTCTTGAATTTGTCTCTGAATGGACCCATGATTTTTTAAATTAAATATAAGGTATAGTAAGGAAAAAATAGGGGACGTTATAACTTTGCCAAATATAACAAAAAAATTTGATCTTCAACAAAAATTAACAAACATTACGATTTAAAAATAAAAAACCGACATCTTTTTGTGTTTTTTTTTGCAAATCATTAAGAACACAATTATAAATTTTATAGTTTATTAGGGACACAGCAAAAGCTTTTGTTGGCCTAAAAAAGATTAATTGTTCTTTCAAGATTAATCTTGTATTTAGCCCTACCATCTAATGGCCCCATAATCTAATCAAGACAATGGAGGCTGAAATGACGTCATACCGTGTTTATTACCAAATTAAACTTAAAAGACTTACTAATTGTACCCCTATGCCTTTAATATCTGAAACCGACGTGATATAATTTCTAACGTATTAAAATTTTTAAATATTGTTAGTCAAATTTTTACATCTATTATTTTGTAATTGGGATTGTCATCAATAATTTGCGATATGCGGACGATACAGTACTCCTAGCTTCTAGTGAAGAAGATCTACAAACACTACTTAATAGTGTCGTTGAGAGTTGTAGGGAGGCAGGTCTGGATCTGAACATACGAAAAACCAAAATACTCGTAATAAGTAAAAAACAGCATATAAAACCGCCCATATCTGTAAATAATACCAAACTTGAACAAGTTGATAAAATAGTTTAACTTGGACAGCAATTAAATTGTAACGTAGAAAGTCACGGCAAAATTAGATCGGGGATAGAGCAGGCTAGATCGGCTTTTAGAAGGAGACGTAACAGAGACCTAAAATTGGTATTGAGGATCCGTCTACTTCGTTGCTACGTGTTCTCGGTCTTACTTTATGGTGTTGAGTCCTGGACTGTGAATAAAATCAATCTAAATTGCCTTGAGGCTTTCGAAATGTGGTGCTATAGAAGAATTTTAAAAGTTTCCTGGATGGAGAAGATTCGAAACTCCACAATACTAGAACGTATCAGCAAGACTACTGAGATCATAAAAAGCATCAAGCAGAGAAAGCTGGAGTATTTCGGACATGTAATGAGAGGTCCCAAATATAGGTTGCTGCAAAATATCATGCACGGAAAAATAGCAGGCAAACAAAGTCCAGGACGAAGAAGAACCTCATGGTTGAAGAACTTGCGAGATTGGTGTGGTTTTGATACAAGCATGCTATTTAGAGTGGCAGTGAATAAAATCAAGATAGCTATGATGGTAAACAACGTTCTGAAAGAACATGGTACCTGAAGAAGAATAATTGTTTTTAATCAAAAATCGGAGACCACTTAATGGGTCATGTTTAGTAAATAAATATCTTTAACAAACACCTTAGTTTTGCATAGTTGCAAATAATCCAAGCGTTGCTTATACATACACAATATTGATTGATCAATTCGTAATGCTAGGACGAATTTAAAAACGATAATCAATGAATTGAGAACAGTTGAGTTAAGTTAAGTTGAGTTGAGTTGATGTTTAGAGTTGGTTCGTAGAGTTGGGTTGTTAAATTGGGCTAATAAGTAGGTCGAATAACTTCGAGGTCTAGATGTAGTTCTCTTTGACTTCAACTAAGTACTATTTTTAATATTAACTAATAGTATGTATTAATTATTATTCTAATAAATTTACAGTTTTCTCCTGAAGAAGTCACAAAATCGTGACGAAATATTGAGACCGATTGCTGATACTTTAAATCAATATTTAAAACAGTACGGTCGAAAAATAATTTGAAATATATATATATATATATATATATATATATATATATATATATATATACATAGAAAAGAAATTTAATCTTTGCAGATTAGTTAAATAGTAAACTCTTAAATATTGGGGAAATCTGCAAGAAATACTCTAATGTGTATCAATTGTTTCGCCGAACGTTTTCGCCAAAGAGAATTAATTTGGCTTCTTCAGGGCTGAAAGAGAATAAATTATAATTAGCTACCATATATTATCTATTAAAACATTATTGATCTTACCGTAACTTAGAATTGTAGAGTTAGAATATTAAAAAACTTTGCTAGTAACATAGTGGTGTTTTTTTGTTACTATGTGCAAAAAAAGTTTTTTTATAAGAATTGAAATGTATGGTAGCTTCGAACTTGACACGTAAAGGCTTACCCAAGGTTAATCGAAAAACCCAATGCAACTACATTTAAAAGGAGGTAATTCTTTGAAATGTCGGCAATAACTAAATTTTTGATTTTTAGATAGTTAAAAGTGAGGTTCTGTTTAAGCCAGAACGCAAGCGCTGACAACTTCATTATCGTTGGTATGAATCTTTATGTCGTTAAGGTTCATTGGTAAAAAACGAATGAATTTAAATCCCAGTAAAGGGAAATATTATTTTGATTTTCTTTATTTAATTATATTATATTGTTCATGTATTATTGAATCTTATTGAGACGTATTTAAGAAAAGCAAGGGAATGTTATATATTTTTGTTAATGAAAATTAATTATAAAGGTATGTTAGTTGTTAATGGATATATCAGTCAAGTTAGTAATCTGTGATATAGTATTGTTCTTGGTATCTGATTTAAGTAACAGGTGGTATATATCGCTTAGATTCTTGATGTCACTCTTAACATTAATGGAGAAATCGTTAAGAAAAATATCTTATATTTAAGTTTATATTCTGATCTGAAAAGCCTAAATGTCAACAAAATTCTTGATAGAATAGTAAATAATTCTTAGATTCTTGATGTCACTCTTAACATTAATGGAGAAATCGTTAAGAAAAATATCTTATATTTAAGTTTATATTCTGATCTGAAAAGCCTAAATGTCAACAAAATTCTCGATAGAATAGTAAATAATTCTCTAGAATACAGAATTTAACCTTTGTTTACGGTAGAACTTTCTCGAATATGGTTATGTCTGTGGATCGAAGATATACTTTTTCGAGAACATTCATATATAGAACAATTCGAATATGATTTCTTGCCAGATGATTCTGGAACAATGAAAAGATATAAATACTCGGTGATTTGGATTCAAAAAGAGTTCAAGCGGGTCAGTCAGTCAGTAAGCAGTCAGACAATTAGTTATTAAGAAGACAGACACAGTTAGTTACAGTTGGTGATTAGGAAGAAAGTATAAAGTATGCAATAATCAGTGATTTAGTATTAAAATTTGATAGTATTGGAAAGTATATTAGAAGAATATTATTGAAGATTAAAAATTATGTTATATATAAATGGTGATTGGATAATGGAAGAAAGTATTAATTGAAAATTAAAATTATATAATATATTTAGTGATTGGATATTGGTATATTAAAAAGAAGAATAAATATAAATGCTATTAAGAAGAAAAATATTTTAAATTGGTTGAAGCTGATAATTGGAAAAAGAAATTTCACAAAAACAAGGATAACCGAGGCTGAGAACGAAGAGATTGAGTGGTGATTAAAATCTATATAGTGGAGAACAGTTTCATTTAGGCATTTAGTGACAGAAAGGTACAACATTTTGTTAATATAATTTAGTTAGTGTCATAACAATTTCAATTTTAAAGATAGTTTGTTTAAAATTTACATTGTCTTTATAATTTAATTAGTTTCATAAGAATTTCAATTTAAAGATAGTTTATTTTAAATTTACATTGGCTATGTTAAATATATATGTGTGCTTCATAATAGATATAATAAAGATAAAAATAATTCCAAAAAGTGCTTACAAACTAATTCTTTGAGAACCGCGATAAAAAGCCTAGATATATATATATATATATATATATATATATATATATATATATATATATATATATATTGATACGATTAGGGTTTATAGAAAATAATTTATAAGTTATATACTACATAATATTAGATATTTGGTTGTTTTAAATAAGTTATATACTAGAGAATTTTATAAAAATATATTTATGTGAGGGCATTTTTAATAAATTAGCATATAATAATTGTAAAAAGTTGTATTTTAGTAGTTATGATATTGTAGATATTTTTAAGTCAGCCATGTGACTAGGCAACACACTATACCCTCCATTCCTAAGTGACATTTTAGGAAATAAATACGAATATAAAGTGGGGTTATATAATATATTGTTTGAAATGTGTATTTTATTAAATTAGAGTGTTAGTTACTAATTTAATTATATATTCTGATCTGAAAAGCCTAAATGTAAACAAAATTATTAATAGAAAAGAATGGAATTCTCTGGATCTCCGGAGATGGCCATGTTTGCGAAATGGTTTGTTCCAGAAAATTCAGACAAGTATTTGATAGAACAAATTAGAACATGATTTCTTACCAGATGGTTCTGGAAGATTGAAAAGATATAAATACCCGTGATTTGGATTCAAGATGGCAGTTTTAAGTTTTTATTCAGAAGTTTTGGGCAGTTTTGGAAGTTTTTAGTCAGAAGTCAAGCAGTTTATTATGAAAGTTAGTTGGAGTCAGTGAATCAAGTACAAATAGTCAAAATGTTTAATATAGTGAGTTAAATGAAGATTAAAAATTATGCATATAATTTAATGCACATTTATAATTATACACAAATAATTATTGAAGATAAAAAAAGGTATATTGGAAGAAATTAAATTATATTATGGTTGGAGATTAGTATAAATCAACTTATAATAATTGGATATTGGTATATTGAAAAGAAGAATAAATATAAATGCTGTTTGCTGGTTTGGTTGGTGGTGTATACATGCTGGTGAAGAAAACTATATCTTAAATTGGTAGAAGCTGATAATTGGAAAAAGAAATTTCACAAAAACAAGGATAACCGAAGTACGAAGACTTTCAGTGGTGATTAGAATATATATAGTGGAAAACAGTTCATTTAGGCATTCAGTGAAAGAAAGGTACAAAATTTTGTTAATATAATTTAGTTAGTGTCATAACAATTTCAATTTTTGAAGATAGTTTGTTTAAATTTTAGATTGTCTATAGAATTTAATTAGTTTTATAAGAATATCAGTTTAAAGATAGTTTATTTTAAATTTACATTGACTAGGTTAGATATATATGTGTGTTTCATAATAGTTATAATAAAGATACTTTAAAAAAGTACTTACAAGCTAATTCTTTGAGAACCGCGATAAAAACCCTATATATTATAATATTAAAAATACTCATTGCTCATAATTCAAACAAAAAAAACACATCATAACAATTTGGCACCCAACGCGGTGGCTCTCTATTTAAAAGAATTAGTTTGGGAAGATAAGTGCTCTCATATAATTAAATTAATCATCAGTAGAAAGGAAAAATTATAGATTTTATTTTTAATTATATTTGAACAAGTAAAGTCCCAAAATGTCCCAAGGAAAGAAAGGTACAAGAAGCAAAAAGAATGAAGAAGATGTGGAAGTAGAAACACAACCTATACAAGAGGAGAGTTTAGTTCAAGTTCCACAAGATACTGCAGAAATGAATCCAGAAAGAGAGGAAAATGTCAATATGGCAGCTTTGATGTCATTAATGATGCAGATGAACAAGACAATGGAAGAGAATTCAAAAGAAATCAAAGAAGACATGAAAAAAATGGAACAGAAAATGGAAGAGAATACGAAAAAAATGGAAGAGAATTCAAAAGAAATTAAAGAAGACATAAAAAAATTGGAAGAGAATTCAAAAGAAGTCAAAGAAGACATGAAAAAAATGGAACAGAAATTGGAAGAGAATTATAGAAAATTAGAAAAGAAAATAGAAGATAATAATAATAAAATTGTAAAACAAATGGATAAAAAACTTGAAGCTGCAGAGAAAAAAGTAGCAAATGAAATAAAAAGTATACGGAATGACTACAAGAAAAGGATAGACAATGAGAGGACAGAAGTAAAGAGGATTATTCAAGATAATAAGATAGATATAGAACAGAAAATAGAGTTACAGAAATGTAACTTAGAAATAAAAATTAACGAAGACAGGAGAAACACAGAAGAAAAATTAGACGATATACAACAAAATATCCAAATAAATAGTAATCAAATAAGAAATGTGGAACAGAGAATAGATGATATTTCACAAATGAGAGACATAGGGAGACCTTACTTAAATTTAACAAATGAGACTGGGATTAAATTCTCTGGTAATATAAAAAATTTGCATCCTAGAGTATACATAAATAGTTTAAAACATAAATTAAGATTTGTGAATAATATTAATGATATTAAAGATTATATTAGAGTGACATTAAATGACAATGCAGCAACTTGGTTTGCTAGTATTGAAAATGATTTAGATAACTTTCAAACATTTGAAAATAAATTTTTAAATTATTATTGGGGTGAATTAGAGCAAGCAAAGTTTAGAGAAATTCTATATTTTGGAAAGTATAATCAAAATTTAAAATCAAATATGGTAGATTATGCATTGAAATTGATAACAGTTGCAAAATATTTAGAACCACCACTTAGAGAGGATGAAACAGTCTTAAATGTATCTAGACATTTTGATGCTGATGTTGTGCAAACCGTAACTGTACAAAATATTCAAACAATAGATAGTTTTATTAATTTTATTCAAAGAATACAAAGAGGCAATATGACAAGTAATAATAACAACAGAAAAAACAATAACTTTCAATATAATAAAAATGAGAATCAACAATATAGACAATCATATAACAATAACACTAGGTATGGTGATAATTTACAAAATTTCAATAATAATAACAGTAATCAAAATAGACAGAATTTTAATAACAATACTAGTTATAATAGACAAAATTTTAATAATAATACTAATTATAATAGACAACATTTTAATAACAGTACTAATAATAATAGACAAGATTTTAACAATAGAAAAAATACAGAGCGACCTAACTATAACAGACAGGTAAATTGTGTTTGAAGGAATAGAAGCTGCGAAGACAGGGAACGAAATCGTACAAGGCAAGAAAATGTGAGTAGAAGTCATAGTAGGGAAAGACATAGTACATCAGATCCAAGTGGTCAGATACAATCTGACAATTCTAATAATCAAAATTTTGTGCAGTAAACTTTCTGAATTACAAGTTAGGCCATTGCTATTATGAAAAACCTTCTGAATTTATTTCTTTAGATGAGGATAAAATTATTGACTCTATTAATTTAATTTATATAAATGCTTTGGCCAAAAATAAAATGATTAAAATTATGATAGATACTGGTTCAGAAAGTACTTTAGTCTCGGAGAATTTTATTTTTAATACATTAAAATTATCAGATATAATAAAGATTCCAAAAATTAAAATTGTTGGTGCAAATAATAAGAAGTTGGGTGAAATTGATAAACTAGCCAATTTTAAAATTAATATTCTTAATAAAGAAATTAATATGCAAGGATTTATTGTCAAGGATTTATGTGTTGATATATTAATGGGAAATGATGAATTGGAAAAGAAGAAAGTAAAGATAGATTTTGAAGAAAAAATGGTAACTTTAGAAGGGCAAATAATTAAATTTATGCAGAAAGATGAGGTGGAAGAAGGAATAAGAGTTGATAGGATATTATTAAAAGAAAATAATGATGTTTATGAAGAAGAAATGTATTTTGATGATAGGGAAATGTCCCAAAAGAATGTAAAGAATAATTATTGTAGTGAATATTTAAGGAATGGAAATTTTAAGCAGATGGATGCCTACGAGGCGGAGTGCGTAAAATTGGAAGCAAGGAATAATGAGTACATAATGAAGAATAATTTTATTTATAAAGAAGAAGATATGATAAAAGTTTTAAATTGCCCTGAAGAATATAAATCAATAGTCATTTCCATATTGCAGCAACACAAGGGACTTGTCAATAAAGAAAATAGAATTGCACAAAATTATATCCATAGTATAAAAGTTAAAGAAGAAAAAGATTTTAAAACAAAATCATACCCAATACCATATAAATACAGAGAAGAAGTAAACAAAACAATTAATAATATGTTAGAAGATGGGATCATTGAGAAGGCAGACACACATTTTATTAACCCCATAGTAGTAGTACGAAAAAGATCAGGTGAAATCAGGTTATGTTTGGATGCAAGGAATATTAACAAGATTACTGAAAAGCAATTTGAAGCACCAATGAGTATAGATGGAATATTAGGAAGAATTACAGGAATGTCATTTTTCACTAAAATTGATTTACAGCATAGCTTTTGGTTAATACCTCTAGAAAGAAAAAGTAGACAGTATACAGGATTTCAGATAGATGGAGTAGTATATCAATTCAAAGTAGTACCATTTGGACTTCAATCATCTTGCAGTGTTCTATGTAGATGTCTTCATGATATTTTGGATCAATATGAACATTTTGTAATTCACTACATTGATGATATCTTAATTTTTTCTAAAACGGCTGAAGATCATGAGAAACACCTAAAAATTATAATAAACAGATTAGATAAAGTTGGACTTAAAATAAATCAAGAAAAATGTACATTTTTTCAAAAAGTAGTGATATATCTAGGTTATAAACTTAATACTAACAGCTTACTGATATATCCATTTTATTCAATAGACTTGATTTGTTAAATAGATGGTAGATTTCATTATTTTGAATCAATTTGACATCATACTTGTTGAATTTTGTATATATGGAAATTAATTTGTACCCTAAAAATCATAATTTGGGGTTAGATACAGAATTGATTGTGTAAATGTCTTTATAAAAAGTGTAAAACTTACCAATTTATATTGATGAAAGTTATTTTGAATGGAAATAATTCCTAGATTTTGTCTATAAATAAACAGAACACAATATAGATTATAATTTTAATTAAGGTTATATTTTATTCTCTCCATTTGATATGACAGTTTGACCATAGAATAGCCGAACTGTGATCCGTTGTTCTTTGCTTTGACATAGACAGCGAACAGGGATGTATTTAACACATTTTAAATAAAAAAAAAAAAAAAAATTTGATTTATTAAATTTAATAAGGTATGAGAAAATTAATATTTAAAAAAATAATAAGTAAATTATTTATTTTAAATATTATTTTTGGGGTATTGATACGATTAGGGTTTATAGAAAATAATTTATAAGTTATATACTACATAATATTAGATATTTGGTTGTTTTAAATAAGTTATATACTAGAGAATTTTATAAAAATATATTTATGTGAGGGCATTTTTAATAAATTAGCATATAATAATTGTAAAAAGTTGTATTTTAGTAGTTATGATATTGTAGATATTTTTAAGTGAGCCATGTGACTAGGCAACACACTATACCCTCCATTCCTAAGTGACATTTTAGGAAATAAATACGAATATAAAGTGGGGTTATATAATATATTGTTTGAAATGTGTATTTTATTAAATTAGAGTGTTAGTTACTAATTTAATTATATATTCTGATCTGAAAAGCCTAAATGTAAACAAAATTATTAATAGAAAAGAATGGAATTCTCTGGATCTCCGGAGATGGCCATGTTTGCGAAATGGTTTGTTCCAGAAAATTCAGACAAGTATTTGATAGAACAAATTAGAACATGATTTCTTACCAGATGGTTCTGGAAGATTGAAAAGATATAAATACCCGTGATTTGGATTCAAGATGGCAGTTTTAAGTTTTTATTCAGAAGTTTTGGGCAGTTTTGGAAGTTTTTAGTCAGAAGTCAAGCAGTTTATTATGAAAGTTAGTTGGAGTCAGTGAATCAAGTACAAATAGTCAAAATGTTTAATATAGTGAGTTAAATGAAGATTAAAAATTATGCATATAATTTAATGCACATTTATAATTATACACAAATAATTATTGAAGATAAAAAAAGGTATATTGGAAGAAATTAAATTATATTATGGTTGGAGATTAGTATAAATCAACTTATAATAATTGGATATTGGTATATTGAAAAGAAGAATAAATATAAATGCTGTTTGCTGGTTTGGTTGGTGGTGTATACATGCTGGTGAAGAAAACTATATCTTAAATTGGTAGAAGCTGATAATTGGAAAAAGAAATTTCACAAAAACAAGGATAACCGAAGTACGAAGACTTTCAGTGGTGATTAGAATATATATAGTGGAAAACAGTTCATTTAGGCATTCAGTGAAAGAAAGGTACAAAATTTTGTTAATATAATTTAGTTAGTGTCATAACAATTTCAATTTTTGAAGATAGTTTGTTTAAATTTTAGATTGTCTATAGAATTTAATTAGTTTTATAAGAATATCAGTTTAAAGATAGTTTATTTTAAATTTACATTGACTAGGTTAGATATATATGTGTGTTTCATAATAGTTATAATAAAGATACTTTAAAAAAGTACTTACAAGCTAATTCTTTGAGAACCGCGATAAAAACCCTATATATTATAATATTAAAAATACTCATTGCTCATAATTCAAACAAAAAAAACACATCATAACAATATATATATATATATATATATATATATATATATATATATATATATATATATATATATATATATATATATATATATATATATATATATATATATATATATATATATATATATATATATATATATATATATATATATATATATATATATACAGGGTGGTCCTTAAGTAATTGTACAAAAAGAAACAGTAGATTCTACACTTTAAAATATTACGATTTAAGCTAAATTGCTTTAATAAAATGTTGATATTAAGAAAGATACAGGGTGTTAAAGTGCAAATTAAAAATTTTATTTTTGGCTATAACTTTCATGTTTGTAAACATTTATGCATAAAAATTTACAACTGGGTACTTTTAAATATGAGAAATTATAATTTGATGCACACTTTGATGTAGCGGATAGAGGGCGCCACATATCACATATGTGGCATAAATTTGCACTTAACTTTTTTGCTCTTTGAGTGAACTGTATTTGTGATACAAAATATTAAAGATACATTATTTCAACAAAAAAAAGATATACCTGTTAATAACTTTTAAACTCAATAGTTTTCGAGATAATCGCATTTTACAAATCAGCTGCATATTTCTGAGTTAAGGCAATTACCCCAGGCAACGAAGGAAAAATAGACAAAAACATTAATAAATCTAAATTTTGGTATAAAATACCAATAACTAAAGTTAATAGTTAACGAAATATTAAATAAAATAAATATATCAGCAGGATAATTAATAATAGGATATGACAAAAAACAGAATAATAGGATTTTACATCAAACATTTTATATTTTATGTTAAATTAAAGTCGTAATCAAAACATTTTGTTTACAAACCAAATTAAGAAATAGTTAAACTAAATTACTAAACTTTTTGTTAAAGTAAGTGTTCGATATGTCTACCATTTTCATTAATTCATTTGTCAATATATTCCATAAAAATCATCTCATATTAAATAGCATCATTGGTTCTAAAGAAACTGTTGCAGTATTTATTTCTTCCCATATTTGGTTGCAAATGTTTATGGCATTCTTATAGACACGTTGATTTAATACGCCCCATACACCAAAATCAAGCGGATTAAATTCTGGGCTACGTGGTGGCTATAATGTATAATGGACGAATCTATATCCAAATCTTATAGTATATTATGTCGCAAAGGTTAAATAATGTATTAAACTGTGATGTATCTCATTCATTGGTTACTTATATACACTCATATAAGCTTACGAGTAACTATAATTACATATCGAACAAATGGACTATTATGATAATGATGATAATATTATGAACTAACGAACTAATATTATGCTGAACTAAATTGCCTGTTTGTTTACTATATTTATAACAATATCGGTTATTAGGCCAACGATGATGTTTTTGTAAAAATGCTGAGTCTTTAAGGTAAGATTTGTAGCAAAAGTATTATGAAACAAGACACGTGTGTTATTTCATACCTGTGCTTTAGTTTCCATTTGTCATAATAAAAATGGGTAAACAACAATTTACGTAATGAATAATAAGTATTATTTTGGGTTTTTTTTTAAATTAAATAATTATATCAATATCTCACCACATTGCCAAGGAATATGACTGCCACGTCCAATCTAACGTTCAGAAAAGGTATATTTAACTATGTTCTCAACGCCTTCTCTCTAGAATGTGGTGGTGTACCATCTTACATAAACCATATATTTTGGTTTTTCAGCATTTTACAATAGGAAAAAAGTAATACAACGCCAGTAGGTATAGAAATTTAAGAAGCGATAGAAAAGGGAAATTGTAATGATGACGGCCAGCGTCTGAATACGGACACGGCACTTAAAGAAGAAGATGAAGAATATTTTCTCCAATAAGACATTTAGCAGCCATAACAAAAATTTTGTAATGTTACATTATCATCTTTGACTTGTTTTAATAAGAATAAACTATAAATTATGCTTATCTACAGGTATTGAGTGCTTTACCGCACAAATATCACAACTAAGAATTATGAGGCAGCTGACTTATAAAATGCGATTATCTCGAAAACGGTTGAATTTTGAGGTTACTAACAAGTATACCTTTTCTTTGTAAAAATAATGTATGTTTAATATTTTTTAACACAAATAGAGGTAACTTTAAGAGCAAAAAAGTTAAGCGCAAATCTATGCCACACCTGTGGCATATGTGGCGCCATCTATCAGTAACATTAATTATGTATAAAATTATAATTTATCCTACTTAAAAGCGTCCAATTATAAATTTTTGTCCAAAAATATTTACAAACGTAAAAGTTATAGCGAAAAATAAAATTTTAAATTTCCACTTTAACACCCTGTATCTTTCTTAATATCAACATTTTATTAAAGCAAGTTGGCTTAAATCGTAATATTTTAAAGTGCAGAATCTACGGTTTCTGTTTGTACAATTACTTTAGGACCACCCTGTATATATATAAATATATACATATATATATATATATATATATATATATATATATATATATATATATATATATATATATATATATATATATATATATATATATATATGTATATATAGTAAACTCTTAAATATTGGGGAAATCTGCAAGAAATACTCTAATGTGTATCAATTGTTTCGCCGAACGTTTTCGCCAAAGAGAATTAATTTGGCTTCTTCAGGGCTGAAAGAGAATAAATTATAATTAGCTACCATATATTATCTATTAAAACATTATTGTTCTTACCGTAACTTAGAATTGTAGAGTTAGAATATTAAAAAACTTTGCTAGTAACATAGTGGTGTTTTTTTGTTACTATGTGCAAAAAAAGTTTTTTTATAAGAATTGAAATGTATGGTAGCTTCGAACTTGACACGTAAAGGCTTACCCAAGGTTAATCGAAAAACCCAATGCAACTACATTTAAAAGGAGGTAATTCTTTGAAATGTCGGCAATAACTAAATTTTTGATTTTTAGATAGTTAAAAGTGAGGTTCTGTTTAAGCCAGAACGCAAGCGCTGACAACTTCAGTATCGTTGGTATGAATCTTTATGTCGTTAAGGTTCATTGGTAAAAAACGAATGAATTTAAATCCCAGTAAAGGGAAATATTATTTTGATTTTCTTTATTTAATTATATTATATTGTTCATGTATTATTGAATCTTATTGAGACGTATCTAAGAAAAGCAAGGGAATGTTATATATTTTTGTTAATGAAAATTAATTATAAAGGTATGTTAGTTGTTAATGGATATATCAGTCAAGTTAGTAATCTGTGATATAGTATTGTTCTTGGTATCTGATTTAAGTAACAGGTGGTATATATCGCTTAGATTCTTGATGTCACTCTTAACATTAATGGAGAAATCGTTAAGAAAAATATAAGATATTTTTGTGGTGTTTCTTTATGTTTTCATAAAGAAACACCAATCCCAAGGTTTTCATTACTCTGTCTATCGAAAACCCACACATACCAATCGTCACTTGCATGCCAACTCTCACCACGCACCTTCACAAATTAATTCAGTCATTAATACTCTTGTATCCAGATCAATACGCCTTTCCGATGATGCAAGTAGATCCGCTGAGCTTTCTTGTTTAAAACAAGCCCTCATCCAAAATGGCTACCGCGAAAATCACATCAATAGGAGCATCCACAGACATCAATCTCCCACTCAATCTCAATCCAAAGAATCAGAGCCTTATCATACGAAAGCGTTTCTTCCTTACATCAAAGGTGTCACTGACAAAATCGACAAAATTCTTAAACCAAGAGGAATAAAAACAATATTTACCCCCCAACAAAAACTTTCATCTCTTGTTCGATCAATCAAAGACAATATTCCAAACGAACAGCACGGAGTTTATGAAATTCCTTGTGCAGACTGTCCCCGATCCTATATAGGCCTAAACAAATCGTAGAATTCAAAATAGGATTTATGAACATTCCATTTCTGTTCGCAATTCCGATTCAATTTCAGCTCTCGGTCAACACCATCTTCATACAGGTCACAAAATTGATTTCGAAAACTCCAGAACCATAGCCCCCATCCGCTTTTATAAACCAAGAATTATCCGAGAAGCCATAGAAATAGAAAAAAGACCAAATTGCCTTAATAAAAGAGATGACGCCATACGGTTACCTTCTACATGGAGACCTCTCATAAACAAAATATCGCCCCCTCCATCTTCGAATCAAAATCCCACTGTCGGAAATGTTCGCGCCAACTCTCGCGCCAATCCCCACCCTAACCCCCACCTAGGCCACGTCACCATCGACGGTATAAATGAACCGTCCCTGGTCCCAGTCGTAGTATTGAACTAGTGAGTGAACTAGAAGTGACTAGTGAGTGTAGTAGTGTCTGGGGGCTCGGGAGACTGAGACCTCGGAAGCCCTGAAGAAGACATCAGAGAGGATGTCGAAAGCTAGGCAAAATGGATATCGACGCGGTTCAACCCGGAAGACTGGTGAGTTTAATATTAATTTTTATAATAATATTAATCTTAGCTCTAAGTTTAATATATATATATATATATATATATATATATATATATATATATATATATATATATATATATATATATATATATATATATATATATATATATATATATATATATATATATATATATATATATATATATATATATATATATATATATATATATATATATATATATATATATATATATATATATATATATATATATATATATATATATATATATATATATATATATATATATATATATATATATATATATATATATATATATATATATATATATATACATCTAGCGGTTAATGTAAGCTCCGTTCTAAACGGTATTATACTAACTCCAGTAGAATATACACCGTGTATATTATTATCTAAGTAGCGCTTTATGTAGACTCCGACCGACATGTAGCATTAAGTGGACTCCACAATAGGATAAACCATTTTTGGGATCCGTATTTACCATGTTGCGTACATTTCTAAACTCCTGAGATGTTGCCAATAATTGTATTAGTAGTAGATTTTCAAATTTTACAGCAGGTACATTTTAACACTTGAAATTTATTTAAATATCCATTAGTCATGAAGGAATTTCAGGATTATTGCGCTAATGTAGTTAAATATAAATTGTTAACCGACACATAACTTTATTTTACTTTTTAGTTTTAATAAACAAGGCGGTAATTTATATTACTTATTTTATATATTTTTAAACATAAGAAAGTGTCTATTATAAACTTGGAAAAGTTAAGTTTCCATTTTTATTAATTAGTATTTTTTATTAAAAGGCATTGTCACTAAAACATTTAGTTCATAAATGTACGTAGATCGGATAGAGTAATCGTGTAACAGTTTATGAAATTAGAGGCCCCTTCGGTAGGATTATAATGTTTGTTACTCTATTAATTAAAGAAAACTCAAACAACAGGGAGATCTTTATAATTGTTGGACTTATGACATGCAATATTTGTTTCATAGCGTAGTTGAATTTAAACTACAATAATTTATAAATCAATCTTTAATAACATACTTTTTTACTGTCTAATTTCAATAGATATGTCGATTTTTAATTAAAATATTTAATGCATTAAAGTCGCGTAGAGATTTTCACTAAACATTTAATTTTAAAACTATTATAATAAAAGTCCAAGAAAAGTATAAAGTCTAGGAAATTCAATATCCCACTATGGATTTGTTTTATAGACTATCGTTAAGCGTTCCACAGAGTCAAATGGATACACTTATGACTGATACTAAAAGAATTAGGTGTACAACAACACCTAATTTTGCTTATAACTGAACTGTACGAACACACTACTAGACCATTTAAACTAACATTAAAAAAAGATTGAAAATCAAAACGAAATATAAGTATCTGGGAAAAATTTCTCAAACGATATTAATATTAAAAGGGACTTTAAAGAACATCTGACAAAGCATGCTAAACCTTAAGGCGACTAAACCACACAAAATGGTTATTTGAGAAAAATTATAGCTCGTTCCAGAAAGAATTGTAATATAACATTAATGTAAATTAAGAAGAAACGCTGAAGAAAAAAACAGTAGCGGTTAGCCTAAATAAAGAAAGGCAAAAAGAAGATGTAATTTGATGTTTTGAAAAATCTGATACGAAAACTGTATGAAAAACATATCATAGTATAGACATCGAGCGCGGCGATGCCTCTGCCGTCTGGCGGCCTATATCGACTTTTACTACCATTTGACTATTTGTGTACGATTTTGTGTATGGTTAAGTGGCACACCACAAAAAGTGTTTTTATTTTCTCTTTTGTTCAACAGTTAAAATGTATTGCTATACTTCTAGATGTTCCAATACAATAAAGGATAATAAACATCAAGCACAGGGTACAAAATTTTATCATTTTCTATGCGCTAGTTATTATAAACACATAAGCTATATTACAATTAAAAACTATGACCACTATGAAAAAAATACGGTAGACTATGACTACATTTGTGCTTTAGCACTATAGTAAGAACAAGATAAAAATCTAAATTTCTACATAAATATATTAACAAGAAATTAATAAAACTTTTGTTCGTTATTAGTAATTTCGTTATTTTAGAATATATTATGAAAAATGTTGTTGATATTACAATATCAGATGATAGGAATACAAAAATAAAAAACAACTTACCTTTTCAAAACAACAATCAATCACTTCATTTTATCACGAAAAATTTAAAAATTGCAATGTAATTGAACCCATTTTGTGAGCTATAGTTACATTGATACTTATGTGGCAATTAGCTGTAAAGTCATTAGTCTTTCTCACCGTATCGTATTTTCATGATATTTTTTGTAGGCAAGCGGTTTAGTTTGTGTAATATAATATCCCCAATTCGTCTCATAATATTTAGTTTTCAAAACAGGTGTTACGCTAATTCCGTCACATTTTTTAAATAACTTTGCAGTACATTTGAAAATAAGTCGACAGTTTTCCTTGAAGTATTTATTTGTATATTACTCCTTGTTAAATTAGTCAGTTTATTAGGTAATCCTAGTTCTGCCATGGTATTTCATAGTTTTATTCTTATGGTTATATCAGTGCTTGTTTAAAATCTATAAATTACTAGTTTAATGTTTTTTTTTTTGTATTCCCAACATTTCTCATTAACTGCCTAATAGTGAATAATTGATCAACGATTTATTAGTTTTTCTAATTCCATACTAATAGTCTCCTATTTGATAGTTCACCTATTCACTCAATCGTTCCAGGTGTATCAGAAAAAATACTGTATATCCTAATAATTAATAGATATATAGCTTATATATAATATATAGCTTATATCGCTATAGTTTGTGAAGTACATTTTATTACCCCTTTTGTGTATGGTATGCTTTTCAGCAAGTTGGTACTTGTTCTTACTTCTAAATTGACAGATCAGCTGTTTAACTGCCTATACTGAACTTTCTTCCTTATTTTGCAAATATATATAAAAATTAATAAAACTCTGACATACCGTTGATTGGATACCCTATACTATTCAATCAACGGAAATACTAAGATCACACGGGGAGAATATTATGGGTTATTTCTGGTTTCGTCACAATTTACACTGAAATTACTAACAAGAGAGTGCTCTTACTTCCACGTTCAAATTGATATATACAACCAACAGATGCTAGTCATATACCATCAGTACTAATAAAACGGAAACTATCAAATAAATGTCAATTTCATTTAATCAAACGTACTAACCTTAAAAATGGTCATTTAAGGAAAACCGCCTCAAAAACATTGACAATAAATTAAAAATAGTTTAAGCGATATAAAAGTAACAGAGCAGCAAAGCTCACAGCATGAGAATAGTGCCTTGTACTTTTACATAGCAATTTGTTCTTACAATTTTATAGTTTTTCGAAAAATGAACTCCGATTAAAAGATTAAAACGTCAAATAAAATGTAAAAACCTATTCATATTTTTAAATATAAAATCTTCAATTTAGAAATTGAACATTCTTAATAAATGTATAATCTAATATTTAAACCTGTTTATGTTTTACAGACTTGGAAAACACTGAACAGACAAATATTTATTCTTTTATATACTAAGTTCTAAAAAAAGTGTACTCAAAACGAATAAATATTATCTACCAAGTGTTTTATTCCAGTTTCATATGAAAGCACTAGATCTTAGATATTATAAATTTCGTCATAGGTGCTAATTAGAAATGAAAACCAAATGATAGAGCATATAGTGAAATATAAATATCTCAGCCCTCTATTGCCCGACTTTTTTTGTAAACTTAAGGGAAAATGTTTTAATTTGTATATGTGCTCAAATATCCATCCATTTACAACTAATATTTTTTTTAGATTTTTTAAATTTTGTTTGGGGAGAGTTTTGGGAGTATTGCCCTCAGGCAACTGTGGGCAGCAAAAACTAACGAATTAAGTTATATACTTATTTATTATGCCAATCAAAAAAACAAATATTTGTAGTTGTAAAAGATGAAGCAACTTTACATTTATCGCACATTACTTTAGAAGTATTACAGCATCCTGGTTTTTTGCATCCTCCCCCTTTTGTGAATATACGGGCCAGTCGAAGGTTTGGTCAAGCCTAACTTCCTTCGGTGGTACAATAGCAGTAGGTCCTCTCTTCTGTTTTTTTACAATTTCGTTCTCAATTTCACTGAGCCTGGGACGTCCTTTGTTTTTGATCTGGTCAGTTCTTGCTAACAGTCCGCTACATAAGTGGGACTTAAACTGTAACAAAGGCAACTGATTTTTCTTTCAAAGTAATCGCAATCACGACGATACAATAACCAGCTGTTAACAACAGCTAAATCCAGAAGGTGAAAAAATATTTTTAGATACCACTTTTTAGATTTTATGTCTGTTCGGTAAAGAGCAATTAGTGAATCCATAAGATCGACACCTCTCATAAATTTATTATAAAATTGCACTGAATTTGGACAGCGTACAATAATTCTTGATTTTTTTTCTTATCCCACCTCTTGACTAACGAAGTAGGCTCAGAACCAACAAATGTACTAAGCAAATGAACCGGTTTATTATCGTACCATTTTAATGCTGTTAGTCTTATGCCATCTGCTGTAGCGTGCTTTTCTTCTACAGTACCTCTACCTTGTTTCTTCATATTCTTGTCATCAGAAAAATGGCAATTAGGCAGTCTGTTTCGACGAACAGTTCCCAAACATTGCAGTCCACGTTTTTCCATTTCATTCTGCAACTGAATGCTATTAAACCAGTTGTCAAAATATACTTTATAGTATTTGTTTGGTTCGACTATCTCACACAATCTTATTACTACATTACCGCTGGTGTCTATATTAGGTAAATGAAGAGAATGTTCAACAGTTCCTGTATATAATTCCCAGTTATAAACAATACCATTGCTATCACGCCAAAAAAATGCCTTGTATCCCCATTTTTTGGGTTTATTCTTCATATATTGTTTTAAAGAATGTGCCCCTTTGAATGGTATCATTTGTTCATCAATACACAATTTTTCACTCATTGGAATAATCTGAAAATTTTGAAATGGGCCGTTGATGAATGGTCTAATTTTGTATAACTTATCATTATTGTTGAGCATATATTCGTTATTATTGAAATGAATTTTAGTTTCTATTTCTTCCCAGCGATTCCTACATATACTATCAACTATTCGACCTGGTCTAAATTTGCTTCGTACAAATCATCTTCATTTTCCATTTTATTTGATCCTGGATCAATTGATATCTGAGTACCTATGGAAAATTCATTATCACTCTCTTATTATCACTGTCAAAGTCAGAGTCTTTGGATTCCTCGGATATTTACTGCTTTTCCCGTAGAACGATTTTGTATCCATCCTAAAAAAATAATTTAAAATAATATGGTCCAGTGTGGATTCAGAGTAACATACCTGTTTTTTATCACAGTACTGAAACAACACAATAAAATAAACAAATTTCAACGGTAATCAACATATAAATGCTGATATAATGCCTCGGTATATATTTTTATATAATTTGTACACATTTTATAACAATAAATCACTATCGAAAGTACAAACTAATAAGGCAGCCATGTCCATTTGACATACTGTTAAACATTTCCATATAGGTTTCGTCATAGGTTCATAGAGTGTATTAAAATGTATAACCAAATGTTGCCTGAAATTAACAGAGGGCATCTTAGAGTCGGAAATTGTTTTAAAAAAGTTCTCTGCATCAAAAACTCCTTTGTTGCCTTGAGTACACACGGGGCTATAGAGGGTTAAAATAGCTGTATCGCGCGAGATAGCTGTATCGCGCGAGGATAAGGCTATTGATGAGGAAAAAAAGACCTATCACTGAGGAAGTGAGATAGTAATTGGCAAACGCAAAGAGCACTTTAATTACATTAAATGAAATATGCATTACAATCTATCATGATACACATATCTTGATACACATGAAACAAGACAATTAATAAACACGTTAAGAGAATATTAAGAAATAATAACCAAAATTTAACTTTTAATACGCAGAAGAAATACTAATATACAGAAGATACACAAATTAAAAAACGTTATCCACTTATTGTACGCAAGAAGGAAAAATCTAGGAAAAATCAAAACGATCGAGAATATATACCAAAACAACACAATCAAAGTAAAAGTAGAAGAAGAACTAACCGACCCTATTGAAGCTGACAATGGGTTGAGACAGGAATATTCCCTGAGTCCCCTATTATTCAACCTGATTATGGATGAAATAATAAAAAAGTAGGAACTAAAAAAGGATACCAAATGGAAGAAAAACAAATAATATATAATATAATATTAATCTGCTGTGCAGACGACGCAATACTACTCTTTCAAAGTGAAGATGATTTACAACGTACGCTGCTCCAATTTCATACAACCGCCAGAAAATTTAACATGTTAATTTCCCCAAAAGAGACAAAATGCATGATTACTACGCAAATTTACTAAGATGTTAATTGGAGCTAAAAGGTCAGATAATAGAACAAGGGTTGGAGCTTAAATATCTAGGCATCACATTATCTAGCTAGGGAAAGCTCAAATCTGAAGTGAAAGATCCAGTGAATAGAGCAAACAGAGCCACAGGCTACCTAAATGAAACATTATGAATAAATAAAAATATCGGAAAAGAAACGAAAGGCATAATTTACAAAACAGTCATCAGTCATCAGAGATGAAAACACTTGGAAAAATTGATGGTAAGACACTATGGGACAGAGCTAGAAGTACAGATATACGACGTAGATGCAAGGTGAAGAACATCAAGAACTGGTTAAGAAATAGAAGAGAAGAACGGAACGATCATATAATCCGAATTACAACAAATAAAACAATAAAGACGGCAAAAGACGGTTAACTCATAGGAAGACGATCAGTAGGAAGACTACGAAAACGATGGAAAGGCAACTTACTGGAAGCACAATGAAAAACAGACAGAGTTATGTAAAAAGAAGAAGAAGAAGAAGATACACAGGATAAACATTAAAATAGCTGCAAGAAAGATAAAATAAATCAGTCATATTAATGTAGAACAGCAGAGGACAGAGTGTTTAGAGAAAATAATGAATGACATATTAATGTAGAATAGCAGAGGACAGAGTATTTGTCATAGCTTTGGACAAGTGCCCAATTGAAAAAAGAACACAGGTCGTTCAAAAAAGACAGAACTCTAGAAAGAAAACAGAATAGATTTAAAAAAATAAAAGCATAAACATGTCTTTTCTTACTTTTTTAATATTGAAGATACGTAAATAGAAGATTGAATTAAAATGTAAACTTTGATATCTGTGATAAACCCATCATCTGAACAGTGGCGCCAACAAACTTATTTATTTTCCACAAAGAGGCTCTTTAGAACCTAAAATTATTACTATACAAATCTGATTCGACATATCGTGAAAAAGTAATACACGGCATGTAAAATTTAAATTTTTAATAAAAAGATTACGCATTACTTATGGGGTTTAAAGAACGAGCCTTTAGGAAGATTGGAGTACTAATAAGACCACCGCAATCGGTCATACCCCGGGTAATGATTAATTAATTAATCGGTTAATTCTTCAGTCACACCTTTAATATGATTTTGTCAAATTGGTCCTTTTTAGCACCAACTATTCTAATAACATATGTCTATAACTGTTAAGAGTATATCTAAAAATCAAGAAACTTTACTTTACTTAAATTTATCAGACATATGAGTTAACACGAATCTGACTAATTTCTAGTACAGGAAACACATATAGGGACTAACCTAGGGTATTTGGTATATAGCTGATCGCTGAAAACCACATTATAGATATAGACACTATTTCTGTCGGAAAGTAAGAAAGGACAAAACCAGTCAGCTGAGAGAACCTTTTAACGATGTGGAGCTTGGATCCACAATCTACATATTTAATGAAAAATAACACAACTACCGACCTTGAGGATCTGAGCACAAAGCTTATTACGCAATCTGGACCAAAAACACTACAATGACTTATCCAGATGATGAACAACTGTATTCAAATTAGGAGATACCCAAAAAATAGAGACAAGCCAAAGTTGTTACCTTACTTAAGCCTGGCAAACACTCCAACGACCATAAAAAATATCGGCTAATATCTTTATTTTGTCAGCTATTCAAAATACTTTTGCACAATATCGTTAATATGATATCACCGATATTAGAAGAAAAACTTAAAGTAAAAGACAAAAGTGGCTGTAGACAGGGAAGATCACGTACATCACAAATACTAAATCAAAGACGGGTACGAAAAATATCGGGTATCAGGGGTGGTATTTTTCAATCTAAATGCCGCTTACGACACCTTAAATTACAGAATATTTCTCCAAAAACTATATGACATCCCTTTAGATAACAAACTCACTTATATTGTCTGCGTATGCCTACACAATAGAATATTTTTTCTATCACTCAATGATAAGAATAGCAGATGAAGAACGGTCTCGCTTGGGGTAGCATAAAGGCCCCTACACTGTATAACATTTACACAAATGAACGATCCATACCGGTAGATACTAGAACTTCTATTATATAGACGATACACCTATTATTACACAATAAAAATAAACTATGAATCAATTTTCAGCCAAAATCCCTGAAAAACTCGTGTGTGCTCCTTTAATCTCCCTAACATAGACGCTTCCACAAAACTGAACATCCAATAATGTCATGAAATTGTTGAACGTAGACTTCATATAAATTCCTTGAAAATAATTTGTAGCGCACGGGGTCAGTCACAGATCATTGTTTAAAACTAAAAGGTAAATTGAGGACCAGAAATAATATTTTTCGCATGCTTGTCAGCTAAAAATGAGGTGCGCGTCCTTCCGCCCTTAAAACATAGACGCTTGCACTATATGCATCTGCTGCCGAATATACCTTGTTAGACAAATACTTTCTTTTTGTCCACACTACTACCCATTTTAACACAAAAATATCTATTGCAGCTCTTAAGCAGATTTATTTTGAAATAACCTTTTATCGAGATATCATATACATATAGTACACAAATAAGACCAGAACTAAAATAATAAAAAAGCTTTATACAAGATATCGCAGAAGATTGGATGAAATAAAAGTAGTTTTTATTAATCGGATGCTTACATAAAACGTACAAAGACATACTCACGTAAACAAAATATATTACGAAATTTCTGTAATTAAAAAAAAAACATTGAGTTCGGCATTTAACTAATAAAATTATATTAAATAAAAAAACAACATTTTTAAAAATGCAGAAAAAATAAAATTTCCTATGCAAGCGAACATTCCATTAAATAATAAGCCCAAATCCTTTTGTATCTATATACCTGTTTTTAAAGAACCAGTTACCTCTTAGTACGTAGTTATACGAGGTAATAAGATATCCTTTGTTACTCAGTGTAATGCGTATGACATTACACTGTCTACGAACAGTAGATAAAAATAAGGAGCCCATATGAACCGCTCGGGATATATGTTGAAAATATACGGTATAATCGCACAGTTGCCAAACTCTCAGAGCTTACTTAAACCGATAAACCTATGGTTCAATTATACATTGAAGAAGATCTCAACGACCCCTATAATATATACACGTGAACTAAACGATATACATTTATGATACAGGGGTATTTACGGGCTCCAAAAATTTTTTATAAATTATTAAACTCTACATGTTGATGAATCGACAGAACCAATATTATGGAATGGTCAAGTGAGCTCCGTATATCGGTACCCACTTTACCACGGAGCTCGATTGAACCTGAATTTTAACATGGGCGGAGTCCACTTTATGCCGTAGATATATATATATATATA